>NW_024429194.1:79228047-79448047 GCF_017639785.1 Mesocricetus auratus
AGAACCTGGGGACACTTTGATCCACTTACTTTTAGGGATGTGACATTCCAAAAGTGTGAAAGCCCATACCAGTCCCTTGTCACTGTAGCTGCTGTAGGGTTATGGAGTCAGATATGCACTGTATATGACATGTCATGTTCCAGAGCTGTTGGACTATGGGTGTTGTCATTGTGCCTGCATTTTCCTGGAGTGCTGCTCATGAAAGTGAGCTTTGGGTGAGCAGATGAGCCCTGAGTGTCTGTGGCTTTTCCATCAGAGTGACAGCTCCCTATGGAGATAGCCTCGCATCCCTGGGTAGCTATACAGACAGGGAACAAATATCAGAGAGGAGATGAAGCATGGCTCTCCCAGGCCATACCAGCCTCTTTTCTCTGTCCCTGCATTGGGTTTTCCTAGCTTCCTGTCAGCCATGTGTTGCTCTTTTGGAGTGTTTGGATGTTGCTGGTCCCCACCAAACAAAGGAAGCTATGGATCCTGGTTTGGGGACTAGTTGCTGAGGTCTCAGGAGAGGGAAACTCCCTTAGGTGGGAGTACTGCCTTTCTTGGAGCCCATCCCTTTCATGTCCAGTATCCCAAAAACCATTTTACCTCCACCCTGAATTCCCAAGCTGGGAGAGTGCTGCTGATGGAGGGAAACAGGTAGCATCAGTCATCTCCACCCAGACCTGGGCACAGGAGGCCGCCAGCCATGGGGAGGTGGTGGAGTTTAGGAGGTGGCTCAGAGATTGGTGTGTGACTGCCTCTCCCAGAGTGGCCTTTGGATCCACTTTGCTCCCTGGCTCATGTGGCACAGGGAGATCAGGGTCTGTGTTCCTGAGGTGGCTAGATCTCTGTACCTCAGTTTCCTCAGTGGAACAGGACCACCAGGCACCATCTGCAGGGGTGTGGCGAGGGCTGCTAGAGAGGCTGCCTAGGAGGTGATGGCATCTGGGACTGTGGGTGCCACACTGACTGGACTGGAAGGGAAGGGGCTAAGTACCCCTTCCTCTGATCGTCTGGTGAGCAGTCTGTGGGGACTGCTCCCCCTTGTTGCTCCACTCTCCTGTCTTTGTGTCTGTCTGTCCTTCTCTCTGCTTCCAGCATGCCAGGACATCGGGGATGTCTGTCCACTTATAAAGGCCTCACTGGTAGCCAGCAGAGACCTTGGGCAGCTAGAATGTCCCTTGAGTATCGGTAGTTGCCACAGGACTAGGGAAATCTGCCCGGTCGGCACAGTTTTGAAGAAGGGCTGGTTCTGGGACCTCTGTGCACCTGTGTCAATTTGAACTGAAGAGTGTGTGTGGTCCAGCTGAGGGAGGCTTTGGGATGGCTTTGCATAGCTGTCTGCCATTGCTGGTCCAAAATGCATGGAGTAAGACCCTGTGTCCCAGTCCCTGGCCTCACACTGTCTGTCAGCTCTCCCTTCACTGTGTGTGTGTGTGTGTGTGTGTGTGTGTGTGTGTGTGTGTGTGTGTGTGTGAGAGAGAGAGAGAGAGAGAGAGAGAGAGAGAGAGAGAGAGAGAGAGAGAGAGAGAGAGAGGGCCTGTGTCTGTGTGTCTTTTTGTCCCTTTATGTGTGGTAGATGGCATCCTGTCAATACTGGAATATTACATCTCCTTTCACTCTTGGTATGGCCCCGGGTACTGGATTGATCCTGTCTTCTGCCCAGGTGCCGAGTGGCCGCCTCTGCCTCCTCTGCTCTGCACTCCTTTGACTTGGTCCTGTCCTTGGCACAGTGCCACTTTCCTGCTCCACCCCCAACCTGTGGGAACATTCTCTGTCCCCTCCCTCCCTTCCCTAGGGCCTCATGGCCATGTGGTCAGTGCCTGTCTTTTGTAGAGAGGGTGGTCTTGGGAGGGTCACAATGGGGGAGGCTGCAGAGCTAGGTAGCATGCATAGGTGTAGCCCCATGGGATGAGTGACAGAGCTGAGGGGCCGACAAACGAAGGGGGTCTTGGGGGGCTGACGCTGTCTCTGTGGGCTCCTGTGTGAAGAACAGTAGTCATAGGACGCTGTGGACTTTGGGTGGAGACACTAGGGAAAGGGGTGCAAGTTTCTTGGTGTGGGGCAACCTTTAGGCCACAGAGGTTTGAGGAAGCAAAGAAAAGGAGCTCATGCTGAGCTGTGCAACTTCCCTCTGAGGCCGTCTGCCTCCGGACTGTGAGCCCCTCCTTTCTCTATTTGCTTATGCATTTATTTGGGGGGCGCGTGTGCCTGCCGAGGCATGTGCAGGTCAGTCAGAGGGTAACTTGTGGGAGTCAGTTCTCTCCTACCATGTGGGTTCCAGGAATTAAACTCAGATTTGGTGGCAAGTGCCTCTACCTGCTGGTCGCCCTCCCCCCCTATTTTCCCCCTCCCTCCAGTTATTTACCCTTCCCTAAAATCTCCCTCTCCCTCCCTCCCTCCTTCCTCCCTCCCTCCCTCCCTCCCTCCCTCCTTCCCTTGCATTGTCCAGGCTGGCTCAGAACTGGCTATATTGTTCAGGCTGACTTCAGACTCCCAGCCATCCTCCTGCCTCAGCTTCCCAATTTCAGGGTTAGAGGTGTGAAGTATTATGCCCAGCTTGTCTTTTTTTTTTTTTTAATTGTCTTTCCTCTGCCAGTTCTGTGTTTTGATTTAAAAACAGTTTCAGGATGTGATTCGTATCTAATCTAAATGACGCTTGGTTAAGGTAAACTAACAGCAGCTAACTCAAATAAACCCATGTGCGGTGTTAGCTTAGGAGATAAGAGTGCTCTTGCAGAGCAGTGATCTGGTGGTGGCCCGTGGTTCCACGTGGTGGCCCATGAGGGAGACTGCTGTACCAGTCACATTCTGGACATTCCTCTGTGAAGTCCTGTGTGGGGTCAGAAACAAGACTACAGGCTCCTTGCGAAAGTGTCTCCTGTTGGGAGGAGGGGTAGGTGGGCCTTCAGGAGAGGATGTCTGGGCAGTACCCTTCTCTCTGCCACCTGCTGATACCTCTGGGTCTCATAGGGGGCTGAAGCTTCCCCTCTCCTTCCCTGCCTTTCTCTAGGGTAAGAATTAGCAAAAGAGAAGTCTGCAGGTGGCCAGCTGTGGCTTGGGAGACTGTCTTATTAGTCATGTATATTACAGGTGCAGAGAACGAATCTCACTCGAAAACTGTTCCAAGGGCTAGAGAGATGGCTCAATGGTTAGGAGTGCTTCCTCTCTTCCAGAGGAACCCAGTTCATTTCCTACCAACCTCACTGGGTAGTTCACTGTGCCTACAACTCCAGCTCCAGGGGTACCCCATGCCTCTGACCCCCAAGAACACCTGCGCTCATGTGCAAATACCCCCTTCCCACAGAAACACACATTTATAATTAAAAATAATAAAGACAAATCTTACAAACTGCTGTGAAACAGTTGCAAACTGTTAGGTGGTGTGGGATTAGCATGCAGAGTGTGGAGAGAACGCCACTCAACCAGAAAGTAAGTTGATTTAAGAAGTGGATGGAATTTGTAACAGACATTGTCCTAACGGGTACCGATGGTCAGATGGTCAGAGACCGCCCTGTGAAGCCCTTTGCCAGCTTTCCTCCGCCTTCAGACCAAGTCCTGGGTTCCAAACCCCTGGGAATTGGTATTCAATGTATTTATAGTAGGCCGGGCGGTGGTGGCTCATACCTTTAATTCCAGCACTCGGGAGGCAGAGGCAGGCGGATCTCTGTGAGTTGGAGGCCAGGCTGGACCGACAGCCTCCAAAACAATACAGAGAAACCCTGTCTCGTAAAACCAAAAAATAAATAAACAAATAAAATATTTACAGTTTGGCTCAGTGTTCCTGGATCATGAAGACGAAGGGGTCTTCCTGAGACACAGACAGAGGGACCTGTAAGCGTAATGCCTGAGTCCTCCACCCTTGTCCCCCCCTGATTAGAATGAGTGTCACACAGTATGAGGTCCCCATTGGTAGCGTCTCCACAGACTTCCACTCCCTAAATAACTCAGGAAGTGATGGCTCTGTGTTCTGAGGGAATGTTGTGCCCCCAGGCATCCTCTGGGACAGGGATGATATTGGTCACATGGTAGAGAGCATGGAAATGGTGCAGGAGCATTCTGGACAATAGTGTAGCCACCCTCTGTGTCCTGAAGCCAAGTAAGATGGCAGGAGTCAGCCCTCTCTCCTAAAGCATGGAAAATTCTAATGTGTAGGTGAAAGCGCCTCAAACCTTCAAAGAAGAGCGAATGGAAAATATGAAGGTTTATTGTTCTGAGAAATTTCCTGTCTCTCTGGCATGTGGTCATCAGAGGTCAGGGGAGCACTCATGTGTATGGGGCAGGAAATCCAGGGAGGAGAGTATGGCGTGCTACACGCGCTCCCCAGTGTGAACGCATGGGTATGTGAAGGCGAGACCAGGAGCCGGGTCAAGGCAGGCAGCGACCAGTTCTGCCCTGTGGAAACAACCTTGTGCTAAAGGGAAAGGGACCAGTGTTGGATGGAGTCGTGGGCGACAGCAAGCCAAGGTGTCCTCTTAGACAGGAAGCTGGTGGCTTTAGGGTTGGCATCCGGATCCCTGGTTTGGTCTGATCAGGATTTTTTTTTTGCCTTCCTATTTTTTTTTTCCTCTTCTCATGGGCCTGGTCTCTTTGGAGCCAGAAGCACACAGAATAGTGTGAGAATCAGGCTAAACTTTTCCATGGCCAGGCTTGTATGGGTAGAGCTCCTCCTGTCCTTTGCAGCCAGGGAACTGAGGCACCAAGGCTGGGAAGGGTACCCCTGGGTGGAAACTGTCTTGGCTAGCTACCAGGCCACTTTGGGAATATGTGGATAGCATGATGAGGGCAAAGGAGTACCCAGGAAGTGGGGGTCAAGCTGTGTGTTTTTGCCCAGTGGCCCATTGTTTGGGTAAGCACAGTCTGGGGCACTGACATCGACACCAGCAGTTACTAAAGGGCTGGCCGCATTCACTGTCTGAACTTTTGCTTTCTTCTTGCTCTAAGACTTTCCTATTTGTGTGTATGTGTGTGCGCTTATGTTTGTGTGTACACCGTGTGTATGCAGGTACCCACAGCGGCCAGAAGAGGGCATCAGATCCCCTACAGTTAGAGTTACAGATGGTTGTAAACAGCCTGATGTGGGTGCTAGGAATGGAAACCGGGTCCTCTGAAAGAGCAGCACGTTGTCATAACTTCTAAGCCATCTCTCCAGCCCCCTGAATCTCTTGATTCCTGAGGCAATCCAGCTTACCTCTAATTAGAAGTGTTTGTTTATGTATTATATATGGCTGTTTGGCACATATGTATGTCTGTGTACCATGGGAGGTTTAGAAAAGGGCATCAGACCTCCTGGAACTGGAGTTAAGATGGTTATGAACCACCACGTGGGTTCTAGGAACAGAAAGTGCTCTTAACTACTGACATATCTCTCTGACCCTACCTCTCTGGTTTTTGGGTGTTTTTGTTTTGTTTTCTTTTTGCTTGTCTTTGTGTGTGTGTGTGGGGGGTCGTGACAGGGTTTCTCTGTATAGCTCCAGCTGTCCTGGAACTAGCTCTTTTAGACTAGGCTGGCCTCAAACTCACAAAGATCCATCTGCCTCTGCCTCCTGAGTGCTAGGATTAAAGGCAAGCACCACCACCTCCCATCTGTCATTTTTTTATTAAAAATTATTTTTCATTTTACATACCAACCCCAGTTCCTCATCCCTCCCCTTCTCCTGCTCCCCCCCCTTCCCACCCCCATCCACTCCTCAGACAGGTTAAGGCCTTCTTTGGGGAGTCAACAAAGTCTGGCATACCAAATTGAGGCAGGACCAAGCCTCTACCCCTTGCATCAAGGCTGAGCAAGGTGTCCCACCATAGGAAATGGGCTCCAAAAAGTCAGTTCACTCACCTGGGGTAGGTCCTGGTGCCACTGCCAGGCACCTCCCCAATAGATCAATCCACATAACTGTCACCCACATTCAGAGGGCCTAGTCTGGTCCCATGCAGGTCCAGCTGTCAGTCTGTGAGATCCCACTGTCTCTAATCCGCTGTCTATGTGGTTTTCCCCATTATGATCTTGACCCCCCCCCCTTATTCATAAGAACTCAAGAAAGTAGACACAAAGATACCAAATAATCCAATGTTAAAATGGGGTACAGATCTAAATAGAATTCTCAGCAGAAGAAATTCAAATGTCTGAAAGACATTTAAGGAATTGCTTAACATCCTTAGCTGTCAGGGAAATGCAAATCAAAATGACTCTGAGATACCACCATCTTACACCTATCAGAATGTCTGAAATCAAAAACACTGAAACAAAACAAAACACTGATGACAGCTTATGCTGGAGAGGATGTGGAGAAAGGGGAACACTCCTCCACTGCTGATGGGAGTGCAAACTCGTACAGCCATGTTGGAAATCAGTATGGCGGTTTCTCAGAAAATTGGGAGTCAGTCTACCTCAAGACCCAGCAATTCCACTCTTGGGCATATACCCAAAGGAATCACAATCACACCACGAGGACATTTGCTCAACTATGTTCATAGCGGTGTTATTTGTAACTACCTCTCTGTTTTTAACGGTGGCTCAGCTCACAACTCAGAGCCATCCAAAGTGGGCAGTGTGGTGGCATCTAGTACGTTCACATGTTGTGCAACCCCAGCCCTGATAAATACCTGGGTGTTGTGTTCTCCACTGGGATCCCTAAACTCAGGTATGTCTCTGTCATCTGGGCCCCACTTGTCTCTGGGGGTACATGCCGCCTGGGTTATGGAGTGGAATCCTGGGCCCACATAACATCCCTGTTGCCTCTTGTGTGTTTTGTGGGCATCCTGCTGGATCACCTCTTCCATCCACCCAAACTTTCCCAGCCATCCGTCTGAGGACATGCCATTTCTGGGACTCCTGGCAGCTATCTCCTCCCTAGAGTTGGGCACTGGCGTCTGCCGCTCACTACTGTGTCTATGCTCTCAGGGGGTGCTGGGATCAGGTCAGACCATGTGAACATGTGCTTTCAGAGAGCCTCTGGCTGAATGCCAGACAGAGGAGAACTCCGTTCTGCAATGTCTCTCCGACTTTCCTGTTCTTGAAAAACGCATTTTATCAATTAGATGAATCAGTAGTGTGAAACAAGCCACTGCAGGTGCTTGTTTCAAAAAGAGAGGGGTTCACTGTAAAGAATTGGAACTGGAGGCACAAAAGGGAGCCCTCTCTCACCACAGGACCCCCTCACCCTGGGCAGCTGCCCTGCAGAAGGCCTGTGGACTCCCTCCCGACAGGCCCCAGTGTCTATTCCTGTCACTGAACGATAGCCACAGCCACAGCAGAGTGGCCTCCCTGTTCCTGAGGGGTAGCAGCATCCAGATGGGGCCTATTTCCTGGCAGCTTGCAGACCTTTAGATTCCTGCTCTGCAGAGAAGCTCAAGGCAGGCCTAGCACCCAGGCCCTGCTGGCATCAGTAGTAGTCCACTAACTTTTCTGCAGCTAACACAGTAACACAGGAACATAGGAAGGAAGAACCTCCCTCCCATCCTTCTTACCACCCAGGAGTGACGATTACGAACATGGCATGTCTTAACAGATTTTTTTCTAGGTACTTATTCATATGGGTGTGTGTGTGTGTATTTTTTTTAAGTCACCTTATGTAAACTGTTTTGTGACTGACTCTTTTCACTACAAGTCTACCATGAGATTTCAGAGACTAAGTCTCTGTCATTCCCCACTCCCTTTTTTTGTTTTGTTTTGAAAGACACGGTTTCTCTTTATAACTGCCTGGCTGTCCTGGAACTCCATCTGTAGACCAGGCTGGTCTCTAACTCACAGAGATCCACCTGCCTCTGCCTCTGCCTCTGGAGTGCTGGGATTAAAGGCATGCACCACCAACTCCCGGCTCTGCCATTCCCTTTCAAATGGTGGAATGGCATCTCTCACGGCCAGTTTCTAACTGTTGGCCAGGATTCATGTCCTCTGCGATGATCTGGGGTTTCTGCCTTTCCCCTCCAGGTAACTTCCTAGGAGTAGACCTGGGTGCGAGTGGGGGGCATATTGACCGTTTTCCATTCCTGCTTTCTTTTCCCATCCTTCCTTCCTCCTCCCCTCCCTGTATCCCTCTCCTTTTTGAGTCAGGGTCTCATGTAGCCCAGGCTGGTATCAAATTCACTAAGTAGCTGAGGATGGCTTTGCACTTCTGATCCTTCTGTCTCCACCCCCATAGTGCTGGGATTAAAGACAGGTGTGTGCCGTCAGGGCTCAGGCACACTGTCTGTCAGCCAATTCACATACCCAGCCCTCCAGTCCCGCTTTCTAACCCATTGACTATGCCATGGGAGGTAGTTGACGTTGGCAACCTTGTTCTAGTCAGTCCTGTCACAAGGGCTGGCCAGCCTATCCTGGCTGTTATGAGCTTAGTAATTACATAGATAATGCCTGCCTCATGGAGGAGGCCCCAGTAGGATGTACAAAGCCTGGCCAACATCTGTGCCCTGAGTCCTCACTCTACTTAAGGACTGTATGTAGATGGAGCCCTGCCCACTGTCCTGCATTCTTAGCTTCCATCCTGGGCCCAGGGCTTAGCCCTTCCAGACCTATTGTCCCCAGGAACCATAGACTGCCTAGCTTTCTTGTGTTCTGTCTAAAAATGTAACTGAGTTTGTGCTTGAGATGAACATGTTTCTTATCTTTTTTTTTTTTTTTTTTTTTTTTTTTTTGGTTTTTACGAGACAGGGTTTCTCTGTATTGTTTCAGAGGCTATCCGTCCAGCCTGGCCTGGAACGCACAGAGATCCACCTGCCTCTGCCTCCCGAGTGCTGGGATTAAAGGCGTGCGCCACCACCGCCCGGCATGTTTCTTATCTTAATGACCCACCCAGGACCCTATGGTCTGGGGATATCTGCCAGTAAGCCATTTGATTTCATAAATTCTGGGACCAGCAGCGTGTGGGCCTAGCTGCCCAGCCCCATCCGGGGGTCAGGAGTGAGTAAACAGAGGCCTGTCTGGGGTTTCATGGTCTGGCCAGAGGATTGATTGGCAAATGAAATAATTCTCTGACCATCTTGTGTGCCAGGAATGTGTCCTTGGATCTACCCTAGCGTCAGCCAGAGCTAAAGCTAAGCGGGTGCTGTCCGGCATGGGCTACCTAAGCTGTTCCAGTGGAGCTTAGGACACAGCCAGCACCCTGGGCAGATGTGGGGTTTGGAGGAGATACCAGAAGGCTCAGAGTAAAAGCCTGGGGTATCCACCCCAGATTCTGAGGGCGGGATTGATAGGGTGCAGGCAGCACCTCTGGATGAGAGGGAGCCTCAGGGCTTTCTCGCTGTAACTTGTGTGGGAATGATTCATCGAGGTGGGTGAGGCGGGAAGTTCATTCAGAAACATCTCTTGCTGCAGTGCTGAGGAACGAGCTGAGGCCTGGGATTCAGCTGACCTGGAACAGAGACTCTTCTAGAGGGTTGACTGACCTTTGACACAGGGCGGATGAACCTTGGAGCCAGACTGGCCTGAGGAGGAGCTGGGAACACCGTTGTTTCTATCTTGTCACAGGCACCTGGTGATGACACACAGACACTGTTGTATCATCAGGCCGTGTCCTTTGTCACTGTTCCCACCCCCTTCCACCATTCTAGATAAGACTTACTGGCAGCCAGAGAGGCACAGCCTTGGCCTCCACAGAAGTGGACCTTGGGCCTCACTACCTACGTGTTGGTGGCAGGCAGGCTATGGTAGAGGTGCAGTCTAGAAGCCCTGGCCTCAGGAGCCTTCTGTGCCTTCATCCTGAGCCCTTGGGGGACCCCTGCCACATGCTTGCCTACACCTCTGTCTAGCTCTTGGGTCTGAGGGTGGGCACCTTAGGCATCCACTCCCCAAAGGGTAAAGAAAGACCCATAGTCAAGGTTGTGGGTGATCCCAGCCTTGACATTTTCCCACAGGAGCTCGGAGTACCGTGAGAGGGATGTGGACAAATGAGGAAAGGAGCTGTGGCAAATTACAAGTTACGAGCAGTAGTTCACAGTTTACAGAGTCACTGTTATTCCAAGTGTGCGTTAATGAGCTTTCCCTCTGGGTCATGGTGCAGGCAGGGTTCACTGGGAAGTTCTTTATGCAGGTGAAGCTTGAATGCCCACGTGGTGCAGATACCATGGGTCTGGCCCCTCAGCAGGGCTGAGAATGATGCTAATTACAACCGCCCACGGGCAGTATCAAGTTGATCTTGCCTCTCAGATTCTGTGGCAGAGGGTATTGTTCACATTCTCCAGCTGGAGCTTGACGGGTGCTGGCTCACTCTACTCTGCTGTACATGATTTCTGTCGTCATGTTTCACTGGACACGGGCCTGTAAGACTCGGGGGCCCGAGGTGGAGATGGTTTTGAATCTGGGTTTATTTTATTTGTTTGTTTTTGATTTTTCCAGATGGGGTTTCTCTGCTTGACAGGGTTTCTCTGTGTAACTCTGACTGTCCTGGAACTCACTCTGTTAGGCCAGGCTGGCCTGGAACTCACGAGAGATCCTGCCTGTCTCTGCCTCCTGAAAGCTAGAATTAAAGGCGTGCGCCACCACCACCAGGCGAACCCTAGGTTTTAAGTCTCTGTGCAGAGTCACAGTTGCCCCTCCTGTTGGGTGTCTGCTATCTAAAGGGATAACTCTTACTCCCCTCAAGGGACTCACTCTTATATTCCCTGTCCCTGCTGCAGTGCTGAGTCCCAGATTGCTCCCAGTCCTGTGGGTGTGATTTTTGGGACGCAGCTGTGGAGGTGCACAGACCTCAGTTTGGAGGCAGCTTGAGGCAGTCACTCAGCGCCTGTCCCCCATTTT
Organism: Mesocricetus auratus; assembly: GCF_017639785.1. Classification (NCBI taxonomy): domain Eukaryota; kingdom Metazoa; phylum Chordata; class Mammalia; order Rodentia; family Cricetidae; genus Mesocricetus; species Mesocricetus auratus. The sequence goes on from NW_024429194.1 coordinate 79,238,762, forward strand.
TAAAGTTCATTTCTTTTTATTGTATGTCTATACATGTTTGCCTGCATTTATGTATATGCACCACGTGTGTGTGGTGCCCACAGAAGCCAGATAAGGGACTGAACTAGGGGCTTGTGGCTTTGAGGACCCTAGACCCTGGATGAGTTGATGTCCCTTCAAGAGTTGGCAGAACACAAAGAGAAAGTCAGAAGTGACTGTCTTAACATTTCTGTGGCCCTGGCAGAGGACACTCCTGTTTGTGCTGAACTGAGCTGTAAGCAGAGAGACTGATAATTGTCCAACAATGGCTCCTAGAGATGGCACATGTATTGGGCATGGTACCTCATCCTGGAGCTACCACACCTAGGAGGTTCCTCTGCTGCTCTTGACCCTCTCCATCTGCTCTCAGCACCTCTCCCCATAAGGTCTTCATACCTGAGCCTTCTAAGGGGCCATATGTAGTAAACCCCACTGCTCACCCTGAGCTTCTTGTGGCCTGACTTCCCAAGGTTCTCCATGCTAAAGAGCCCAAGTTTAAGGTGCAAGAAAGATAGGAATATCTTTCAGCACAAGATATCAGCACAAGAGGATAGGTTGCTCACATGATGCTATATGTGTTTATGCTTTCTATTGGGTCCCCCGGACCAGTTTTCTCTCCATTCACTGGGTCCCCACAGCCACTTATAAGATAAACATTCAGAGGCTTAATATATATTTATAATTGTTTGGCCAATGGCTTAGGCTTATTATTAGCTAGCTCTCTCTCTTATAAATTAACCTGTTTCTGCTAATCTGTGTATCACCACATGGCTGTGGCTTACCAGTGATGCCCTGGCGTCTCATCTCCCAGGATGCTACATGGCATCTCCTTGACTCGACTACTCTATCTCTGTTTGGATTTCCCACCTGTCTTTACTCTGCTAAGCCATGGGCTGAAACAGCTTTTATTCATCAACCAGTAAAAGCAACACATTTTCACAGCATACAGAAGGACATCATCATGCTGTTTGGGAGAGCTAGGATACCTAGATAACCCTGATGGTTTCCAGCTGTGATTTAAGAGCCTTGGGGATGAGTAGGGTGTGACGGGTGTCCTGGGCTTCTGGGAAGCTTGCTAGATGGTCTCTGCCACTCTGCTGGGTGGACTGTGGGACCTGCAGGTTCATTGGCCACTGCTTTGTCCCATGACTTTCAGGAACCTCCAGCTGGGCTTTTCCTGCCCCTCATCACTCTGTCCTACTGCTCCGTACACTCCCAGGTGGAAACTTGACTGGGGCTGTTGCAGGACAGGTACATGGTGGAAAGGCCCAGTACTTCCTGTTTGTCATTTTTTAGGGATTTATTATGACCCTGCAAGTTGTTCTTCGGAACACAGATAGTTTCGGTCTGCCCTGTTCACAAAGATAAGCATGCTCGCATTAGAAAACTCCCCCAGTACTGGAAATCGGAAAGCAGTAAGTTCCCCAGCCAGGCTCCAGGCCCAGAGATAGTTTTTGTGGCTGTTGATTTGTCTTAAGCATCAACTCCCCCAACGTCATAGACTTTATACCGGCTCCCATGATGAAGTAGGCTTTCCTGGCTTCTGCTTCTGGGGTGGGTGGTAACCAGGGGTGCTTATAGCGTTGGCAACTCTTCTGTTGCTCTGGAACTCAGCCTCCTCCAGGCCCTGGCAGCAACAGGGGTTGCCATAGTGATGGGCCTTTCTGAGCCCATGGGAGGCACCTGGGAGGGGGGAGCTCACATTGAAGAGCTGGTCCTTTGTCCAGGAATAGTGGGGCCCTGAAGGGCTGTTTGTATATGGAACTCACTTTAATTACCTCCAAGGGGCAGTCCAGGAAAAGGGTGTTCTACCTTCAGAAATGAGCCTGGTAGGTGTTTTGGAATGTTTGAGTTGGAGCCCCGATCTTAAATTATTATCTCACATTGAAGTCTTTAATATTAGTTTGTAATAGACTCTAGGGTGCTACCTGTAGGTCCTCACCCACTGGCCCAGAGGACAGAGCCAGCCTTCTGTGCCTGTCATTTTCTGTCCCCACCTGCCGTGGAAACAGACACATCCTCCTACCTCTGTCTCTCTCCTTCGCCTGTGCCATGTTCATCAGAGGACTGACTGCCAGATGGGAAGGTGGTTTTGCTCTGGGAGGTGTGAGCGCTCTCAACCTGAGTGGGTATCGGGTTGAAGGAAGGAGTGTCCTTGGTCCCTTACCAAATGAGTCAGGTAGTGTTCCCATCTGGAACTTGACCGGGGTGATAGTGGGGTGTCTTTGCTACCCAGGCCTTCCCCCAAAACAGCCTTTTCTATCCATCATGGCACAGGCGAAGGAGAGAGACGGAGGTAGGAAGGTATGTTCCTTTCCACGGGAGGCGGGGACAGAAAATGAGAGGCACAGAAGGCTGGCTCTGTCCTCTGGGCCCAGTGGGTGAGGACCTGCAGGTAGCACCCTACTTAGAATCTATTACAAACTAATACTAAAGACTTGCTGTTGCTTGACTGGAGTTGAGGTTACAGGCATTCAGCAGGATGGAAGGAGGATTTGTATTACATACGGCAGGGCAGGGACCTGCTGAAGGTCCTGTCCCTGGCCAGAGCTGTAGGAATTCTAGATCTGGTAGAGGGCACCACCGCTGTTCTTGAGCCTCCCAAGAGAGTGCGGTTCACCATTTACATCAGTCTCTGGCTGGGATGAGGAAGCAGCTAGATCTGGCTGCCTGTTCTTCCACTTTCTATTGGTCATCTCTCAGCATCTCAAAGACCTTCAGGGACGTGGCAGTGTTTCAGCTGCTACTTACAAACCCTTGGACAGACGCACCTCCAAACAGACATTTCTAAATTCACGCAAACCGAGCATCCTGCAGTCTTAGAGGGAAGCTATGGGAGGCCACACATAGACCTCTGCCGCTCAGAGGCGTGGCCTCCTAGGAGGCCCGTGTGAGTGGGGGTGAAGAGGTGGGGTAGCTGGGGTTTGGTGAGGAAGTAAGGTTATCTCCTTGGTGGAGGGACTGGGCTTGTGAGAAATTCCACACAGTGAGGAGACTCCTGCAGGAGGCAGGGCGCTGGGCAGATGAAGTGGGAGCCAAGAGAGATCACAGCCACCAGTGTGGGCTGGTGTCCACTTGCATGGCTCTTCTGACTGGTCCTTGGAGACCCCCTCACAACTGACATGGTGTTTGTAAAAACAGAGCTGTCCTGTTTCCCAGAAGCATGAACTGGTCAATATCCAAGGTCAGCTTGCTGTCGTGGCTGTGGGGCAGTAGCAGTTAAGAGCAAAAGCCGGGTGATAAAGTCTGATCGGGCTGGTTGGGAACCAAGGCTTCCTGAGGTCAGGATTGTCACTTTCTTTCTTTCTTTCTTTCTTTTTTTTTTTTTTTTTGATTTTATGAGACAGAGTTTCTCTGTATTGTTTTGGAGGCTGTCGGTCCAGCCCAGCCTCGAACTCACAGAGATCCGCCTGCCTCTGCCTCCCGAGTGCTGGGATTAAAGGCGTGTGCCACCAACGCCCAGCTGGATTGTCCCTTTCTTAAATGCCCATGGGCCTCCTGTGAGTTCCAGACCCTATGTGTGTAAGGCTGGTGTGTAAGGCAGAGGATAGAGGACTCTGTTCTAACCCATGCCCTTCACACTGCCCTCCCTGGGCACTAGGAGATGGATCCCCGGTGGAGAGGACACAGGTGTCATCCTCTACAGCATCAGGCTTCAGGCTGGGTAACTGCACCCCACTTGTTGATGCTCAGTCTGCTAAGGCAGAGTGGGGCCACTCAGACTGGAGTCTGGTCATAGACCCTGTACATCCCACTCCAGGCAGACGCTTTATAGGCCTCATAACTGTCCAGGACAACTGTGCTGACAAGTACGAACTCTCTTTGCAGTTGGGTTCTATGTGTGAATTTTTTGTTTGTTTGTTTGTTTGTTGTTGTTGTTTTGAGACAGGGTTTCTCTGTGTAACAGCCCTGACTGTCCTGGGACTCTCTTTATAGATCAGGCTGGTCTTGAACTCACAGAGATCCACCTGCCTCTGCTGCCCCAGTGCTGGGATTAAAGGTGTGTAATACCACCACCCATCCCCATGTGTGATTTTAAGTGAGGTGTGGAAGGATACCAGGGACATGTCTCAGCAGCCTATGAGAGGCCGTGGTGGCTGCCAGAACCACTGCTACTCAGGTGTCTGGTGGGGCTCTGGTTGTAGGGCCTCCGTTTGCCTTCACTTGGCTCCATTGTGTACACCGACGGAGCTGGTGACCGGAGCTGGTGACCGTCGTCTTTTGGGCAGTTTTGTGGCCCCCAGTCTCCATGAACTTCAGCAGACAATGAAGGAAACTTGCCTGCGGCTCTTTCCCAGTGTCCTCTGTGGCTCCCTCTGAGCTCTCAGCCACAACTTAGTGTTTTTATGAGTTTGGGAAAAAGTGCCTCCACTACACAGGTGGTGCATTGGTACTTGGCAGTAGGGAGCCCTGATCCTGCAGCCTGTTCTCTGCCAGGCAGTTAACCTTCCCTGAGACTCGAGCACCATCTCTGCCCCTCTCAGCTGCTGTGCTTCCCCAGGGCCTAAGCATCCTTCAGATGTGCTATTAGGGTAAATGGGGGTATGGCAGGTGCTAGGCAAGGGCACAGCAGGGGAGACCTGGGGCTTGGCAGGTGGGACACTAGATGGTGTCTGTTATGCTTCCTCCTGGGGCCTGGACCAAGAATAAGGTTGAGGGAGTGGGTCTGAAACATTGAGGGAACAAAGAAAGGGAGGAGAAGGGAGGGAACTCTCGGTGCAGCAGTTCGTGGGCCAAGCCAGTGCCATGTGTGGAGGCACCATGTTGGGCACCTGTCAGAGCCACCCAGATCCCAGAAGGCATCAGTGATAGTTTCTAGGGGAGGGTAAGGATGGGTAGAATAGTGGTTTATGTTTAGAAATCCATGAAGATCTTGTTAATGCAAAAAGACAAAGCCACCTTCAGGCACCCTAAGGAGTACAGGTGCACAGAGGAAAACTCAGTGCTTCTCTGAGCATCCTCATACTTCCCACGACATCCTAGGATTCACGTGGTGGAAGCAGCAAGCCAATTCTTACAAGTTGACCTCTGGTCCCCCCACACATACTATGGCATGCATGTACGCATTTGCATGTGTGTGCATGCACACTCACACACAACACACCCGTGTGCACACAAACTTTAGCTAAGCGTGGCATGGGCTTTCTGTCTTAGTGCTCTAACACAGCCTGGCTGTGTACCACAGTTCCACTTCCTGTGACACGGGAATGATGCTGTCCTCAGTCAGTGCCCTCCTACTGTACCCTGGCTTCCACATACCGTTTAGTGAACATATGTGTGGTGTGGGCACATGTGTAACCTTGGAGGCCATTCTGAGTAACAGCCTCCCAGAAGGGAAATGATGGGTGAGGTTTTGAACACTGCAAAATGAGGTAATGTTGGTCGAGTGGCCTTGGGAAGATTTGCATGGTTTGTTCAGAGCCAGCAACCCTCCAGATCTCCTTTACCGGAGAGAAGAGGCTCCCTTGTCTTTTTCAGCCCTCTGGGGTAAGTGTCCTCCCTGTCTGATTTGCATGTCCCTCTTGAGAGACCATAAATAGCTTTTATTGCCTCTCACCCTCTTACACTGCTGTGAATTGCCTGTCTCTTTTTAGCCAGACACTTATCTTTTATTAGTTTACATTTCTCTTTGTAAGGTCTTGCTGTGTAACTCACTGCAATTTTTTTTTTTTTGTAATCACAGACAGTATCTTTTGCCATGTAGATCTAAGACAGGCTTACTATGGGGGCTTCCGGGGATCCCACATCCTCCATAGGCACCTGCCCTCGTGTACATATAACATCCCATACACATACTTAAATAACAAATCTAAATGAAAAGGAAAGGAGAGGGAGGGAGGGAGGGAAGGGAGGAAGGGAGGAAGGGAGGAAGGGAGAAAGATAGGGAGGGAAGGCAGGGAGGGAGGGAGGCAAGGGAGGGAGGGAGAGAGAGAGAGGCAGGGAAGGCAGGGAATGCAGAAGCACTCAGCAGTGACCCCCATCCGGCAAACTGTGTGGCTTCTGCGGAGAAAGGGAAAGCGGGAAGCTAGGCCGGAAAGGCAGAATCCCAGAGTCCCGGCCCCAGCTCTCAGTCCTCAATGGCTGCCCAGACAGTGAAAGTGTGAGTAACTTGACACCCCTGACAGGTTGGATTCCTGAGTGCCTGCTGTCCCCAGGGAGTCAGGCCATAAGCCTGCCGGTTCTTAGATCCCATTTCCCTGCCATGGTGCTGCTGTGCTGAGGCCTCTTCACCCAAAGCCTCCAGAAAAGAGCCCCTCCTTACCGCCTGGGGACCGGGACCAAGGCTCTGCAGCTGAAGGAGCAGAACTGAGGGCAGGTAGCATGTTGGAAGTGAGACTTCCGGGACAGTCTTCAAGATGCTGGCAGAGTGCAATAGGACTCAGGTCCCCTACTCCTCAGGTGTAGTCTGAGGTTCCCTTTCCTAAAGTGTTTCTGATTTCAGAAATTTCCGGATTTGGGAGTATTTGTGCAGTTGAACATCTCAGTGTCTGAAATCCAAACTGCTTCACCATCTTGGGCAGGTCGGTGGGCGCGTTACTGACATTCACAATCTGAAACTTTTCCTGGTTCTGACACTGCATTCTGATGCTCAGGCTTGGAAACATTCTGGGCTTTGGATGTTTGGATTAGGAATGTCTAACTTCTACTGCCTCTTAGGGAGCATACATTCTTTAAAAAGTGACTTGTTTGTGACTTAAAGGTAGTGGAGCAAAGGTCAGAAAGGCTGGAGATGATGAAGCTGGGGTCTGCCACTCACCTGGGACCCTCGGGTGATAATGAGATAGTGTGTTTTGCAAACACAGTAAAGTTAGGTCACTGTCTTTGATGAGTGGCCTCATACTGATTCTTTGATGAGTGGCCTCATACTGATTCTCTGATCAACTGTTCTATATTTTTTTTGTTTGATTGCTTTGTGAGGAGTTGATAAGACTGTAATGGTTGGGGCTGGAGAGGTGGTTCAGAAGTTAAGAGCACATTCACTGACTGGTCTTCCAGAGGACCCAGGTTCAATTCCCAGCACCAACAAGGCAGCTCACAACTGTCAGTAATTCTAGTTCCAGGGGATCTGACACCCTCACATCAATGCACAGAAAATAAAAGTAAATAAATTAAAAAGAATGTAATGGTCTTCCTCCATTTAAATAAATTCCATTTTCTCCATTTAAATAAGTTAAAAAAGAATGTAATGGTCTTCCTCCATTCCTTCAAAGTAAAGGAGCCATGAATTGTCCTGACCACACAAACCCCCTCTCTTCAAGCCCAGGAAGCTTAGAACTAGGAGTGGGTCAGGGCATCTAAACTTCTTCCTAAGGACTTCCCCTGGGAGTTGGGAAAGATGCCATCAGTGATTTCTCCTCTGAGATGGTCAAGTGTCAAAAGAAGGGATGTGATTTAAATGAATATTAAACTTAAAATAATATTAAAACTAATATTTGGGGCTGGTGAGATGGCTCAGCAGTTAACAATAGTTATTGCTCTTCTATAGGACCCAAGCTCTATTCCAAGAGCCCCACATGGTGACATAGACATACATGCAGGTGAAACACCCATACACATAAAATAAAACACATTAAAGAAATCAACCCCAAAGTAACATTTGCCAGGTGTGGTGGTACACACCTTTAATTCCACTCCTCAACACTTCAGGGCCAGCCTGGTCTACATAGTGAGTTCTAGGCCAGCCAGGGCTACGTAAGACCCTTTCTCAGAAAAAAAAAATCAAAACTAAATAAAACAAAAGCTAGTATTTTTAGACCAGCCATTTGGCTCAGCAGGTAAAGGCACTTAACACTAAGCCTGACAACCTGAGTTTGATTCCCTGCCACAGTGGAAGGAAGAACTGACTCCCACATATATATGCAGTGGTACACACACACACACACACACACACACACACACGCACGCACGCACACACACGCTAGATAGATGATGGATGGATGGATGGATGATGGATGGATGGCTGAATAGATGGGTGGATGAAATGGAAAGAAACATACCAGTTCCACCACTGGAGGATCAAACAATTTGACTGGAGCTATGTTGCATGTAGACAAACTGGCCAATTCCCAGCATCTGCTGGCCAACATAGTTTGGGGCCCACAGGGCTGCTCCCCCTCTAGAATGGGAAACTTTGTGTGCAGTAGGTACATCAGCAAATGGCCAGCCGTTGGCCAACAAGCCAGCGGCTTCTGTTAGAGACCCGGGCTGGCGAGACATGGTGACTTGCGTTCTGAGTTGCTGCTGAAAGGAGACCAGATAGCTGTTATAAAGGACACTTGCTGAAAAATGGCAACTGACAGAGGCCTGCTGAGTCATTGTCCTAAATTCTCTAGAAGATCAAAAGACACAGGTGTGGGCCCCTGCACTGGCCTCTGTTCTTTTGTGACAAGTTATGGGTGTCATTTACGCCCCCTTTGGAAGCTCCAGGAGCCCCTGTCATTTTGCCACTGGCCTTTGTGTTGCCTCCCATTCAGTACTCAGGTCATCTGAATAAGCACAGAGGCGCTGTCATTGTCCCCGTGGTTACCCATCAACCATTTATCGCCTGCACCCGGCTGCCTGTTTCCATGGTTACCGCCACTGCCGTGGATGGAATCTGAGGCTTGGGGCGGGGCGGGGATGGGGGGGTGACGGCAGCTACATGTGAAAGGTCATCTGCAGCAGGCGGTAGAGCCGCACCAGGCTCTGCTGGGTCGCTGGCCTGTGAGCCCAGCTTCTCAGAGACCACGTGGGTTGGGAAGGCCCTGTGTGGGCCGCTAGGAGAGATCACCATGCTTGACTGTGAGCGGATGGGTGTTCAGGGGCAGAGGGAGACCATGGGGTGATGACAATCACCCCTGAGGCTGGTGGGTTTGGAGGAGAAGAGGAGGCATAGTTTGGGGGGGTTGTTTGTTTGTTTGCTTGTTTTAGGGATGTTGATTTTTGAGAGGTTTTATGCCCTATTTGTCTGAAGGATCCAGAGGGAGTTGGTTGAGTCAGCAGCTGCCAAGATGGCTCGTACCTGGTACTTGTAGTCTTAGAAGTGAAGTCAGGGGATGCTGGGAGTGACCTGGAGCTAGTGGGAATGGGGGTGAGGGTAGGGATGGGGGCTCCCTTGGTACTGTATGTCAGCAGTCACCACTCAGGTTGAGGCCCAAGGAGGTTTAGGCTGTGTTCTTTCTGTCTTTGTTTCTTCGTATAATAACGAAGTGACTGTCCTTGGGACGAAGGCCTCTGTGCATATGCCAAGGTTTCTTGAGGATGCGTGTATAGACATTCCCTTGCTGATTCATGGGTACATCATGTTTAGATTTGGATCAAACCACTGAAAAGGCTTTGCTAACTGACATCCTTGTTGCTGCCAGCTAAGTGAATCCATGCGTACCCTCTCCAATTTGCTCTTACCTTGTCTGACGGCAAACAGGGCTACACTTACTTCCCCACCCCTTGTCTCTGCTTGCCTCAGGTGGGGCTGCTTTTCAGTTCTGTTTCCTCTGAGGGAGCTGGCTCCAACCCGCCTGGCTTTTCCTTGGTGGATTGGGCTTTGAGGGTTAACTACTCAACCAGGGATGTCACCTTCTCCAGCAGCGGCCCTGTGTGTGGTTCTTAAGATCTGTTGGCACCATGCCGACTCCTTCCCTTATGGAGTTAACTGGGCCTGGGCGTGATGATGGAAAGTGACACCCCAGTTCTGCAAGTTCTGTGTGAAGCCCCCACCCCCACCTCTTCCCAAAATGCCACCTTTATCACAGACTGCATTCCACAGGCACCGAAGACATCTCATGGTGGTGTTTATTTCTAGCCCGCAGAGCCATGATGCCTTAGTGGCTGGTCACATTCCAGCAGGTTTGGGGAGTGCTGGGACACATTTCCCCAGGCTCGCAGTGCCCTGCTGTTTTTCTCAGGCTAGTCCCGTGGCTGCTTTCTGATGGCATTTATAAAGGTCTGTTGGATTCAGAAAGTGCCCCACCCCCACCCCTTCTGTGAGAATCGCATTGGATTTAGGAATTACTTTGAGTAGTGTGTTGAAGAGGGAGTGCCCAGCTCGAGACAGGTTCAGGACTTAAATTAGACTGTATTTGGAAAAGGGATCTTGGCAGATATGCTTAAGATGAAGATCTGGAGGGAATGATCATACCAGAGTAGGGTGGACCCTAAGTCCAGTGGCCTCTTTTTTGTTTGTTTGTTTGTTTGGTTGGTTTTCACGACAGGGTTTCTCTGTAGGTTTGGAGCCTGTCCTAGAACACTCTCTGTAGACCAGGCTGGCCTTGAACTCACAGAGATCTGCCTGTTTCTACCTCCTGAGTGCTGGGATTAAAGGTGTGCACCACCACTACCTGATCCAGTGGCTCTGAAAGGAAGAGATGGGTAGGCCAGAGCTTGGAGTAGAATACCGGCCCTGCATGCTTGAGATCCTGCAACTGTCCGTGCCCTGGGAAGCTGGGTGTGGGGGAAGAGTCAGAAATAAAGAGAGAGGCAATGTGAAGATGGGCAGAGATTAGTAATGCCTGGGACTGTTGATTCCCACCAGAGAGGAAGAAACTTGGACAGACTCCCGTTGAGAGACAATGAAAAAACTCTGCCCACCGCTTGAGCTCAGACTTGTCAGCCTCTGCAAGTTCTAATCTACCAAGTCCCTGGCAATTTGTCACAGTGGCTATAAGAAACTGAAACCCTGAGAAAAAGGAGCTGTTTCCAAAATGCCTTCTGTTTAGAAGCAAGGTGTGTGTCTTCTTTCTTTTCTTTCTTTCTTTCTTTCTTTCTTTCTTTCTTTCTTTCTTTCTTTCTTTTATAAACATTGATTTGTTTAAGCTCTCTGTCTCTCTCTCTCTCTCTCTCTCTCTCTCTCTCTCTCTCTCTCTCTCTCTCTCTCTCTCTCTGTGTGTGTGTGTGTGTGTGCAGTCATCACAGTACACATCTGGAAGTCAGAACACAGCTGGCAGCAGTTGGCTCTCTACTGTGTGGGTTCCAGGCATCAGGCTTGGGTTATCAGGTTTGGTAGTGTCTTTACCTGCTGAGCCATCTCACCTGCTCACTCTTTCATTCTCTCTTTCTAGATGAGGTCATACTATAGCACTGTCTGGCCTAGATCAGGTTGTCCTCAAACTCAGATATTTGCCTACATCTGCTTCCTAAGTACTGGATTAAAGATGCTGATTGCCATACCCCATTTGTATCTTTTAAAAATGATATTTATTATTATTATTTTATGTGAGTTTCTATATGTGTGTGTGTGTGTGTGTGTGTGTATGCACCATATACATGCAGTTCTTGAGAAGGCCAGGAGAGGGTGCAAGAGTCCCCTAGAAATGGGGTTGTAGATACTTGTGCATCACCATGTTGGTTAGGAACAGAACCCCCAGGTCCTCTGGAAGAGCAACCAGGGCTCTTTACTGCAGAGTCAACTCTCCAGCCTTTTGTCTTATTGTTATCTTTTGCGTATTTTATTAAAACCAATCATGGTCTCCATTTTGGGCTTATTTCTAGGCTTTCAAAGCTGTTATAAACAGGACTCTTGGCTGGGCATGATGATGCGTGCCTTTAATCCCAGCACTTAGGAGGCAGAGGCAGGTGGATCTCTGTGAGACTGAGCCCAGCCTGGTCTACAGAGCCAGCTCTAGAACAGCCAGGGCTTCATAAACCCTGTATATAAAAATAAATAAAATAAAAGGGACTCTTCTTTTTCTATTTTTAAAATCATGTTTTCTAACTGCCCTGTTGGGGGGGTTAGAAACCACTGATGCTTCAACTGGTGGGTTTGTTCTCAGCCTTCCTTACCATCAAGTTCTTATTAATTACAGTAATTCCCCAATTGATTTATTCATGGCAGCTGCCAAAACAACTCAAAATGATGTAGGTTTTATTCCTTTCCTTTGGTTATTCTCTTCCATTTTCTTTTCTTATTTTGTGGTCAAATGTTTTATTTAATTTTTACCTCTTAGCCGGGAGGTGGTGGCGCATGCCTTTAATCCCAGCACTCGGGAGGCAGAGGCAGGCGGATCTCTGTGAGTTCGAGGCCAGGCTGGACCGACAGCCTCCAAAACAATACAGAGAAACCCTGTCTCATAAAACCAAAAAAAAATTTATTTTACCTCTTAGATCATGTATGGCCCATACTCATTTGCTTATATCAGGGTAGGACTCCCTGGCATAAGTCCAAGAGTCCAAGCTGCTCTCCCCCCCCCATCCTCCCCATTTTCACTGAGACAGGGTCTCACTATGCAGCTCAGGTTGGCCTGGAATTCTGGACCCTCTCCCATAACCTTCCTAGTGCTGGGATCATAGGCATGTGCCGTTACACAGCCTTGTAAGCAGGCTTTCTTGAACCACCAGCCCCCACATCATGACACAGAGACTTATTATGAATGCTCAGTCTTAGCTTAGGCTTGTTTCTAGCTAGCTTTTAAAACTTAAATTAATCCATTTCTATTAATCCATGAGCTGCCCCAAGGCTCGTTTAACTAATCTATGTACTGTCTGTCCATTCTGCCTTCCTGCTTCCTCTGTGTGTCTGGCTGGCCCCTGGCTGGCTGGCTGGATCCCCTTTCCTCTGCCCATCAGTCCCACCTACCTATACCTCCTCTGCTTAGCTATTGGCTATTCAGCTTTTTATTGGACCAATCAGGTGCTTTAGGCAGACAAGATAAAACAGCAACACATCTAGTTAAGCAAATACAGCACAAATAATTGCAACCATCTTTACATAGTTAAACAAATACAGTATAAACAAATGCAGCACATCTCTACAGTTATTCTGCAACACAAACAGCTGCAACACATCTTTACATAAACAAATACTCTATTCCACAACACAGCCTAAGAGCTAACTCCTGCCCAGAGACTCTGCCGACAATAGTTGTCAGGAATGAGTAAGATCATTTCTGATACCTTGTGAACAGTTATTTCCTCAGACAGTATTTCTTTAGCTTTTATTGTTTGCCAGACTTTTACTGAATCCCATGTTCACTGTGGTCATATTGGAAGTTGCAGCCAATGCAGTAAGACAAGAAAAAAAATAGAAGTAACTGTTGGAAAAAAAAGAATGGACAATACTCTTTTTGTTTTTCTCTCCTTAGATAGGGTTTCTAGATGTAACCCTGGCTGTCCTGGAACATATTCTGTAGACCAGGCTAGTTGTGAACCAGATCCACCTGCTTCTGCCTCCCAGGTTCTAGGATTAAAGGTGTGCACCACTACGGCGTAATGTATCACCAGTGTTTGGGGCCGAGCTGGGTGTTCCCAGGTTCTTAATGTCTTATTCTAGAATAAAATAAGGGCGCATACAAAGTTCAAAGTAAGAATTCTAGAAGCCCCAAGTGAGTGAAGGCTTTTGTGAGTGTGTGTTGCTGACACGGGCACAATCCTGTGAAGGACCCCATAGCTTCAGACCCTTGGGAAAATGGCAGAGCCTTACATCCATCCCAGAGGTTGTGGCTCAGAGGGATGGCAAAGCCTTGCTCTGGTCCATGTGTGGATGTTGACTGTGTGTGTAGAATGTGGCCACCACAGATTTATCCTCCACTAGATACTTATGGCCTGGAGACTGCTCCCCTACAGAGACTCCTCAGACTGAGAGTAGCTAAACCTGCCTCCTTGATCCGGTTGTATATGTAATTCTTGCCTCCTCATTCATCTGTCTGCATTACCTCCCTGTCAGCTCTATAGAGTGAACACCCTGAGCTTCTTGGGCCCTGCTGTTTTTCATCAGTCCACTCAGCGTCGTTTTCCCTGTGTATGGTTGTCTGTCTTCATTCCCGTGCCTGCTCAGGTCAACTCCCTGGAGCTATGCAAGGACTCAGCAGAGAATCCTTTACAAGGAAAGCAGTGGTACAGGTCAGAAATCCACTGTCAAGATTAACAGTAGGCTGCACGATTGATGGCATTCCTGCGTTATTTCCTGGGGCTTCTTCTTATGGAGAGTTTGGTTACTAGAAATACAGTTTGGGTGGTTATCTATTTGATGGACAGACTAAGTCTCTCATGTCCTGTCCTATAGTATATCTGAGTTTAAACATATGCACACCTAGTCATGCACAGCTTCAGATGGTAACTAAGAGATTCTCTCTAAAAATTCACTTTGAGGTCACAGTTTGCCTGATTGTGCCTCACCCCAAACCAGTCTAGGCTGGATCAGCCTTTCTAACTCTAATTCCACAGGTAAGCTGAGTAAGATAGAATAGGATCCAAGTTGGATGGTTGTTAATGGGAGAAGAACTTACTCCATTGTTCAGTCAGAGTGGAGTGTGCTGAGAGTACATAGCGTGTGCATGTGAGGGCCTGAGCTGCCAAGGACATTATTACAAGAGCCATGTGTGGATACCCGGAACCAAGCCGAGTCCCGTGATTCCCCATGCTTGTCTGCCTCCACTATGCACAAAGACAATCTGAAAGAATAAGCAAATAACCGATGCAAATAGTAAGTGCGTTCATCAGGGTCACAGGGTACTTAGCCACTGTCTGAAATGAGTTGTGGGGGCTGGAGAGATGGCTCGCTGGCCCTGCTCTTGCAGACAAACCCAGGTTTGTTTCTCAGCCTCTAGGTGAGGAGGCTCACGACTGCCTATAACTCTAGCTCCAGGGGGCTCCAACTCCACTGGCCTCTGGGGCCGCTTCACCATTTGTATATAGATACACAGACCATATACACATTAAAAATAATAAAAGTAAATATTTTGTGGTTTTTATTAATTTATTTTTTTACATTCCAATCCCAAGTCTCCCTCCCTTTTCTCCTACTGCTTCCCCCCCTCCATATCTGCTCCTTGAAGAGGGTAAGGCCTCCCCTAGAAAGTCTACTAAGTCTGTCCCATCATCTCATTGAAGCAGGACCAAGGCACCTCTCCACCGCACATACGCTAGACACTGCCTGTGTCTAGGCTGGCCATTCCATATAGAATGGGCTCCACTAAGACAGTTTGTGCATTAGTGTTAGATCTTGGACCCACTTCCAGTGACTCCATATATTGTTCCAGTCACACCATTGTCTAGGCTGGCCATTCCATATAGAATGGGCTCCACTAAGACAGTTTGTGCATTAGTGTTAGATCTTGAACCCACTTCCAGTGACTCCATATATTGTTCCAGTCACACCATTGTCACCTATATTAAGGGAGTCTAGTTTGGTCTTATGCTGGTTCCCCATTTGTCAGACCTGAGTCTGTGAAAAGTAAATCTTAAAAACATAAAATGAAATGTTTCCCTGAATGGAACATTAAATAATTTATAATCACACACAAGGTCAAACATCTAAGAGTAAATCTAGTAAAATGTTTGCCAAAAGATAATGAAAACGTTGCTGAAAGAATCCAGGCAGACTGAGTAAGTATGTTTGTGGAGGGGCGGGTTCCACGTTTCTGCATTAGAAGATGCAGTTGTGGAAATATGTTATTTCTCCCCAGATCAGTTTATACATCCAGTGCAGGGCTAATCAAAACTCACAGCTTTTAAAGATGGAATTGAACAAATTGACAAACTGTTTCTAAAATTTATCTATGTTAATAAAATTGTCTGAGTCGGACATTGTTGGCTCATGCCTTTAATCCCAGCACTCGGGAGGCAGAGGCAGGCGGATCTCTGTGAGTTCGAGGTTAGCCTGGTCTACAGAGCAAGTTCCAGGACAGCCTCCAAAACAATACAGAGGAACCCTGTCTCGAAAACAAACAAACAAACAAAAAGTGTCTGACAACAGGCAGGGTAGCCAGGAATAATGAGTGGGAATGGAGATGCATGGTTGGATGGATCCCACGCTTGTTAGGAAAACATTGCAGGTGCTGGAGAGACACCTCAGCAGTTAAGAACTCTCTCTGCTCTTCCAGAAGACCTGGGTTCTGTTCCCAGCACCCACACGGAGTCCCACAGCCATCTGAAACTCCAGTTTCAGGGGATCTATCTAATGCCTTCTTCTGGCCTCTGTAGGCGTGGCATGCATACTATGCACAGACATACATATAAAATAAATATTAAAGAAAGTAAATATGCCAGGCAGTGGTGGCTCCATGTCTTTAATCCCAACACTCCAGAGGCAAAGGCAGGTGGATCTGATCAGGCCAGCCTGATCTACAAGATCTAGTTCTAGGACAGTCAGGACTACACAGAGAAGTCTTATCTCAACAAACAAACAAACAAGCAAAAACCATTGTGATCATGAGAAGAGCCAAGGATGGTTAGAGAGATGAGTGGAATGTGGAAAAAGTCCAGAGGCAGGCTCAGCATATTTAATCCAACAAAGTAACAAAGTAATGTAATAACTAACAGAGGAACTCACTCGTCAGACTGGGTCACCCCTCACACAAGTGGATTCTGACTTGACTTGTCTTTTTTTTCAGCTAGCTTTATTATGAATATTCTCTTTTGGTATTTTCTTTCCTTGCTTTCTTGTCACTGAATCTAATCTATTCCCAAAGTCTCCCTTTGAGTTCTCAATTTTGATTGTTGTGTTGTTCAGTTCTGGGTTTTCCTTTTGGTGTGTTTCTGATGTGTTCTTTTCCTGTGGTCACCGGAGACTGGAAGTCCCGCCTTTTACTTCCTTGCACTTGTAGATATAACCTTTCTTTTTCTTCTTTTGCTTTTTCGAGACAGGGTTTCTCTCTGTATCTTTGGCTGTCTTGGAACTCACTCTATAGACCAGGCTGGCCTCGAATTCACAGAGATCCCCTGCCTCTGCCTCCCAAGTGCTGGGATTAAAGATGTGCGCCACCATGCCCACGTTGACATAACCATTCTTAGGGCGGCTGTACTTTGACTCTTCTGTGGTTTGTTTCCCATAGTCCCAGTGTGCCTTTTGCTTATCATTTGGATTGTTTTGTCTGGTTGTGTGCCTGGCATATCATGTTACTTTATTTTTATTTTTTGTGTGAGCTCATGCCTGTGAAGGCCACACATTGATGCTCGCTGTCTTCTGAAATTGTTCTTCACCCTATTTTCTGAGACAGGATCTCTAACTGAACCTGGAGCTCACAGACTTAGCTAGTCCTGCTGGCTAGAAGGCTCCAGGGATCCCCATGTCTCCGCATCTCTAGTGCTGGGAATATGGGATTAATGAATATGTGCTGTCACACCAGGCTTTTCTTTTTTTTCTTTTTTTTTACTGACTGATCATCTCCCCATCTCCCTGGTTGTTTTCTATGTGTTCTTGTGTTTTCATAGTGGCGATCACATGATGCCCAGGATACTGTTGTCTTCCACTGGAGAGAGTACCAGGTAGTCTAGTGAGTCAGGGTCATTGATATCTGTAGGAACTGGCTGTCATAGTTACATCTTTTTTAAAAAGATAGTTTATTTTCATTTTATGTGCGTTGGTGTTTTGCCTGCATGTATGTCTGTATGGGGGCACTGGATACCCTGGAATAGGAGTTACAGACAGTTGTGAGCTGCCCTGTGGGTGCTGGGAATTGAGTTCAGGTCCTCTGGAAGAGCAGCCAGTGCTCTTAACTGCTGAGTTATTTCTCCTGCCCTACTTTTTGTTATCTTGAAGAAGACCTAGATACACACTGAAAGAGGGATCTCAGTTGAGGCGCTACCTCCATCAGATTGGTCTGTAGGGCCATTTTCTTTTCTGTTTTTTTATTTTTTATTTTGATTGCTGATTGATGTAGGTGGGCTCAGCCTACTTCAGACAGTACAGTCCCTGGGCAAGTGGTCCCGGGATGTGTAAGAAAGGTAGCTAGTTTGGCACAGCGATGCACGCCTTTAATCCCAGCACTCGGGAGGCAGAGGCAGGTGGACCTCTGTGAGTTCAAGGCCAGCCTGGTCTACATAGTGAGTACCAGGACAGTCAGCTACATAGTGAGACTCTGACTTTCAAAAAAGAAAAAAAGAGAGAAAGAAAGGTAGGTAGGTAGGTAGCCGAGCTGGAGCCTGGGAACATGAGCGTAAGCAATGTTCCTCTGAGGTCTCTGCTAGCATTTCTGATTTGGTTTCCCTTGATAGTGCGCTGTCTTCTGTAAGCCAAAGAAACTCTTTCTTTCTTGAGCTGCTTCTGGTCAGTGTTTATCATAGCAACTGAAAGCAAACTAGCGCTCTGCTATTCCTAGCAACGACCAACAAACATAAGTTCCAGCATGGGGCTGGAGACATGGCTCAGAAGTTAAGAGCCCTGGCTACCCTTGGGTTCCATTCCCAGAACCCATATGGCAGCTCACAAATGTCTGTAACTCCAGGATGCAACACCATCACACAGATATACATATAGGCAAAACACCAATGCATATAAAAATAAAAATAAAAAATTATTAAAAAAGTAAATACTGCTAGGTAGTGGTGGCAGTGGTGGTGGCAGCACACACCTTTAATCTCAGCACTCGGGAGGCAGAGGCAGGTGGATCTCTGTGAGTTCAAGGTCAGACTGGTCTACAAGAGCTAGTTCCAGGACAGCTAGGTCTACACAAAGAAACTGTGTCTCAAAAAACAAAAACAAACAAACAAAAAATAAGCGCTGGCATGGACTTAGGATGATTTTTAGTGCATGGCTCTAAGTGTGTACTCTCCTGTGGTGACTTCCACCATCAAAGTCCCACTGTCTCTTCCCTTTCCCCACAAGCCATAGCGGAGGTCAGTGGTAGATGTAACCATCTCCCGTCATGGCTTCCACAGAAATGAGGTCTGATTTCTAGAAATTTCCGACCTGCTTTTGAATGGAGGCTTCCTACAGTCATGTTCTGAGGACGGGAAGGCAGTAGATCTGCTGAATTGCTCTTAATGGACAGCCCGAGCCAGTGGAGTGGTCAGGGCCTGAGTGCTTCCTTCTCCCTTAGGTTTTGCTGCTGCTGCTGCTGCTGCGCGGCGGGATTGCTGGGAGTGTCAGAACCCCAGCGTGGAGCAGGCTCAGAAAACCGAGCTAGTCACTGGGCTGTGGCCCCTCGCTCATTTTTAACGGTCACGGGTTAAGGGTGCCAAGACCCAAAGAGTCAGAGTTACAGCTCAGGTCTAGCCCGGTCTCGGAGAGCTGTGTAGCTGCTAACAGATGCCTGCGCACTCTCCATGGGGCACAGGGCACCAGGAGAGACGCTGTCTCCTCTGCCTCGGGTTGCTATGGCAGCGAGCATGGCATGGCTGCTTTGCCTAGCGCTCTCATGACTTGGCTGCTGGACTGAAATGTCCCGCGTTGAGATTAGTAACTAATTATCCTTCTGCTTGGGAGACCCCACAGCAGATTGGCCCGCCTCAGGCACACGCTGTGCTGAAGCAGATCTAGATCTTTCCCACAGCGCCCCCACCACCCCAGGTGTACTCCACACCAGAGCATTCTAGAGTGGCCCCCAAAGCTGAGCCCCCCTCCTGGATGGAGCCTGAAGTCTCCCTGAAATGTCAGTGGCAGGCTCAGGAGTAGGGGCTGCGCCCACCACCACCTCCTCTTCCTCATATCTGAGACAGGCTACGGAAGAGATGAGTCACCGGGGAAAAGTGTGTGAGCGTGGTCTCCTCAGAGTGCAGCTCTTACCCAGACGGGCAGACCCTGCACCTGGAGTGAAGAAATCTCTGGTGGTAATTACTTTTGGAGTTTCATATACCTGGGTACTCATGCTAGGAGATGACGCCTGCTCCCTGTGACCAGTTTGCCACACTGTCCCTGAGCAGGTGTCAGCAGCCGGCAGATTGTCGTCTGCCTGAAGGAGCCACTGTATTTCCCACAGTGTTCACAGGAGGAGAACGAGGATGGTGCCAGTGACCTTGCCTGGAAGAAACAGAGATTTGCTTTAGACCAGTGGGTTTCAACCTGGGGGTCTAGACCCCTTTGGCAATCCTCTGTCTCCAAAAATATTTACATTAGGGTTCACAACAGTAGCAAGATTGCAGTTATGAAGTAGGGGTGAAAATAATTGTGTGGTTGGGGTCACCATGGCATGAGGGACTCTATTAAAAGGTCACAGCATTAGGAAGTTTGAGAACCACTAGGTTTAGACTTTGTGATGGTCAGTTTTTGTCAACTTGCCACAAACTAGGGTCACCTGGGAAGAGGGAACCTCAGCTGAAGAATTACCTACTTTAAATTTGCCTATGGGCCTGTCTGTGAGGCATTTTGCTAATTGTTAGTTGATGTGGGAGGGTCCAGCCCACTGTGGGCGGTGCCATTCCTAGGCGGGTGGGCCTGGGCTGTAGAAGAAAGCAGGCTGAGCAAGCTTGGGGAGGAAGCCAGAAAGCAGCGCTGCTCCGTGGTCTCTGCTTCAGTTCCACGCTCTTTTAGAACCCTGCTTGAGTTCCTGTCCTGACTTCCTTTGAAGTGGCCATGTTGTTTTTGGTCAGCGTTTTATAGCAACAACGAAAAGCAAACTAAGATTCTCTGGGTCTGGGGATTGAACCTGCGGCCTTGTGCATGCTTCCTTTCCCACCCAGAGAAATGCTGAATGTCCCCAGTGTCCTTCTCATCTGCTTTTAAGTCCTTTGTTCGAGGACCAGGCAGCCCTTTCTAATCTGGATAAAGATGCACTCAAGCAGGAAGAGCACAGGCTGTTGGTTTACAACAAAGGGCCAAGTTTCTAAGGGAAGTAATGGGTAACTGTTGTCCATGTGGGAGTGAAGGCAGGCAGACCTGAGGAGGAAATGGAAGCTGGCCTCTGCTGCTGAGGTGAAACCACACACAGGTTTCTCCTCTCTTGCTTCTCTGTGTAAGTACCGCCCAGGTGCAGCCAAGAGCGAGCATGGCTGACCGGTTCCCAAGGCTCATTTTCGAATGAGATTGTAGCTTCTGCTTGGAAACGGGGTTGGTAGGTGAACATGGGGAGCTGCTTCATTCCTGGGACTGCTAGGAGGGGGACCCGAGGCCTCATTTCTCTGGAGCCAGGGGAGCACCCTGAGATGACTCTGGTCATCGCTGGTCATAGCGTCCTCACTGTCCGCTGCTTCCCTTCCTCCTCCAAGGTGTCCAGACCGCTGTCCTGACAGCTTGTCCCCATGTGCGCTTTAACTCAGTATTGGCAGAAAAGGGAGAACCTCTTTACCTGTGAATATTAAAAACAGAAGTACTTTCATTCCTTTTCCTTTTTGGTAGCTTACAAGAAATTAAAATGCATTTTTTGGGGCTAGGTATTTGTAACATTCTGGTATTTTAAACATTTTAAACGTATTTTCAGTTAGCATACAAAGTGTCCTTATGGCATGTTGATTCATACCTACTGTGTGTGTGTTGGTTGGTTCAGACTACTGTGTGTGTGTTGGTTAGTTCAGACCTACTGTGTGTGTGTTGGTTGGTTCTCTTTCCCTGCCCACTGTCCCCTTCCACTTTTACCTTTCCACCCCAGTAATCTTCTTTCCATTTTCATGTCTTAGCTTGTCTGCTATCCTCCACCCTCCCCCTTCCTTAAAGCTTCTTTTCCCCTCTCATGGTCTCCTTTTTATTTTAAGCCTGTATCTGTACTCAGTTTCACACAAACACATTCAAAAACTAGAACCTAGGATCCACAAGTAAAAGTGTGCTGTAAGGGTCATTTATTATTTCCAGATCCGTCCATTTTCCTGAAAAAAAATTCGTAGTTTTCTTTTTCCTTGTGTATATATACCACATTTTACCACATTTTCATGATCTATTCATCTGTTGATGGGCATCGAGGCTGGTTCCATTTCTTTCTGTAGTGGTTTTTTAAGTGGGAGGGACTTTGTTGCCAGGAGACAGTTGCCAGTGGCTAGAGACAGTCATCATGGGGAGGGTGTATTACTGGCATTTCATGTGTGAAAGCATGGGACACAGCTCAGTGTCCTATGATGCACAGGACTGATGCATACATGAAGGGATTGGCCAATCTGAAATGACCTTAGTGCTGAGGCTAGGAAGATGCTGGGATTCCTGTGTTGCTGGCGAGTGTGTCCCCTGACTGCAGTGCTGAAGAACTCACTGGGGGATAGAAATTCTCTGTGTGCAGGAGACAGTGGGTTTGGTAAGGGGTGCAGAGGACCCAGAGTCCTGGCATGTCATTAACCAACCAAATGACAATGGACAAGTTGCATGACCTCCCGACCCTCTGGGGCCTAGTCTGTGACCAAAGAGAATTGAAGCCTGTGGCAGAAGGGTCATGACACAGTTCCTAGAGCAGGTGGCTGGCTGTTCCCTGAAGTAGCAGTGACACCAGAAGGCAGTGCTGTCCCTGGTGCAGTGGCTGCTGGAGGCAAGTTTGAAGGGCTCTGAAAGGTGCAATAATGTAAGTGTAATATAATCTTACAGCTTTTTACTACAGTGCACAAGTGACTCTCTCTCTCTCTTCTTTCTTTGTCTTCTGCAACATACAACATTGTGTACAGCTGTGTTGGGCAGGAGGCCCCAGGTGGTGCTCCCTGACCCCTGTTTCCCCCAATCTGACTCAGGCCCCTTCTGTGACCCTGGGGGACCCCTGTGCTCCATCATGTCACATCTGGATGAGGCACAGGACCCAGTGAGTCAAGGCCTATGTTGGTTAGTTTTTTGTTTTGTTTTGTTTTTGCAACTTGACACAATCTAGAGTCATTAGGGAAGAAAGAACCTCAACTTAGAAAATGCCTCCATTAGGTCGGCTTGTAGGCAAGTCTGCAGGGCATTTTCATGATTCGTGAAAGGCCATGCCACCCTGAGCAAGTGCCCTGGGTTGTATATAATACAAGCTAAGAGAGCCTCAGAGAACAAGCCAGTCAACAGCATTCCTCCTTGGCCTCTGCTTCAGGTCCTGTCCTGACTTCCCTCACTCATGAACTGTGACCTGGGATGTGTAAGTCACATAGACCCTTTCTTCTCCAAGTTGCTTTTGGTGAAATAGAAATAGAAAGAAAAAAAAAGCAGAAATCCTAGAATACTTTGTCTGGCTAAGGCCTTGAACCATTCTCTGGAGGGCCATGCTGAGGGCTCATGTACCTCTTGGCAGGGTCTTGCATGGGGATGCTTACTTGACTTGTAGCCCTGTGCGATGGGTACCATTGCAGAGTGTGGCGGCTCAGACCCTGGGGCAGGCCTAGTTTCCACATGAGCTGGGCTTTGGGTCATGGAGGCCACAGAAAGGAATGAAGTGGATTTCCTGGCAGAGTCAAGACTGCCCCAGTGTTGGCCCTGTCTCATCTCGGAGTCAAGGACAGCCGTGGGCCCCTGCACTCCTTGTGGGGTCAAGCAATTGGAAGATGTACCTGTACAAGTCTAGGTGCTCCAGTCTTATCCTCCGACGTATTAGCAAATGCTTGGCAGTGCTGTTAGACTCCCTCCACCTGGAGCAGAGGGTGGGAAAGTCTCACTTGAGTTAATAGGTAAACATACTGTGGTCAGCAGGCGTGGTGCTCCTCATGCCACTGAGCTGGGAAGGAAAGGTCTCAAAGTAATTACCAGCCAGCTTATTAGGCTGTGAAGACCGGAGGAAATGGGGACAGCAGCCACATATTGGCAATGAAAATGCACTTACACAGCCCCAAAATGGCGCAAACTGAAAAACTGAAGGTGAGTGCTTGCTTTGGAAGAACAAAGGGGCTGATTGACACTGCCCACCCATCCCATCAGTGTTTATAACCAGCAGGGAAGTACCTGGCCCAGCTGTGGGTACAGGTGCTGTGGCCCTGACTAACATATCCCTTCTTGACCCTTGGATCTGGGGGATGTCTGCTGCAGGGATGTTCTGATGGAAATAGCTTCTGGAAGGTAGGCGGAGTAGAACTGGGATGGGATGTTGTCTCTTCTGTGACCCATGGCCCAGTCCCATGGGGCATTGCCTGGCTTCTCGGGCCTGGACAGAATCCTGACTCCGGTGTGAAGGATCCAGGCACCTTCCGTGAAACAGTCTCAGACAGGTACACAGGTACATACACACATTTCATTGGACCTGGGCCTGTGGGTGGGCCGTGGACGGTGTGTGTGTGTGTGGGGGGCAACTCCAAGGCAGAATGCACAGACTTCTGAGTGGGGCTGTCATCCCACATTGCCCCTGTGTCCCCGAAAGGCTGAGTACAGGGAAGGCTTAGGTGTGCTTTGTATCTCTGGGTACCATCTAGAAGACATAGCATGTGTCGTCACTAGTTTCTGTGTCATCATGGACTTCCAGTCCTCCTGTCAGGAATTGGCTGCGGTTGGTTTACACCTTGGGGCAGCTGTTGCCCACCCCTTCCTGCCCTTTCTTCAACTAAAGGCAAACCAAGAGCAGGCATCTTCCTCAGCTCCCACATGCACACTGGGGGCCCCCCGCCACTTCCCCTACGCACAGCAGCTCTCTCTCATGCCTCTCCCCCTTGGGCACTTCCTATCAGGTAACTGCGGCTCATCTGCCCCCAGCCGGCTGAGGCCGTGTTGAGGGCACTGCTCTTAGTCCTCCTCTTGGCATCCTGACATCTCACCTGGCACACACAGTCCTGCAGATATTTGTTGAATTAATGAGTGACGACATTTCTAATTAGAGTTCCTTTGAGTTTAGGCTGCTGATTAGAATCTTTAAACACTTTATGCCAGGTAGTTTTTAAATTGTGAATAAGGGTACCTGGAGTCAGCTGCAGTAATTATGGATACACTTACCCACCATTTTCAAGACCCTGGGGGCGGGGGCTGTTCTGAGAGGGAAATCCAATTTGTTTCTGCTAAATCTTCCTTTAACCCCCTTAGTAAGAGGATATTGGATATTAATCTCTTCCATCTGTTCAAGCTCGGGCGGGAGGTACGGCTGGAGGGGCTTGCAGCTGATGATGCCCTTGGGTCCCTTAGACTGTGGGGTGAGTGGGCGCATGTCTGGGTGTGAGGGCCATGTGCATAAGAGGTTCACCAAAGGAGTCCACGGTTGGAGGGACCTTCCAGAGCCAGATAGTACAGAGGTGTAGGGACAGGGAAAGACCTGTCAGACCTCCTGGAGCAGAAGCAGGCAGATAAGGGTGAGGGACATGGGCCTCTCAGAGACCTTCTCCACAGACTGCCTTCTGGTATGCAACTGCAGATAGTGTTAGAGCCCAGAGCAATTAAGAGTTGATTATACAGTGCCACTCAAGCTTGTTAATGTCATAGCAAAACAAAACAAGCAAAAAAAAAAAAAATGCTGCCCAGGGTTGGCTCTCAGCAGCAGCAGATGGCTCCCTCCTGTATGCTCCTCACCTCAAAGGTTGGTGCTGTAGCCCTGAGCAGCCCATAGCTGGGATCACAGAGGGCACTAGAGCAATGCCAACCGTACCAATGCACGTGGGTCGGTGTGGAAGAGGAGCCTTGGTGGCTGTATTTGAGCCACACGTGCTCTCTGTAGCGGGAATAGCGTCGAGGCACTCGGTTAGGGTGAGCTGTGGAAGGGGACGCCCTGGCTGCCAGACTGTGCTGATGCCTTCCCTACAGCGCTGCCTCGGCTCCTCAGTTCCTGCTAATGAGCTGGGTGAAGCTGCTGAGTGGTGTGGGCACTCTGCCCACCCCAGCCGCCAGCCCACACAGGGGGGGTCCGAGGCCACGCTTGGATCTTTGCGCTGACTGACCTCAAAATAGGCCCGTCTCATTAGTTTCGTGAGGAAGGAGCCGGTGGCAAGAAAGACGAGGGAGAGGACCCAGAAACCCCTGTGACATGGAGCTTGTCTGCAGGCAGGACCAGGGCGAGGTGGGAAAGGGCTTTTGTTCCCGTCGTTGAATACCGGAGACTAATTCCACCATCTGGAGGAGGAGAAAGAGGCCTGGAAGACGTACGTTAAAGTACTCAGCCATAGAAAGCTGGTCATGCCTCCCTAAAGACATAGTATGTTAGAACTCACATTTTCCCTTTCGCTTGAAGAGCCCTATTCACCGGGTGGGGGTGGGGGTGGGGCACCAGCCTCTTATTTCTTCCACCGTCTGCAGTTAACAATCTGAAACTACTGTGCACCGCTCTTTGAATGCCATGCTGAATCAGTCTTTTGAAATTTAGGCCTGGAATTTTGTTAACAAATATTTAACTAGGGGAGGAAAAGAAAAAGTCATGCAGTGACAGGTTGTAAGTCAGACTCTGGGGCCAGCTTGAAGAAAAGGCCACACGGGCCCCTCCTTCACCAGGTTCGAAGGAAGCCATGTCTGGGAGTCATGGAGGTGACCTCCATGCCCTCAGTGATGGAGGAGGCCGTGTGGGTCCTTGATTGCCCCGGCATCTGACGATTGACTGGGGTGCCCACTCTTGTACCTTTCATCGCCGTGGTGACTTGGGTGCAGCAGTGAAGGAACAGACAGAGAGAGGACTTTGAGGTGTGTCCTGGGCTACTGGCTCTGACTTGTGGGGTGGGGGTGGGGCTGACCTAGGGCCTAAAACAACTAGGCCTCTCAGGGGTATTTGCATTTCAAAACAGAGCTCAGTAAAATTATTCTGGAAGCCACTTGAGGGGTTCCTGAGTGGCCAAGAGCGTGGGGCTTTATGTACTTCATTGGACTGTTGGAGGATCAAGCACAGCCACAGAAACATGGCAGTCCTCATGGGAGGGCAGGAAAGCCAAGCCTCTAGGTGTGACTGGTGAGGAAACAGACAAGACAGGTTTCCTCCAGGATGTAGATGGTGCGTTGGGATTGCAAGCTGAGATCCCTTCAGCAGCGTTGGATACCTCATGGCTGTCCTGAGTGTCCCCGGGTGATGAGTAGCATGGCCTTTTCCCTCTCCATCCCTCATCCTCTCCTTTGGGCAGCTGGTGAGGTTTTACAGCTTGTATGCCCTGGTATCTTTATCTTCTAAATATGAATAAAATTGTCCGTAAGCTTCTATTTGAGTCCTTCTTACATTCTTTTATTAAGGAGACTAAAAATCGCAGAGGGGAGTGTAGTTCCCGTCACTGCCTCGTGTCTTCTTATTCCTTTCTTGCCATGGAGATGATTTTGATTTTCCCTTTGCTGTCATCTTTGTTGTTTGTAGCATATCTGGGCTGCACAGCATTTTTGCTTTCTGGCTTTTTTGGTGGTATCTCCCAGGAAGACATCGATCCATGGCTGTTAGTTATTATCCCTTGATACGGAGTTCTGATAACCAAAATCAAGTTTTGAAAAAGAATTCACTCAGCAGCAAAACATGACCCAGACCAGATGAGACCAGGTTTCCCGTCTGTGTAACATTCACTCTTGTTGACTGTGCCATCTGCTGTAGTGGTAGGTGAGCACGTTTTTGAGGTACCAGTTGCTTTAACAGATTCCTGGGAGAAACAGCATAAAAAGAGATGCAGGGTTTCAGAGGCTCCAGCTCAGACTTGTCTGGGTCCGTTGCCCTGAGGTGAGGCAGTGGCAGCATGCAGCCGAAGAGGTTGCTTACCTTATGGTGGCCCAGAAGCGGAAAGATAGAAGAGGAAACTGGGTCATGATACATTCTTCAAAAACACACCCAAGCTGGGAGGTGGTGGTGCACGCCTTTGATCCCAGCACTCAGGAGGCAGAGGCAGGCAGATCCCAGTGAGTTCGAGACCAGCCTGGTCTACAAGAGCTAGTTCCAGGACAACCTCCAAAGCCACAGAGAAAAAATCCTGTCTCAAAAACCAGACCAAACCAGCTGGTCACCAAGCCTTCAACATGTGAGCTGTGGGCTTCAGAACTCCTCACAGATGTCAGATGAAGGATTTGGGGGCCTGTCTTGGTGGCTGTGTGCCCTGTGTCCATGATGGTGGTCTCAGGGGTGGAGATACAGCTCCATAATGCTGCTGTCTACGGCAGCTTAAGGAGTTCTAATTTTTTGGGGGGTGGGGCAATCCTGAACTCAGGCCATACCACTATACGTGGTATTGAGGTAGAGAAGAGAAGGATTTCAGGACTAGGTTGTAGGAAGCAGAGTTGGGGGTTTAACAAAGATGCTTTAATACAGATTTTAAGCAGGCAGTTGAAAGAAAGAGAGGAGCTTAGAAATAAGACACAGGGCTGAAGAGATGGCTCAATGGTTAAGAGCACTGGCTGCTCTTCAAGAAAATCCGGGTTTAATGCCCAGCATCCACATGACAGCTCACAACTGTCTGTAATTCCAGGACCCAACACCCTCACACAGACACACATGAAGAAAAAACACCAATGTACATTAAATAAGAATAAATTATTAAAAAAAGACATATCTAAGAGTGTGGGTGTGGGTTTCTTCAAGAGAGAGCCAGTTTACTAAAAGACATTTTTAATACAGAGAGATACACTCAGTAAGACATCCCCAGGTATGGGTATGGACTCCTCAAGAGTTGCAATTAAGTGTCCTAGCATTAGCCATCTATACCCTTTGGGTGGCTCTAGTCACAGTTCAAAGGTTGCTAAGAACCTCTCCCTCCCCTTTACTTTTTGATAAGTGCGATTATAGGGTGGCTCTAGAGGTGCCCTGGAAGAAATTATAATTTGAGGAGCTAGAACTAGGAGCCACTAAGGCGACACAAGGGGTTTCTGTGAGAAAATTGCAGGTTGACAGCTGGGAGGAGGAAGAGGCTTTTAAAGCAGTAGTTAATTGTGCTGGCTTTCTTTCTTGCCATGTGTGAAGGGCTCATCTCTCGGGTCTTTCTGTCCTCCACCAATCGGATGAGGAGCCTAGCTGGGTTAGCTGGAAGCAGGGACTGTTCTAAAGTCTCTCAAAGCCCAGGGTCAGTGCAAGCTGCTTCTCTATAGGACAGAACCTGGCAGGGCTGTGGCGTGTAGCCCGCATGGGTGGGATGGGGTGCGGTGTTGGCTGAAAGCTCTCCTCTTTGTTGCTCATTGCCCTCTTGGGCTGGTGGCATGTCTGGGGCTGGCGAACATATGGCTGTCCGCTGGCAAGTGCTCAGGGCGCCTTGTTATGCTGGATGGCGTCATCTGGCTTAGAACCAGGCGCTCACTTAAGCCCTCATTGTTGGTTAATCTTTGCCTGGGGGGAGCTTCACCCATTTTACTAGGAGTAGGTAGAAAGGTGGATTTCTGGCTGTGGCAGGGCAGAGTGAAGCTGGATGGCTCCCCCCCTGGCCCAGCCAGTGTCACCTTTGGGGCCCAGCTGGCAGAGGGAGCCCCAGACAGCACTGCCAAGAGATGAGGAGGGTTGGCCTGGCAGCATCTGAGACGTTGAGCCAGGAGCCACCAACCCAGCTGCTTCCTAGGCTCTGGGTGCTTGAGAGCCTTAACTAGAAGAGTCTGGCTTGTGTTGTTTCCCAGAGCAGGGTGGTTGCTGGGTACAGGTCTGTGCCCACAGACATTGGACAATGGAGATGGTTTTGGTTGTGACAACGCAGTGGGGAGGCGTGGGTACTATCTACTGGGTAGAAGCCAGGTATACTTCGCAATGTCCCAAAGTGGGCCACCGCCTGTAGTTACCAGGTCCCCAGTGTCAGCCCTGCCCTTTGAAGCTGTCATTTGATGCCCCCCCCCACCAAAGGGAGGTTAGAG
Organism: Mesocricetus auratus; assembly: GCF_017639785.1. Taxonomy (NCBI): domain Eukaryota; kingdom Metazoa; phylum Chordata; class Mammalia; order Rodentia; family Cricetidae; genus Mesocricetus; species Mesocricetus auratus. The sequence goes on from NW_024429194.1 coordinate 79,267,977, forward strand.
GACTCCAACTTCGGGTCCTGTTCAGCAGAAGCATTTGCACACATTCGTCATGAGCACCAGAGATAAAACAATCAGGGACAATAAAAGGTCCCCAACCAACTCACCGTGCGATTCTAACCGAGGCTTTGGTGAAGCTTCCCTGTGGGCACTGGGTGCACCTGCCTTATAGGTTTCTTGCACAATGTTTAGTGAGCTATATAAACAGACTGTGGTGGCTTTGGCTCTGTGTGAGCAGTAACTCAGCATTCCTACAGCCAGCGCGTTTGGTAACCCCAGGTTAGCAGGTGGCTACCCAGCTCTTGGAAGAGAAGGTAGTTTTGCCATGTACAGTAAGTCTCTGTATCTCCAAGACTTCATTCTCCACCTGGGCTTTAAGGAAGTCATTTAAGGAAACTTTCTGCTTCTGGATAATCTCATACTAAAATAGAACAATCTGTATTAAGGATCATAATTGCAACTCCTTTTTAAAAAGGCTTTTCAAAAATAGGTATGAAGGGGCTGGAGGGGTGGCTCATAGGTTGAGTGTATACGGCTCTTGTAGAGGACTTGAACCACCTGTAAATTCAAGTCCAGAGGATCTGATGCCCTCTTCTAGCCTCTGTGGGCACCTACACTCATGTGCACATGGATTCAGATTTCATATATATGAATATATATATATATATTTTTAAAACATACCATAAAAATAGATAGGAAGCTGAGCATGGCACTGCATTTTTCTTTCATAATCTTTTCTTCGTTTCTTTCTTTTTGAGACAGGGTAGCTCTGACTATCCTAGAACTCCCTCTGTAGATCAGGCTGGCCTTTTTTTTGTTGTTGTTGTTTTTTGTTTTTTTTGTTTTTAAGACAGAGTTTCTCTGTGACTTTGGAGGCTGTCCTGGAACTAGCTTTTGTAGACCAGGTTGGTCTTGAACTCACAGAGATCACCTGCCTCTGCCTCCCGAGTGCTGCGACACCATGCTCATCTTGGTGCTGCATTTTTATAACTTGTGAGCTGGAGACAGGAGAATCTAAAGTTCAGTGTCATCATGGCAAGTTCAAAGCCATGTTGGGCTGCATGAGATCCTGCCCCGGAAACGAACAGGAACTGGAAAGATGGCTCAGTGGTCAAGGGCACTGGCTGCTCTTACGCAGGAGCCAGGCTCTGTTCCCAGCACCCACAAAGTGACTCACAGTGATCTCCAATCTCAAGGGCTCCAGTGCCATTTTCTGGCCCCCATAGGCACTACATGTGTGTGTTACAGATACACCTGCAGGCAAAATGCCTACACACATAAAATAAAAATAACCTCAGAAATCTGTAAACTGTTTTAAAACTAAAAAAAAAAACCTGAGTTGTATAAATTCACATGGGATAAAACAAAGCATTTAAGGGGAGCATGTGACATCTCTAGCGTTCACCTCTGTCCAGACCTACAATGTTTCTCTCATCAGGGTGAGAAGCATAGGTTTAGTCACCCTGTCTAACCTGTCTTGCCTCTGTGGCATTGTCCATGGGTCTTTCATGTGACCTGTTGTGTCTGGCACCTTCCATTTGGAAGAAGGCTTTGAGCTACCTCTTCCTTTTAGGAAGATCAGGACTTTGCCCCCTTTCAGGCTGGAGTGCTGCTTCATGGGATGGAAGTATTATGTCTTCCCATTCACATTGATGGTCATTTTTGTCCACCATGCTGGGTGTCTTTGAGATGGACATTCACCCACATGTTGGGTATCTGGGTATTTTCAGTTCTTTTAGATCACACATTAGAGAGGGACTTGGGGTCCTTTGTTAATTGTGTGTTTGGCCCTTTGAGAAACCAACCCTTAATACATTCATGAATGTTCTTTTTCTCAATAAGAGCAGTCCTCCTGGTATCTAAGCCTACAGCACTTGTAGCTAGGTTCAAACTGGCTGCTATGGGGTAGAAACCTATTAGAATTTCAGGCATTAATCATATTCATAACAAATCTGTGTGTGTGTGTGTGTGTGCGTGTGTGCGCGCACACACACATTGGGAACCAGAACATGATATCAAGTGTCTTTCTTGACTGCCCTCCACCTTAGTTTTGAGGCAAGGTCTCTCATTAAGCGTGGAATTCACCAATTCTGCAAGGCTGGTTGGTCACTGAGCCCCAGGGAACTTGTGCCCTGTCACACGTGGCTTTTTACACAACTGTTAGTAATCTGAACTCAGGTCCTCGTGCCTGCACAGCAAGCATTTCACAGGCTGAGCCAGCTCCCCAGCCCTAAGCTGCGTTTTTAATGGAATAAATGATGGCTCAACTTTTTTAATTAGATGCTGCCTTCCACTTCATTCTACATGTGAAATCTGGAAAAGCATTCCTTCCTCCCTCTTCTCTCCTCCCTCCTCCTTCCTCCCTCTTCTCTCCTCCCTCCTTCCTTCCTCCCTCTTCTCTCCTCCCTCCTCCTTCCCTCCGTTCCTTTCTCCTCTTTCCCTTTCTTTCTCCATCCCTCCCCCCTCCTTTTTGATGCAGGGTCTCACTCTAGATCTCTGATTGAAGTGGTGCTTGCTGTGAAGCCCGAGTGGCTCTGAACCCACAGCATCCTTCTGCCGTCTCAGCTGGGATGGCAGGTGCCAAGTTTCAAAGAGCATTTCTACACCAGTGTTGTTGGAGGCCGTGTGGTTTTACTGAAAATAGTGTGGAAGCTGAGTGGAGGACTCTGGGTATCTTTGTCTCGATTCTCCTCACCTCCCCCTCTAACTGTTTATTCATTTGTTTTGTTGTTATTGTTTTTTGGGGGGGTTGTTTTGTTTTGACCAGTGGTGAACTTAACAGGACTGAAACTTTGACCATTTTACATTGCATTTATGTGTATGTGGGGTTGGTGCACACATGCATGCAGAGTCAGCTCTCTCCCTCCCATCATGTGGGTTCCGGGAATCCAACTGGGCTTGTCAGCCTTGGTGACAAACACCTGTAACCGCCGGCCGAGGCATCTCTCCAGCCATGCTTCAACCACTTTTCAACTGGTGGCTTGAGGACATTTAATTCACGGACACTGCTGTCTGCCTCTAGAACACTCATCTTCATCTTGTCGGAGAGAAGCTGGCACCAGCCCAGTGACCTCCATCTACTGCCTGCCTCTGAATTGGCCTCTTCAGGGACCTCTTTGCCAGTGGACTTTGCTTTGACCTCCAAGCTTGATGATGAGCCCAGGCCCCTCAGGGTCCATTTAGCACAGCAGTTCTCAACCTTCCTAATGTTGTGACCCTTTAATACAGTTCCTCATGTACGGTGACGCCCCAACCATAGAATTCTCATTGCTACTTCATAACTGTAATTTTGCTACTGTTATGAATCACAATGTAACTGTCTGATATGCAGGATATTGACATGTGACCCCTGTGAAAGAGCCATCCAGAACCCCCAAGGGGATGTGTGACGCACAGGTTGCCTCCTCTGCCCTTTTTCCTTTTTTTTTTTTTTTTTGTGCTACCTGAAGTTGTCTGTTCTAGAACATGTAATATCTTTCTTGAGCCCTCCAATACCAATGGCCTGGGATGTCGTTTCTCCTGGGGTGTCGTCTTATGAGAGGGTAATTCCTTGGTATTTACAGTGTTAAGAGTTTAAGAGTAGAGGGGGTGCTGGGTGACAGTGTCTTGGAAGCCAAATGAGCACAGAGAGAAGTGGCGTTTTGTTTGGATGAGTGGTTCAGGTGTGTGAGGTCCATGCTAGCTGTGTGGGGCCGCCGTGTGCTCAGTCAGCCCTTCCAGAACGTTGGGCTCTGGCTGTCCAGGCTGCAGCAGGACACAGACCCTCATGGTGAAAGAAAGAATGAAGCAGATGTACTGTGGGCTGGCAGGTGGCAGTTTTGCCTCATTCCACACCCAGTGCTTTGAGGGGGGGGGCTGTGCCAACAAGCCTAGGAGTCTCATGTTTCTGGGTGACTAGACTCATCACTATCCCTGAATTCTCGGGAACGGGGCAGCCCACAGGAACTCCTGTCCCTGCCACATCTGCAGAAGGTGCAGAGGACTCAGATAGGCCATCCTGGATGTTCAGGCGTTGCCTCTGTCCCATGGCGGGTCATTGTCCTTTCAGACACTAGGTAGAGTCTATCATAAAACCAGCAGTAGTAGTAACTTGGGGACTGCCCTCTCTGTTACCTAGAGTGTGTGTTCTCACATTTAAATAAGACAAAAATGCCTCCGTGGGTGTTCTGGATGTAGGGGTTAGGGTTAGGAAGGAGGGGCCCTGGAATCTTGGGCAAGCAGATGTTTGCTGACCAGCTGCCTGGCAGGTGCTGGGAGGTAGGCTTACAGGGAGGCCACTCACAGCAGGGAGATGCCAGATGGCCTAAGGGATACTGTGTTCTGAGGCTTGGTTGTCCCCTCTCAGGGGCATAGGTCGTGGGGGACCCAGGACTAGGGTGGGGGTGGAGCCTGAAGGCATTTTAAGTTAAAAAGCGTGTGGAGGGACTCCAGTGCTAGAGTAGGGATGCTTATCATGCATGACCGGGGTTCTAAGGCTGGAATATAGACTTGCCTGGAGTGTGACTCAAAACAGGATAAAAATTCTAGCACTGTGTGTGGTGATAGGGAGACGTTAGGCATTAGCAGGGGTTGATTCGCTTCTGGCTGCCTAGGCTTTGGTGCAAAGATTCAGTGGGACCAGTGGAAGAGAGCCTGGGTGAAGACCCCTTCCTTCAGCTCCAAGGAGGACAGCCATGGACAAATAGAAAGAGACTAAGCGTGCATGAATGGGAAGGGGGAGTCAGGAGAGACCAATGAAGACAGGACCCAGTAGGGGATGGGAGGAAGGGCCACTGGCTCTGTTCTCTGGAGCCCTGGCAACAGCGGTCATGCACGGGCAGACCCCTGTGGTACCCTATGTGTTGGCTGCAAGGTGAATGCAGGTCTCTGCAGAGACATCACAGGTGGCCTGCTCTGTCATGGCACCAGTGTGTGTCTCCATCCTGGAGCTGGGGATGTGTGAGGCACTGTTGCTCCTCACAAATGGAGCAGAAGCAATATTCTCCCCGCCAACACTACCACGCCCCTCCAAACCCCACCACGTAAGCATTGACTCTACCCTGAGAGCCCCTGTCACCCTGTGCCTTGACATTCAGTTTTTGTTTCCCAGGGAGGAGATGGAAAATAATAAGATGCCCCCAAGGCAGGAGCCAATTAGCACCTACTCTAGTCTCAATCTGGACTCAAAAGCCCTCCCCCATCTGGACTCCAGGGAGACGCACTGAGAGCCAGAGTTCCCAGAGGCCTTGTGCCTGTGGAGTACTGGAGAACAGGAGCTGGGGACAGGAGCACAGCGTCTGACTGTCACCTGCTGATGGTGGCAGTAGAGCATCCTGAATGTCAAGGCCATCACAGTTTAGAGATAGGAAAGGGATGGGGTCCACATCTAGTGGGTAGCTGGCACTAGCTTCCACTCAAGCTGTCTGTGCTTCTGTCTCTTTGTCCCCAAGGCTCTGTTGTCTGACAAGTCAGAAAGCGGCCTTTCCTACTCCCAATTTTCAACTGTGCCAGCTAGTAGTTGTTTGTTTTTTACTCTTTATGCTTTTGTTCTTTCGGGAGCCCGCCACCCAGCTGCCAAATAAATCACATAGTGAGTCTTATTATTACTTATAAACGCCCAGACTTAGCTTGGCCTGTTTCTTGCCATCTTTTCATAAAATATTCCAACTACCTTTTGCCTCTGGGCTTTTTCCTTTTCTTACTTCTGTATATCTTACTTTCACCCTTACTCCTGGGTGGCTGGCCTGTGAGGTCCGCCTCTCCTTGTTCTATTGCTCCTTCTCCTCAGATCTCCTTCTATCTATCCTCTCTGCCTGCCAGCCCTACCTATCCTTTCCCCTGCCCCACTGTTAGCTGTTCAGCGCTTTATTAGACCACCAGGTGTTTTAGACAGGCAAAGAATCACAGCTTCACAGAGTTAAACAAATGCAGCATAAACAAAGGCAACACATCTTTACATCGTTAAACAAATGTTCCAGAGCATAAACAGACACAACAACACACCTTAATATTCTACACCAGCTCTTCCTTTCACCCATTCCGCCATTGGCGGGGCCTTTAAGTCTGGCAGTAGGAATGGCCCATCTGGGCATACTCCACTCTCTGTGCTATACTGTCCTCACCTATAGAGGTCAGTGAGGAGCCCCTTGTGGTTCTGCCCACACTGGTGAGGACTTGTTCCTATGGTTACTCCCTTCTGCCTCGTATCAGAATCCCACAAGGTCAGCAGCAGCCAGGGGACTTCCATCTCCTGCCTCAGTGGTCTTGACCAAGGGCTTTTTTTTTAACTTTCTTTTTATTCTTTGTGTCTTTCACGTCATGCATCTCAATCCCATTCATTTTCCTGTCCCTTCGTATCTACCCTCTGCCCTTGCAACCCTCTCCCCCCACACCAAAAATTTAAGAGGAAAAAAAAGGAAAAATCTCATCACGGAAGCTGTAGTGTGACACGGGGAACCCTTTTGTCTGTCTTTACTTACCAGTGTTCATTGCAAAGAGTCATTGGTCTGGTTCAAGGCCTCTGCATTCTACAGTACTATTGACACTCACTGGGACTCCTCTTGGATATCCTGCTTGTTGCCTGTGTAGTGGAGACCCTGTAGCTTCGGGTCTGAAGGACCGGCCCCTTCATGAGGTCCCATAGATGACAATGTAGTGGATGTTGGGGGGAGGGCAACTCATAACTCTGGTTCTGGGTCTGGGTAGTTGCAGGGTTGGTCAGCCCACCAGTCTCCCCAACCCTTGTCCTCACCACCAGTGTGAGCTCTCCAGCATCGCCCCTGCTAGTTCACCCCTTGCCGTGATGAGCAAGGGGCGGGTCCAGTTCTCCTGCTTTCACGATGTCAGGGCAGCTCTCCAGCACCTGGACCATCAGCTCTACAGTGTTCCCCAAGAGAGGAGCAGGGGCCACTCTCTGAGTGCTGCAGCTGGTGAGGGGCAGGGACAGCTCTCCCGCTCTTATGCTCTTATGACCTCAGGGTCATCTCCCCCACCTGCCACCATGGTGGTGGGTGACCCCATGTTCTTATGTGTTCTATGCCAAATAATGCCCCCTAACTCATGTCAGTCTGGGCCTCAGATTGGGGTGTTAGCTGAAAACAATCTGCCTTATGTGGGACTCAGAGTGACTGGTGTCCCCGAACAAGGTCCCATACTGTATCCCCAGAGGGTACTTTGTAACCTGTGCTGGTTTCAAACTCACGCTGGTCCCACTGCCTCAGTTTCCCAAGTCCTGGGATTGCAGGTAACCATAGGAACTGGCTCTGCCCACTTGTGATTCTGGAGTTTGGTCTCAGATTGAAGAGGATAATTGTGCTGTTGTAAGAGCTTGGTCACAGTTGTGTCATGGCGCTTTGAGGGCAGGGACGTCCTCCTCTCTCTACTTGCCTGTCACCTTTTCTTCTTTGCATGTCCGTTTCTGAGAAGCAAGCTCCACCGCTGCAGGTGGTGATATGATGGCTATACTCCCTGCCATCCCTCAGTGGAGTCACCTGCACTAGGTTGGTTTTAAAGTAGTAGCTCTGACCCTTGCTGCCATCCCACACTGGGAGGGCAAGAGGTAGGCCTGCCACCAGGACACAGTTATGGATACCCTCCATCATCTTGCCACTGCCCCTTACCTATGTCAGGCAACAGACTCTACCCTAACTATGGAGACCTAGAAAGTTCTTCCAAGCATTGAGAACCCCTGCTGGCGGACATACCACAGCCTAGTGCTCTGCCTGCCACCTGCTCTGCCGCCATCCTGTTGTCTGGGGCAGTGTAGTGACTTCTGAAGTTGCATTGGGATGCTTGAGGGTGCTGAAAAGACAGTGCCAGCTGTGGTTGGTTCCCATTCCATTCTCACAGCTGTGGAAGAAAGTCCTCAGCTCTGGTCTAGGGAACTATATAAGCCCAGAGTTTTCCAAAGTCGAGTATCCTGACCCTGCACACCCAAACTGGCCACAGAAAAGCAAACAGGAGAAGGTACAGAGAAGAAAATTAGCTCTCCGAATCCATGCATTCAAAGGCGCGAGCAATGTCAGTCACTCAAAACCGTCAGGGCCTGGGGCACACAGAGCCTGAGACACTGCAACAGACTAGAGCCTCTGTGTCATCTGGTATTCTGGGTGGGCATCTGGACAGGAAAAGAACAGCTGTTTAAAAAAGAAGGGAACCTGTGACCAGTGTGTGTGTGTGTGGTTGGTAGGCATTGGTATGGCCCGTAAGTGATGACAGTTGTCCCACACTAATGTAGTGATGTGGTTAATGGGGAGAATAGGGTTGACGTCCTCTCTCTTCGTACATTTTAAGCAAACCTAAAGCTGCTCTAGAATAGAGTTTATTTAAAGTCAGTGACATAGACAGAACCAGTGGCAGAGAATACCCAGGTTGAGTTCTCTGGGCTTAGGAGCAAATGGGATCTCATTTTGTTTATCTTGTGTACAAGTGGTTGTTTCCTCCCTTCTAATAGCATGTTATCTAGGTCTTCGCTGTTGACTGGTATGTACCTGTCTTGTTTTCCCTATGTGGTTGACCTGTCTTTCATTTCAGCGATGGCTTGGTGATAGGCATTTGGGTTTGTGTCCTAAAGGGTAAGCTGCAGTTTGGCTCAGAAACACACACACACACATACACACACACACACACACACACACACACACACACACACACACACACACACACACGTGTCTGGGCTCAACCTTGGACGCACGGACCATGCTTCTAGCACGTCAGTACCAAAAGCTGTTTCTCCAGTTGTGTGTTTGCTTCATCCCTGGATAACGATAGGTGTCCCCTCAGCTGTGGCTCCTTGTTCTGGAGTGTTTCTCTGTGCTGTGCCTTTTTGGACTGTTCCTGTAATGGCTGAGGCTTGGAGTCCATGTCGGTCCCGTTCCCCCCCTCCCCCCTGGGTCCGAATAATACAATGCACTATGAGAAAGAAGGTCTGGGCTTTTAGCTTAAAAATCATATGACCTTTAACATCCTAGGCCAGGACAAACAAATCCCTGTGTGGTTAAAGAATGTTTTGGTAACAGCTGCCACCAGGAAGCAAGCACTGTCCTACTCAAAATACTGTGACAGAACCAAATCAAACAGCTATGAAAACACGGTTGGGTGTTGTTTGTGCATCTGTCAGCGCCGGAGTGGAGGAACCAGCAGGCTCCCACTCTCTGCCCTCCCTCCCCTTCATCCACACTTGTTTATCCAGAAGCTTCAGAGTACAGGGAATGTTCTAGAAGTACCAGTGCACACAGTGCTTATAGAATGCAGCCTGAAAGTTCTTGGCCTAAGGACTCTGAGGGCAAGACTGTGGCCTCTCTCCTGAACAAGGACAATAGTGGAGATGTGGGGGGCTCGGAGGGGTGTTCAGCGTGGAGACCCTGGGAGGATGGGAGCACCCAGTGAGGGACCGGTGAGGTGGGAGGATGCTCAGAGGAGAGGTCCCTCTATGAAGTGCAGGTGGCCGAGACCTGTGTGGTGAGGGGGCAGCCAGTGGATGGTGGGGAATGCAGCATGCCAGCTAAAAAGTCAGGGCTTACAGCAAGTCCCCGAGGCACGCGAGATGACAGTTGTCACGGTGGTGATGAAGAAAGGCCGTGGGCACAGACTGTGAACTACTCTAAGCAGGGTTTCGGGCATGGATTTTACTCCAGACATCACTAGCAGCCACAGGGAAATGGGGGGTGTGGCTGACTTTGAAGACACCCACTGTGACAGGGGTGAGGGTGATGTTGGAGAGAAACTGAGGCAGGCAGACCTGGAGATGTGTGAACCCTACATGTAGCCTAGTGATCTGCCTGGGTTATAAGCAGGCTTTAAAGTTTTTAAAATTTTGTTAAATACATGCAAATCATAATCTTAACCATTTAAAGATCACATCTTAGTGTCATTAAGAGTGTTCACATCCTATTACAATTTTATTTTTATTTTATGTGTATGGATGTTTTACCTGCATGTATGTGTGCCTGGTGCACACAGGGCCATATGGAGGTGCAGATTCCTCAAGAAGTACAGAGTTATAGATTGTTGTGGGTCCTCTGCAAGAGCAGCCAGTGCTTTTAAACACTTTTAAAACAGCTGTCTCACTTAGCGTAATTGTCAGCATAGAACCTGATGGAAGCAGATGCAGAGATCCACAGCTAAACACTGGGCCGAGTTCCCCAAGTCCAGTCGAAGAGAGGGAGGAGCGATAACATGAGCAAAGGGGTCAAGACCATGATGGGAAACCCACAGAAACAGCTGACCCGAACTAGTTGGACCTCACTGACTCTGGACTGACAGCTGGGGAACCTGCAGAGGACTGAACTAGGCCCCCAAAATGCAGGTGATAGTGGATGGCTTGGGCAGTTTGTGGGGCCACTGGCAGTGGGACCAGGATCTATCCCTAGTGTATGAACTGGCTTTTTGGAGCCCATTTCCTATGGAGAGATACCTTGCTCAGCCTAGACACAGTGCAGAGGGCCTTGGACCTGCCTCAACATGGTGATGGGACAGACTTTTTTTGACTCCCAATGGGAGGCCTTACCCTCTCTGAGGAGCAGATGTGGGGGGGAGGGGAAGCTGGGGGGAGCAGGAGGAGTGGAGGGGAGCTGGGATTAATATGTAAAATTTAAAAAAAAAAACCATGTCTCACATCTGTCTAGCCTCATCACATATTTCTTAATTAACAATGTTTTGAGAGAGAATGTAAATGGGAATATGCATGCTTCCTCTACAGCTTCCATGTGGAGGTCAGATCAACTTGAGTCAGTGCTCTGTATGCTGTGTGGGTCCTGGGAATTAGACTCCGGACGCCAGACTTCATGGCTAGTGTCTTCCAGTCTTGTGGGGTGTCTCAAACCTCCCTCTTCAGCAAGTTTTTCTTCCCTAAACGAAACCCTACCCATTCTCCACTGCAGCCTCTCCCAGCCTGTCGAAGCATCTGTCCTGTGGTCTGTCCGAGGATTCGCTCCTCAGGGACCTCCTGAGGGGGATCACTCTGCAAATGCTAGTGTGGGGGGTGGCATGCCCTCCTGGTGTTGAGGTGCCACCAGTACAACTTGCAGGTTTAGCCTCGGAGCCTTGAGCCTGGCTGTCACCCACCAAGCTTGTGACTTGGGGTATTGCTGGGAGAAGCTGGCCTCTCCTCTATCACAACTGTGCTCTTGAACATGACTTGACACCTCTCTATTTCATTTCCCTCATCTGGGAAATGGGGACAGGGCCAGTGCTGTTGAACCCCATGCTCCATGTGGTAACCAAAGTACCTAGATCCAGTTGTGACTTCAGAATGGTAATGTTTCTTTCCTGAGAACAAGCCAAGTGACTAATGGTCCCGCTCAGAAATTCTAGGATGTGCTGGGAAATATCCCACTTTGTAGGTGTTTCTCAGGTTTGAGGAGCATCTAGGAGGCGAGGAGGAACCCACTTGGGTAGATCCCTTTATTGTCATCCTGTGTCTGTACCACCATTTTCCATGGGTGTCCTGGGGACCCCAGTAGCCAGTCCCTTGTATACCTGGCTCCTGACTCTTTTTGGTTTCTCTGTGTAACAGTCCTGGCTGTCTTGGAACTCACTTCATAGACCAGGCTGGCCTTGAACTCACTGAGATCCGCCCGCCTCTGCCTCCCGAGTGCTGGGATTAAAGGCGTGTGCTACCACACCCAGCTTTGTCTCCTGGCATCATCTTTTCATTTGGTTTCAGAATCCCAAGTATCTTGGTGTGTTTCCCATGCTGGCTGAGATTCAGTGTCTGTCATCTTGTGACCTTCTGTTTCCTGAGGGAGGAGGAGTTAGTTCACTGTGGCTCACAGTTTTAGAGAACATCATTCCATCACAGTGGGGAAGACATGTTGGCAGGAGATGCCAGTGTTGGCCATTGAGCAGGACGTGGCTAGTCACATAGCATCTGCACTCAGCAAGTAGAGATGAAATCTGGTGTTCAGCTTGCTTTTCATGCCTCCTGTTTTTAGGGTGACCCTTCCCTCCTGAGTTAGTCTAATCCAGGTACACTCATGACTCCCGTGATTCTAGATACTGTCAAGTTGACAATATTAACTATCACACCCAACACCATATGACTTTAAAGCCGTAACCTTCCACTCCTGTCCCCCACAGGCTCATGACCATCTCATCATGTAAAGATGCTTTCAGTCCAGTTTCAAAAGTCCCCGTAGCCTTGGGCAACTCCAGCACAGATCAAAATTGGAAGCCCGGAGTCTCTTTTGAGACTTGGGTAATCAATCTCTAACTCTGACCTCCTGAACAATCAAGAAACAAGTTAATTACTTCTAATATGCAGGGACACAGCACAACATTCCATCCCAAAAGAGAGGAATGGAGACACGGCAGGGAGTGATTGGACCAAAGCAAGACAGAGCCCGGCAGGGAAAACCCACATCCTGCAACTCCATGTCTGTTATAGGGCTTATGATGGAATCATCTAGACTCCAAAGGGCTAAGGTGGAGGAGTCTCCACAGCACACGTGACCTCTCTCTCGGCCAGCTCCAACTCCATGCCTTGGGCTGTCGTCAGTGGACATGGTTCTGTCATTTCTAACATCTCAGGGTCTCCTTTGCAACTTAGGCTTCATCCGCACAATTTCCTGCATGGATTCCAGCTCTGCCACATGTTCCCTGGTCTCAGCCACTCTCTGGAGCCGTGGCTCAAGTCTCTGTGACCACTCTTATCTGGCCCCAGTCATACCTGTAAAACCAGTACCTTGTAGACGATGCTGCAAAGTTCTGCTTCCAGTGTGGGATTGAGTTTGGCTCCCTTGGACCATAGTTGCATTGGCCCCATCGGTGGGGATGGGGAGAGGTATGGCAGTGGTTGGCGGTGGGGGCAGGGCAGGTGGTCCTGTTGAGTTAGCAGTTATGAAGTGGATACCGCTGAAGCTCTTCGTGCCAGTGTAAGACAGTGTTTACTCAGCACTCCTGCATGCTGGCCATGTAAAGATACTCGTCAGTAAGGCTAAGCATGGCACATTAGGTAGAGCTATTCCCTGTGGCACCAGTGTTGACCTACTGATGGAGTTTGAACTGAAATGGGGATAATGGGAAGAATTGTGAGTAGGAGAGGTTGGAGCAGGGTGAGATGCCCAGGAGTTGAGTGGACACAGTCAGGATCCCAGGTGTGAAGGGGCTGAATCATCATGGTCTCTGAAGTATCCCGTTCTGTGGTTTGAGGGTTTCCACAAGAAAAGGGCACGCTGGGAGCTGTAATTTGGGATGGTGGCTGTGGGCAGTAGTGTCAGCAAGAGAATGGGGCTGAGAAAGGAGGGGGTCACAGTGGGGAGTGAGAATGTGGAAACCTAGGCTGGCTTCTCCCTTGCTGAGTACATCTGAGTCTGCTCTCGGGATGGGGTTGTAGGAGCCTTTACCATCGTGGGCATCCTAATGACTCCAGGTCTCCTTGTGTCCCGTAGATGGCATCCACAGCGTCACGGCTCTCTGTACTTTGCGTGTAACCATCATTACAGATGACATGCTGACCAACAGCATCACTGTCCGCCTGGAGAACATGTCCCAGGAGAAGTTCCTGTCCCCGCTGCTATCCCTCTTTGTAGAAGGGGTGGCCACAGTACTGTCCACCACCAAGGATGACATCTTCGTCTTCAACATCCAGAATGACACAGACGTCAGCTCCAACATCCTGAATGTGACCTTCTCGGCGCTGCTCCCTGGTGGTGCTCGTGGCCGCTTCTTCCCGTCAGAGGACCTGCAGGAACAGATCTACCTGAACCGGACCCTGTTGACCACTATCTCTGCCCAGCGCGTGCTGCCCTTTGATGACAACATCTGCCTGAGGGAGCCCTGTGAGAACTACATGAAATGCGTGTCAGTGCTCAGGTTCGACAGCTCAGCACCCTTTATCAGCTCCACCACCGTGCTCTTCCGGCCCATCCATCCCATCACTGGCCTGCGCTGCCGCTGCCCACCAGGCTTCACCGGGGACTACTGTGAGACTGAAATCGACCTCTGCTACTCCAGCCCGTGCGGAGCCAATGGCCGGTGCCGGAGCCGTGAGGGTGGCTACACTTGCGAGTGCTTTGAGGACTTCACTGGTGAGTGTCTGCAGCGTGTGCGGTCAGGCTGGCAGGGGCTGGCCTCTGCCGTGTACAGAGGCTCACAGTGCACATGTGAGGCGTGAAGGTGTCAGAAGCCAGGTACTGGGCACAAGTGGCAGCTCCACACATTTTACGGTGGCCTCAGGTGTCAGTTTCCTTAGCTAGCAAGGGAAACTGCTTGCTGCAAGCCTCCCAGGCCTCATCTTCCCTGGGGGAGTTGTGTCACTCTTTTTATGAGGACTTTGGAAGGGAGGCTCTGGGTGAGACCTGCTTTTGACTCCCAGCTGCGTCAGATGCCATGTATGCATCTAAGTGGGTTCTGTTGTTTTGAGACATGGTCTGGCTCCAAAGCCTAGCTCGGCTTTGAAATCATGGCAATCCACCTGCCTCAGTTAGTGGCGAATGGATTTAAAGTTAAAGCCCTTTTTATCCCAGATTTCCAGTTTAACTGATTAGTGCCAAACCATGCAGCGAGGGTAGAAATCATGAACTTTTAACTCCCTGGGTCCTGAAAGAAGTTGTCAGTGTTAGTCCTGCCTCATTGCAGGGAAGACTAATTCCCCTTCCTACACCTCTGAAGATACTCTGAGCTCAGCATGTCCTGACCAGTCTTGAAGACCAGTCTCTCTGAACGCAGCCAGTGGTTGCTTTAAAAAATGAAAATGCAGCTGCCGAGAGCGGTAATAAAATGCCATTGTGCACCCACAGGTCTCGTTCTGGTCTTTGGTTCCCTGTTATGTGCAGTTACAGCCCATTTGGAAAGCCAGTTCCTGGTAGGTTTGGTGGTGAACAACAGATCATCTTTCTGGAAGGCTCTCTGGGGATTAGGTGGAACTTGATTTGTAGTGGAGGTGACTTGGCGATCCTTCTACGTGTGATTAAGGACTTTGGTATGAACACCCTAGGAATCTCTGTCCTCTAGTGCGGGAATCTTATCTGCATGTAGCACACATTTATTGCACTTACCTTGAGACCTGTAGGTATTAGCAGGTGTGTGTGGAGCGGGAGGAGAGAGAAGATCTAGACAGTGAGCATAGAGAGGAAAGTGGGTATCTGTGGCTCTGTGTACCTGAAGTGCTGGGGATGCCACTTGAAGAGCTTCACAGCCCATGAGCTGAGCTGCCAGGTTGGCCCATCAGCATATCAAGTTGGTTATTGTCTGGAAGCGTGGAGGAGGAAGAAGGACATTGGCTGCCTACCCCTGTTCTGTTCCCTTCCCTGTCTGTGGCTGGCTGCCAACAGGATGTGGGCAGTTCTTCCTGCTGTCTGGCATGTGTTGATCCCAGATTCCTGCCTCTCAGGTACCTGGTGGTGAGCAGGACGGAAGGCAGAGACCTAGGAGAGTCTCTAATTGCTGGTGTGCACCTGAAATGCTAGGCAAAGCATGCGGCGTGCGTGCGTGCGTGCGTGCGTGCGTGTGTGTGTGTGGGGGGTCTCCCTCCCAGCTCTGAATTTAGCCAAACCTATTTATTATGTGCTGCCATCAGGACATGGGTTGGTCATGTGCTCCCTTCCCTTCGTATCCCTGACCCCAGGCTTCAGCGGGCATCTCTTTGGAGGTGTCTTGTGAGACCCAGATAACTGCATGGTCAGCTCCCCACTGACAGAGAAGCACTAGGGTGAGCTGGCTCATTCCCCAATCCCACCCTGTCATATGGCCCTAGGTGGAATGCTTTGCAGACTCTCGCTGCATACAGAGAAGCTGAAGCCACTGTTGTAGGGAGGATTGGTGCCCTCCAGGGAGTGAACAACACCCGTCTTCATCATGCCCATTCATGCCACAGACATTTACTGCACTGAGCACCTGCTGCAGACATTTATAGAGTACTTGCTGTATGCCAGACCAATGTTCAGCCAAACTTTACCCTATCTGTGTGGGAGAGTGCTCCGTCACTGATGCATTCTTTCATTGATATTCAGGAATATCTTCCCGCCTTTCCTCATCTGCAGAGTGGCATGTAACAGCTTCCGCATCAGGCTTCATCCCTAGGGCTCCCACAGTTGACTTGTTAGAGATCCTTAGGGGATGATGTGACCATGCAGGGGCAGGTAAGTAAGGCCACTGTGCAACTGTGGACCCTTGGCTCTCTTGCAGTGAAGGCTGAGCCATTGGATGCAGCCGACTGACTTCTGAAGCTCTCAGATTTCCCTCTTCATCAGCAAAGACATTTCTAGAAGGATGATAAAGGGACAGTGGCCACATCTATCATCTCGTGAGATGTGGTGATTGGCATGAGGCTAATTTGATTCTCTTTGCATCCTGGAAAGACTCTTGCTATTTCCCTTGAGATAAAACTAATTAAGAGCGATTACTTCTCCTCGATTCTCTTCCTTCCCTCTCCTCCATTTTGCCTTTGAAGCACTCTCTTTTCTGCGTGGAGGTAATTGTGTTCATTTATTCACGATGAAAGCAACGCTGTCGTCACACGGCTTTGGTTTCTTGCTTCCCGGTAAGTTGAGCTGGAGCTCTAGGCCTCCTCATGGCGAGGTTGGAATTGGCCCAACTGTGCTGGGAGCCCTTGGCTTCCTGTGTTTCAGGACAGGAGCCGGCAGAAGGAAGGCAGCAATTAATCTCAGGAAAAGCTCACTGAATTCACCAGGCAACATATTCCAGATAGCTCTTCTGAATTTCTGAATCCATCCTGGCTTTAGTGGTGTGCCCAGCCGAGGACACCTGGATCCCATGGTGTTTGTAAGAGAAGGTGAGCTTCTGGCCCCTTATGGTGTGTCCCTGCAGATACCTCTCTGTATTGGGACCATGGGCCGGCCCAGCTATCTCACAGTTGGAAAGGAATGAGGCGAGAAGACTTCAGATGTGGGCACTGGATGCATCCTGGGTAGTCTCTTAATTTCTCAGCCCCAACTGGTGAGATGGCCCAGTGGGTAAAGGTACTTGCTGCCATGCCTAAGGACCTGGATTTTATCTCTTGTACCTACGTAGTGGAAGGAATGAACCAAGGACTGCCCCCCCAGTAAATAAATAAAAATGTCTCAAGCCCATAAACAAATGCAAGCTTGTTTCCCTCCATGCTTGGCCTCTCCGTCTTTATTTGGGGGACACCGTGTTTTGGGTTTTGCTAAATAGTTTTGTAGGTGGCCATGAACTCCCATGTTGCCCTTCTTGATTTGGTTTGTTCACCCCTGCATCCCAGCTTCCTCATCCGCAGTCTTCCTGTCTGATCATGCTCCCTCCTAGCCCATCTTCTCCTGAACCCACTGTCCTGCTCTAGGAAGGTTCTGGAAGGGTTTTTTTTTTTTTCACTTTCTCATAAGAAACCTTTCAGTTTCATCCCTAAGCTTCCCATGCTCCCTCTTTATTCACTGCTCCGCTCTCCCACGATGTGGACTCCCTCATCATCACGTCTGGCCTCAGTCAGCAGTGACTCAGAGCTCATTCGTAGTGAGCGCTTCAGGTTCTTTGGTAGGAAGTTGTTTCCCACCAGAGGGCTGCGAGCGACCCTAGATCTCCAACTGCCTTCTCCTTGCTTTCCACACTCAGGTTGTGTTGGCCTCTACACCACAGACTCTTGTACCTCAAGTGGAAGCCGCCCCCTTCCCTAAATCTCCCTTCCCACTCCTGTGTCTCTCTGCTTAGTGACCTCCCCACCCCCACAATGCTGTGTATAATCTATGGGAGTGGGGACCCTGTAGAGAGAGCTGCGTCTCCTCCACATGGCTGGAGGCATGTGCTTGCACCTGCCATTTGTCACATGCTGTGGTCACAGTGACACCTTTGCTGCTTCTGGTCCTTAGTGGGAAGAGACAGGATCCTGTCTGTCCAGTGTCCCCTCCCAGTCACTAAGGCCCTTCCATCTTTGGGTTTCAGGCCTGTGGTCAAACTGCAAATTGAGTTGGGACCCACCATTGCAGGCTCCAGGGCATTTCTAGGATGGCTCCCCCCTCCCATTTCTCTCCCTCTCCTTCTCTCTCTCCCTCTGTCTCTCCCTCTCCCTCTCCCTCTGTCTCCCCCCCCCTGCAACCACCCCTCCCATCTTTAGGGAGACCTGAGAATACCTACCTAATCATCACAGATCAGCATCTCCCCTGGGGTACATTCCTGAATGACAGCTTTGATGTCAGCAGAAGGGGTAGTTCAGCCTCTCTAGATCTGGGAGGGGTGGGATGGTCACTGTCACAGCTGAAGGTAGCCTTGGGTGTCCTTCCTAGATGTGTTCATGGGTGGTACTTCTTTGTTAGGGTCAAGTTCATTCTTGATCCCTAATTTGATCCCTGTTCTTAGGGTGTCCCCACCCCCTCCCCTTGCTGCTTGTCCTCGGTCAGCATGTTTCCGCAAATCCAAGCAAACGGTGCTTGCACAGCTGCGGCGGCAGCCGCACCCCCTGGGCCATGAGCTCTCCTCTGCCCTCTATACATGGAGTACTGACACGTGCTCTCTAGGAGGTGGTAGGACATGGGGACGCCTCAGTGGTATTCACTTTGAACTTTGTAACAACTCCCCCTGCACTCTCCTTCTTGCTTTAAGAGCCTCCCCCAGACCCCCCAAGGCCTCCTGAAGCTGTGTAGTTTCAGGGCCAGAGAAATACTTGATGCAAGAACCCAACCACCTGTCTGTTTGTGGGAACAACTTTAAAGTAATGCTGGCCCTCCTCTGCCCCTGTTGTAAATAGAGACACTATCCAGCTCCATTACTGTTTGAGATAGAGTACTGGTGTCCCTGTCACCATGGAGGACACTAACATGCCAGGTGCCACCATCAAAAAATTCCATGCTGTGTGTTACATTGCTTCCAAGCTGTGCCCTGGTCCTACATAGCCACCTCCCTGAGTGCAGGGAGGAAGGTGCCCAGTGCGCTGAAGTCTACAGCTCATCTGCACTGGGCGTGGTTCCTAGCGCTCTGACATTAGGCCTTAATGTGGGGGATAATTATCAGTTAAAGTGAGAATCGTTTCATTGCCTGTAATTAAAATCCCAGCTAGAGCAGTGAATGCTTTCAGACTTTGGGGAGAAGACATTACGTTTTCTTGTTTCCTTCTCATTGTGCACTTACTGCTGCTCTGGCTCTTTCCACAGAGTGGGTTGCAACACGCAGAGTTTCTGTCCTGTGCTGGCCTGAAGCTGGGTGTTTGCTGCACTTCCGGGTGACCTTGCTTTTCACTAAGTCTTGTCCTCAGGGACCCAGGTGCAGACAGATCCAACACGGAAGCTCCTGGAACTTTAAGCCCCCAAAGCCAGGGCTGGGACTGAAGGACAACGTAATGTCTTCCCTGGAGTCTGAAAGTTTCGCCGCTCTAGTTGAGATTATAATTACAGGCAGTGTAATGATTCCCACTTTAACTGATAATTATCCCCCCCACATCACGGGCCAGTGTCAGGTACAGCTGACTGGCCCCTGGGATGACCCTCCCCTCTCCCTACATCCTCTCATGGTTAGTGTTAACAGAATTCAGGTTGAGGATCCCTAACCCAAAGTTTGGAATCCAGAATGTTCCAAAATGCAAAACTTTGCATGCACCAACATGATGTCAAAGTAGAAGATTCCCCCATGGGACCTCACGTGACGGGTAATGCAGGTGTGTTTAAAAATTTGTATAAAATGACCTGGAGGCTACATGTAAAAGGTATCTGTGAACCATAAATGAATTTTATGTTTTGACTTGATACCCATCAACAAGATCTTGTTATGTATATGCAGATGTTGCAATATTAAAAAAAAAAAGAGCCTGCAATCTAAGAGTGGATCTGAGGCGTGCTTTCTTCCCTGTTTTGAATTAAGACCCTCTGGGGAGTAGGGGTTGACACTTGAACTCATAATCCTCCTGCCTCCATCTCCTGAGTGCTGGGATTTCAGGTTTATGCCACCATACTTGGCTTTCCAGGTATTTTAGATAATGATGAGTTAAGACAGTGAACCATATTCCTTTATTGTTCTGAGGCCATTGTCAAGGTATACCCAAAGAGATGCAGCACCTAAGGCTTCAGGGGTCTGTGCCTCTGTCCCTTCTCAGCTTCTTAGCTACTTGGCCTCCAGATGCATCCTGCAGTGTCTACCCCTTCGCAGCCCATGCTTCCTCTACATTGGTCTAAATGTCTCTCTTACGCGGACATCAGCCACTGAACTAATGCACCCCCAGTCCAACTTAACCACCTCTGAACTTGGCTGTACCTTCAAGAGCCTATATCCAAGTAGGGTCCTACTCACTGGTGCCAGAGTTAGGGAGCACTAGGCTGTCACTTTGGGGAGCATAACTCCCTCAGCCCCAGGATTCCTCAATGCTTCCTTCTAACCTATTAGTCAAGTGTCTGCCTGGGTCAGGGGCACTCCTGCTAAGAGGCACTTCCCCGAGCATGGCTTTCTTGGGGCGTCCTAACCAGAAGCAAGAGTGGACTGAGGGCTGGCAATCAGCTTGCAGATGGCCAAGGTAAGAGTGAGTGAGTAAGGAGAGTTAATAGGGAAGTGACTGACCAGTCAGTGCTGAGATCTTGTGGGTCCTGTACTTGGTGTCTCTACCATTGGTGAGATGGGGCCTAGCTTCCCTCACCTTGGTTGTGGGCATCTCTGTGTCACCTAGTATTTGTGCCAGAGGGCTGCAGGTCCTCACAGATGGGCTCACTTGAGCATGGGGAGGGTACCAGGCTCTAAACGGAAGGTTTGGGCCAGTCTGCCTCTAGGAGGTTCTGGTGGAGAGATCGTTTTCCTCCCAGCATCTAGAGATACCTGTGTTGCCCTTTATAATCCCTGCCCATACATCCTACACTCTGACCTCCCGACCAGCCTTCCCCGGGACCCTGTGATGACTTTGTCTCTTCTCCCAGTAATCCAAGTGACCTCCCTCTCATGGTCTTCAATGTGTCCCATCTGCAGGGTGTTTTTGCAGTGTAGAGGCCTGGTTCTCAGGTGTTGGGTGGGAGTTTCTTTAGGTCCATAATTTTGTGATTACTACCTTTGGCCTCACTAGTAACTGGCACCCACTGGGCTGTTAGTAAAAACTTGCTAAGGGGGCTGGAGAGATGGCTCAGAGGTTAAGAGCACTGGCTGCTCTTCCAGAGGTCCCAAGTTCAATTCCCAGCAACCATATGGTGGCTCACAACCATCTATAATGAGATCTGAATGCAGATAGAACACAGTATACATAATAAATAAATAAATCTAAAAAGAAAAAACCTCCCAAAACCTTGCTAAGGGTTACATAAGAGAGCTAGCAGAGCTGTGACTTCAGCTTGGTTGTCGTGCACGCCCCCACCCCCATTTTAATGCCACTGTGGGGCTCTGACCATCAAGCTTCACTAGAGAAATTGAGCTTCTGACCTGAGTGGTGACCCCAAAGGACTGTAGGGAATGCATCCCTCTGCCAGTCTCCGCCCCATCCATTTTCCTCATAGCATCAGACAAAGCCCCTCTGTCTTGCCTGGGACCACAGGGGCCAGAGCAAGAGCTATGAATGCATTGACTCTGAGCAAGACGTTTGCACAAGACCTGTTCAAGGAAGGGTCTCCTGGGCACACCACTGTGTGGGGAGGAGTCCCGTGCTCAGGGAGGTCTTCAGCATCCCTGCTGGGGCTGGGTACACACTCCTGAAGACGGACACACCAGGGTGTCCTCCTCAGGACAAACATTTGCATGTGCGTGCGTGCGTGCGTGCGTGCGTGCGTGCGTGCGTGCGTGCGTGTGTGCGTGTGTGTGTGTGTGTGTGTGTGTGTGTGTGTCGCATGTGTATCCATATCCATCTGTTTCCTGGGTAGTTCTGTCTGTGGAGGCCTTAGAGTTTCCAGTTGGCTGCTGTGCCTACCCTGTTTAATTCAGATTTCCAGCCAGACCCCCTCAACCACAGCACAAAGCCTTCCCACCCCCACCCTCTCCCCTTCTCAAGGTCTTCACTGCCTCCTCCTTTCTTTCTATCTCTGTTTCTGCCTGTCCCTCCCTTTCTTTCTCTTTCTCTTGCCTTCCCTCCCATCCCCCTTCCTTCTGTTTCCATGTTTCCGTAGCACCCTAACTGGTAACAACTGTTACGATTGTGTTAAAGGGCCAAGGAGATGGCTCAGTGGGGCAAAGGCGCTTGTTACACAAGCCTGGCATTAAGTTCCATCTCCAGAACTATGTAAAGGTGGAAGACTAGAACCAACTCCACAGTCTCCTCTGACAGTTACATACTCACAGGCACCCTTCCTAATGCTGAGACCCTTTAAAATACAATTCCTCAGGTTGTGGTGACCAACAACTATAAATTATTTTGTTGCTACTTCATAACTGTAATTTTGCTACTGTTATGAACCATAATGTAAATATCTGATAGTCAGCTCCAAAAAGGGTGGTGACTCCCCCCAACCCCGATTGAAAACTGCTGTGTTAAATAGTTCATTTAGCCAGGCAGTGGTGGCCCACGCCTTTAATTCCAGCACTCAGGAGGCAGTGGCAGGTGGATCTCTGTGAGTTCAAGGCCAGCCTGGCCTAGGTTGTGAGCCGAGTTTCAGGACAGCCAAGGCTACACAGAGAAAATCTGTTCATTCAAAGTTTGTCTAAATCTCCAAAAAGCCCGTTGTTTGTGGTCGTTTGGGTCATTCCCCTCTGCGTCACAGAGTTTTCCCATCTCCATGTCTTCAGTCTGAGCTCCCCTTGCTAGCCAAGGACAGTCCAGCTCTAAGCACCAGGCTGTGGGCATGTCCTCTGGCAGTCATCCTGTGCACCACATAGGATAGATTATCTTCTGGCCTCCCCAGCCCGCAGTGGCTTCAAGGCCATGGTGGTGGCTTTATTCTAGGGGCCATCTTCCAGATATCACTGCAGCACAGGACCCCTTTGGGGCCTGCTCTGAACACAGAGGCTTGGTGTGGCACCCCCACTCACCCTCAGGCTCTGCAGGCCTCAACCCCTAGCCAGGCAGGTGTCTTCTCAGGGAAGGGCATAGTGTGGGTGGGTGGAGATCTGTTTTTTTGCCACTGGAATGCATTTTTTATTTATATTTTTAAAAAATGGGTGTGACTGGAGTTCTGAGAATTTGCTTCAAAGACAATGAAGTCATCAGAAAGAGACAGACCCTGGACAAGCCCCAGCATTGTGGCTTCCCCTGGCCTCAGGGCTTCCTGCTCTCCTCCCCTCCCTTCTCACAGGAGCCTTGGGGAGGGGCAGCAGGTGTCTGGGCCCTCTGCTGACACCTTCTGGGTAGGTAGCCTGGCCAGCAGGGAGGGGCTGGGCCACCTGAGTTTGTAGCTCCTGGAGACTGGGCTTCAATCCCCAAGAGGTGAGAAAGTCAAACAAAACTGGCAACTCCCTAGGGGGAGGGGAGGGGGGACTAGAACCTGGCAGTCTGCCTGGAGTTGGGAAGAAGAGGGTCTGGGGCGGGGAGGGTGAGGGATGGGGGCCTGTCTGGAGCTGACAGTTGCTTGGAGGAGGAGTCAGGGCCTGGAGTGACAGGGCAGTCCAGGACCTTTGCCAAATGAGTTCTGTTCCCTCATCCAACTTCTCAAGTGCTAGAGATGGCTCCCGGACATGGGTGACTGGACTCCCTGCCCCCAGGATGGACATACAACCAGCAAAGCAAGAG
Source organism: Mesocricetus auratus (assembly GCF_017639785.1). NCBI lineage: Eukaryota > Metazoa > Chordata > Mammalia > Rodentia > Cricetidae > Mesocricetus > Mesocricetus auratus. Next base: position 79,291,483 of record NW_024429194.1, read on the forward strand.
TCGTTTGACTGGTTTTTGGCCAGTGAACGTCTGTCCTTGGCAGTGCTGCTTTGGGTTTGAGAGGAGACCTGAGGCCCTTACCGTCATCTCCCGACACCCTCCCACAGTGCGTTTTGAAGGTGGTCATAGCATTTTTCAGCCCTCGATGTGGCCCTGGTACCAGCCAGAGAAAAAGTGTTAGGCTAGCCCTGTCTGTCTGCTGGTCTCTGTGGTCTCCCCTGTAAAGCAGGCCTGCCCAACGCCCTCTTTCACACACACCTCTGCTGCTGGTCTGGGGACTTCTGTCCTGGAGCTTCATGTCACAGGCACTGGGTTACTCTGAGTGACCCCCGTGCGACCCCTGCGTGGAGTGGGGCTTTGCCGATGTCACCTTCTTTCCCATTTCGTCTCTCCAGAAGCATGAGGCTGCAGTGCGGCAGCAGGAGAGGGCCTCGGCTCGCCCGTGGTGGGGTCTGTTTTTGCACATGTGTAGGTACCGTGTGTGCCTCCAGGGGGCATGCTTGAGGCTGGAGGTTCTTCCTCAGGTCTACTAAGACTCTGTGGGCTTGGCAGGGATCCCAGGTCCAAATGCAGCCTCATGACCCACCCTCTGGGGTGCTGAGGGTTTGTTCTGCCTGAGCCCTATAGTCTGACACACCTCTCTGCACCTCACCCCCTCATCGTTCCTATCTTGTATCTGCTTTAAGACTCTTAGCACAACTTTTCTGTTTTCCTAAACATGTGGCCTGTTTAAATTAAGAGATGCACAGCTGCAGATGGTGGTTCTGTTCAGTTTTGTAACCTCAGTGCCTCAAAGTGTCCTGTGCAGGGCAATTCATTGCGTGAACTCACGGATGATAGGTGTGTGGATGGTTAGGATTTTGTATAGAGGGATGGGTAGATAGATGGTAGATGGATAGATGGCTGGAGGGATAGGCAGATCAATGGATAGAGGAAGGCCAGGTAGATGATGGTTAGATGGACGGATGTGGATTGATGGATGGAGAAAGGACGGGTAGATGGAGATGGACGTGTGGTGATTGGGTAGAAAAAAGATGAGTGAGTGGAAGGATGGGTGGCGTGTGGATGAATGACAGAGTAGAAACACGGAAGGGTGGCCATTGTGCTTAGTCCTCAGTGACTCCTGATGGACAGCCGCCTTTAATGCCCCGGGATGCCACTGCGGGTCACAGCGCTTCCTGTGGTAGAAGAGCTTCTGAACCAAGTTGCACAGTGGCTTGCTTCTTGTTTGCTAGGATGCAAGGTTCCTTTCTGGGCCTGAGTTCTGGTGGGGCTTCAGGCCACTCTGGGGCTCTGTGTAAGACCTGACTTTGAATGATCTGTGCCCAGATTCCAGGCCCCCCCAGCCCCCACGTCCTTCCTTGCTGTGTTCTCTGCCTGTCTTGCTGACCCTCAATTCTGCAGGACCTCCGGCTTCCAAGTGTGCCTTCTGTGCACTGGGTCTGAGCTTTACTCTTGGTGCCTCCGGAAATTCTAGTTTTTCTAGTTTCAAGGCCTTAAGTCTTTATTGAGGGGGAAAGGATTGCCTTTTTATTTAGTTAAAAACTCAAGCTGGCAAACCTTTACATGCCCTTCCCTTCCAGGGGGTGCTTCCTGCCCTCTTCAAAGTCTGAGGGTCTGAGCACTGTGGTTCTCTGGAGCTGACCCAGGCCTTCTGCTCCTGTGCTTGGTACGCTGGAGTGGGTCTCATGGCCAGCAGCTCCCCAACTCAGACCCCCATCCCTTCTCCCAAACTGGACGTGGCTGCCCTGTGTGCTGTGACTTCTCTAGGCCTGCATCCTTTCATTTCCTAGCGCCTCCATTCTGAGCCAAAGACTTCTGACCTATCACCTGACTCCTACCTATGATAGGCAAACCCATTTGCCGAAGTCTTAGGACACTGGGGCTTTTGCTTAGGATGAGGGTCAGTGGCTCTGGCAGTACCAACTTGAGTCTCTGGGCAGACAGGACATTACTCACCCACATCTGGGTAGGGCACTTGTTCAGTGATGGGACATGCTTGAAATTCAGGGCTAGGCTGGCCTTAGCTCCAGGGTGTTTCTCTGCAGAACTCTCTCCAGTCTTTTCCATGTGAGTTTATGTGTCTTCAGCCATAACCAGGCTGAGGCCAGTGTCCTTCGTGAGCAGGGACCTTGTGGCATGCTCCATGAATTATGGAGCTCAGCGGTCAGGTTGCTCAAGCTAACCTTACCTCGGTGTGGATGGAGGGGCTGGCTATGAAATGGTGATGTGGGGCGGTGCTCCAGGGTTGAGAATGACTCAGCAGCATTTGACTGCAAGCAGAACACCTGGGATGTTCGGGGAATGCCAGATACAGAACCGTGAAACCTTAGAAAGGGACAAAGTTAAGTCATGACAGTAAACCCTGAGAAGATTTATTTCACCAAAATGGCACTGCTCGATAGTGTAGCAGAAGGTTAAGGATGGAGAGCTCTGGGATGTAGAGTGACCCCGCTTCAGAAAGCAAAAATGATAGATCAGAGAGGACCCTGCAGCAGATAAAGACACCTGCCGCCAACCAAGCCTGACAACCTAGAAAAGGCGAACGAGGAAGGGTGGGCTGGAGGTGGCTCGGTGATAAGAGAGCTTACTGCTCTTCCAGTTTCGTTCCTAACGTCAGGGTCAGTGGCTCACAGGCTCCAGGCAAGCTAACACCTTCTTCTGACCTCTGCAGGTGCATGCATGTGCACGTGCACGTGAGCACACACGCACACACAAATGCGTCCCTCTCCCCTCTCCCCCACTCAGAAATCTAAGACCAAATCGAAGAAGTCTCTTACAGTGGCTCTATGAGAGAATTAAGACTGCAGGAGTCACAAACTTCGACCTGTATCTTTCTTCTGGGCTAAGATGACTTGCAGAATTCCAGGTCTCAAGAGTGCACACTGCACAGTAAAGTTGGCTGCTCCAGGTTGGCAGTGGCAGGGTCATGCATTCACTGTAAGCTGAACACCCCCAACCCCCCACCCAGGGCCGAGCACTAACTACATGCAGAGAAGCCATGTGGAAGGTGGTAGGGGCAAAGATGGCGCTTTGACACATTGGCTGGAGTGGCAGCTGTGACAAGCACTCTCAAAGGAACATCAAAGCAGACCTTGTGTTGGCACCCAAGGATCTAGAGTTGATTCAAAGCAAAGTACTGGAACCCAGAGATGAGGCTCCATCCCAGGCTAGTATGGTTCACCTGAATGAAGCCCAGTAGCCACAGCTCTCAGTGCCTTACATAAAAGTGGTGTGTTTAACCCTACAGTTAATTCTTTGTACAGATATCTACCCACACTGCTGGATGGGTGGATGAATGATGTTGGCTTTGTAACCTCGTGGATTAAACTCAAGCATGAATCATTGCCTTGGATCTGAGGAGCCCTGGCATTGTATGATTTCATCCCACAAGCACTCACCAGTACCTACTACATACCCAGCTCTCCTCAGACGCCCCCTCACTGTGGGCACCAGTCCAGCACCCCTAACATGCAAGGCACCTACTGGGTACCAGATGTTTTCAAACTTGGCCTTAAAACAGCCTGTAGCTGCACCCCCACCCCATGTTCCCACATATTGATCCTGTAAGTGGAGCTGGGAGAGATCCTGAGTGCTGGACCTGTTCAGAAAACAGTGAAACTTCCTATGGGGTGAGCCACAGTCAGGGACAGACTTGGGGAGGGGACTCAGTGTGACCTCCAGAAACTGAAGGAGAGGAACCTCAGATCAGCCATCATTGGGTTTCATCGTCAGTGATAAGACCCCTGTAGTGATATGCTGGGTCCCAGGATCCTGGGGGGAGGAGCGGTGTGACTGTGTAAGCCCTAAGAATGTGGGACAGATGAGCTGGGTCTGCTTGAGGGCCAAGGGCATGGTGGGGTGACATCTTTGTGGAGTAGTGGAGTACTAAACCAGTGGGACCAGTGTGATCAGAGACCAGCACTGTGGGAAACTGTCTTTGGTGTCACAGACAGAGTTAGTGGCTTTGGGAAGTCAATGGAACGGGTAAAAGTTGTATGCTGGGGGGTGTTTGGGTGTAGGTGAAATGGCCGTGGGATGATGGCCCAGAAGGTGAGAATGGAAAGAGGGGAGTTGAGGGAAGGCCAATGGAGTTGGTGGCTCCAAGACTCAAAACCTACCTCCCTGGGCAGATGGCGGAACTCCTACCCTAGATTGATGGACCCAGAGAGAAACAGGCTGGAGTGGGGAGATCTGAGCTGCAGGTGCCAGAAGACGGTAGAAGGAAGTTGGTGCTGAGTGGGGTATGCTTGTTGGGAAGGATAAAGAGACTGCAGGCTGTTGACTGGGTGCTGGGATATACCGTCTTCTGCTCGGGAGGGGAAAGGTCAGGAGGACCATCACTGAGCGCTGAAACCCCCCACAGTCTCAGGGCCCTGCTCTTATAGAGGCCACGATGCACAGACAGCAGCAGTTTTGGGAGAAACAGAACCGCTGTGTAGACTGACAGCTCCCCACGTCCTATCTTCACAGAGTCCAGAAGTGTGGCCCCATTGGGAAAGCGGGCCTTTCTAGATGGAGCCACACTTGAGGTGATGACACACGGGACTTAGGGTGGACCCTCTTCCATTTCCAGGGTCTTTAGAAGATAAAGTGTGTGTGTGTGTGTGTGTGTGTGTGTGTGTGTGTGTAGATACTCCTAGGGCCTCTTCTGGGTCTTGGAGAGGAATTCCTGGGCTCCAGGAGAGGAAGAGAACCCCGTGCTCACGTGACAGGACTGAGGACTGGGCTGTCACAGTGTAATCCCATGGCAGGTGGGACTGGAGATCAAAGGGTCTCACAGGGCAAAGCTGACTTTCTTTTCTGCTGGGAAAATTCAGATATTTCCTGGAACCTGGACCCTCCAAGGTCTGCTACTCCCAGGCCCTGACTGTGGGCAGGGTGACAGCAGGACCCTTTGTCTTCACGGTTTAGTGAGCATAATGCCAGAATGTCTCTTGGGCAGCTTTGTTCTCAGAAAGTGCTGGACTTGACTGCTCAGGAGTTAACCTGGAATATAGTGAAGCATCACTCCCGAGGGAGAGAACTTAAAGTGTCTGAAGGAAGAGAGATACATCTTAAGCTGAAACTTCACATTAACAATGGGCACCCACAAGGGCTGCATAGAAGGCTATGAATACCGACTGACGTGTGTGTGTGTGTGTGTGTGTGTGTGTGTGTGTGTATGTGTGTGTGGTACATATATATACATACATATATATATACATATACATACATACATACATACATATATATATTTGGTCTGTGAGGAGAAAGTGCAGCTACAGGTGTAAGCATGTGTGTGAGGTTGAGACTGAGACCATGGGTGTAAGGATGTATGTAATGGTGTGTTTACAAACATGCACATGAACGTATTTGTGAGGATATGTTTGAGCGTATCACCCAGGGTAGATGATGGTGCGAGTGTACAGATATGCATGCAAGCACATGGCCTCAAAGCGTCCTGCAGAGAAGCCGAGGCCAGAGCCATGACAGGCAGGGTTCTAGGATCCAGAAGTGACCGGAGATAAAGTGTCCACTGTGATGGACCTGAGACCAGCAAACACCAAGCTGGCGGTCACTTGCTTCTGCACACTGGCAGCCTCTTTCTGTCCTGGTTTCTCTGGGCCCATCTCAGCCAGTGCAGAACCGGTGGGTGGATGCGAACACACCCTCCTGGCCTAAACCCGGCCTGTTGTGAAGGTGTATAGTGAACTAGTGATTCCGGCCACCTCTGTCTCCGATTTGCTCTCTGGGCTACAGAGGCAGCGGCTTGGGACTCAGTGGGACTCAGCCCCAACACACTCAGTCGAATATTTTAGCCCTATCACCCATCATCTTGGGTCACCTCCAGAGCAGGGTGTTTCTGATATTCCAAGAGCAGCACATGGGGATCTGCAAGGTGACAGCAAGCTGTGTCAACGGCCCAGGTGTCACTGTGGCTTCTGAGCCTCTGAGCCTGAGCCCTCTCTCATTGGCAGTCAGCTGTGTGACTCAGGGGACACCCACGGTCCACTGGCTCTCCCTTAGCTTAGGCTTTGTCAACTTGAGATAAACTAGAGTCACCTGGAAATAGAGGACTTCAATTGAGGAGCTACCTCGGTTAGGTTGGCCTGGCAGGGTCCTGACAGTGGACATTTTCATGATTAATGATTGGTGTGGGAGACCCAGCTCACCATGGGTGGAACTACCCTTGGGTTGTGTAAGAAAGCAAACTGAGCAAGCCCTGGCGAGCCAGCCAGTAAGTGTCACTCCTCCATGGCCTCTGCTTCAGCTCCTGTCCCTGGGTTCCTGACTTCCCTCAGTGATAGACAATAGCTGAAATAAACCATTTCCTCCCCAACTTGCCTTTGGTTTACTGCAGCACAAAAAGCAAACCAGGACAGCCTTTGTGTGACCTCTGCTTTCTTCTCCAGGTGAGCATTGCCAGGTGAACGTGCGCTCAGGCCGCTGTGCCAGCGGAGTGTGCAAAAACGGGGGCACCTGCGTGAACCTGCTCATTGGAGGCTTCCACTGTGTGTGCCCACCCGGCGAGTACGAGCACCCCTACTGCGAAGTCAGCACCAGGAGCTTCCCACCCCAGTCCTTTGTCACCTTCCGGGGCCTGCGGCAACGCTTCCACTTCACCGTCTCCCTTTCGTAAGTGCAGCCCGTGTGTGTGTGCGCGCGCGCATACATCCTGGGAAGGTGTTGTGGATCTGCGCCGCTCAACTTTCTAGGCTCTGGATACTTGAGGAGGCTTGTTCGGTGCCAGCTGCTGGACCAGCTGCTCAGGGTTTAGGACCATTGCCTTGTGGATGACAAAGGTTATTTCTGCACAGTGACAGCAGAGCATGGGTGCCGGTGCTTTTGAGAGGGGGCAGACCAAATCCCAGGACTGAAAACTAACCTGGCTAGTCAGGTCCTGCCCACCAGCCAACATGTGGGCATTGCTGGCATCTCAGTAGCCAGTGGGGCAGGCCCTGGAATTAGATCTGTATGTGTGTCACAAGGCAGGCTGTTCAGGCCCCAACTCCTCGCCCTGGTCCTGATCTGTGACAGGCTGATTGTGCGCTGTTTATACCTCTTCTCCCCTCAGAAGAATTTAAATGTCTCCTAAAAATATTTGAATCTATCATTTGGGGCTGGGGAGATAGTTTATTTGTTAAAGAGCTTGCCACGCAAGCATGAGAACCCGAGTTCAAATCCCTGCAAAAGGCCAGGCACAGTGGCACATACATGTGCTCCCACAGCTGGGAAGGCAGAGATGGGAAGATTCCAGGGACTTGCTGTCCCGCCAGTCTGGCTGAATCAATGAGCTCTAGGTTCAGCAAGAGCCCTTTCCTCAAAATATTATGTATGGAGGGTGATCAAAGACACCCGATGTCAGCCTCTGGCCTCCACACACATACACACATACTCCTGCACACACGTACAAACATACACAGAGAATACCAAATGAACTTACTGGATTCTATGTAGCATGAGCCCGTGGCTGTTGCCCAGTTAAAAGAAAATCTAGAATGTCCGTTTGATATTTCTACTAAGTTAGTGGAGTAGGGTGAGGTTTCCACTGGGGGTTTTGTGGGTGTCTGCAGTGCTCTCTGCAGCCTAGCTTTCCAGATAGCAGCGTGGTATTCTCCGTCCTCCCCGTGTGGGTCACTCCACAGCCTCTTTCTTCACGGAGCTGGCTGCTGAGGACCAGACCTCTTAGGAGGGACAGAACAGAGGCCTGTCCCCGGGCTCTGCCCCAAGGATGAAACCCTCCAGCAGTGTCCTTCTGACCTCAGACAAATGACTTCTTTTGCCACATCTCCTGTTCAGTGGGCTGCCAAGGCCCCTCACATGGGTGCGTGGCAGGGAGGCCCTCAGATGTAGGGTGGTGCTGGCAGTTTGGGCTTGATATTGTCCCCCCACACACTCTGCACTTGCCTGATGAAATGAACAGTGTCTGCCTGTTGTCGCAGTACATACTGAACCCTGTCCAGCCAAGCTGGGATAATTGTTCTGTCTGCCCCTTTGTGCCAAGACTCTCCTCTCCATCTAGAAGACACAAGACTGAAAAGCAAGGGCCCTGCTGTGCGGTACCCTGTGACCTGTGACATGGTATCTGCCACAGAGGACTCCTAGGCATAACCACCTTCCTCATCAGAGGAGTCTGCGACCCCTGTGTCCCCTGGTGACCATCACAGCGTGCGATGGATGTGAGCTGTGGTTACGTAACTCTGGAGTGTAGCCGATGGCTCCCCCTACCCCCCACCCCCGCCTCTCCCCACCCCAGGAGCTCACAGTCACATGCGCTGTGAAACTTTCGGTGGCCTCTACATGTGACTACCTTAAAACTCAAAGTCACAAGAAAGATGACACAAGGTCCCCCCAGAATGCTCGAGAAAGAGCAGTGAACCTCCAGTCACACAGTTTCCCTGGGGGCACATGTCCTGGAAGCTGCTGAGGCAGAGGCCCCTCTCGCCACGGAGAGCTGCCCAGCCCGGCTGAGTTGCCTTTGTCTCAGGTGGCTTCTGTCATGGCCCGTCTCCTCTTCCTAGTTTCTATTTGCCAAGTGCTGGGGCTCCGAGTGGGGCCCACTCCCTGCTGCCTTTCATCCCCCTTTGTTCTTAGCTCCTTCTCCTCTGGCCTTGGTTTCTATTTCTGTCTTTCCTCATTTTACTCACATTGTTCCCACCCTCCCCTCAGCCCTGGGCCCCATCGTCTCCATTTCTCTGTCTTTAGCAATGAATGGTGCTTGCCAGGAGGGCACCGTGTAAGAGGGGTTAACCCGGACACAGGGAGTCCAGGATCAGATGGTCCCACAGGTACAAGAGGCTTGGGACATGGTACCCGCTCATGCAGAGACATTGGTGCTAAAGGAGCACCTTGTGGGGGTCTCATCTGATCCACAGCAGAAGATAAACTATGTGTGTTCTGCCTCCAGACACGCTTCTAGCTGGTAAATGGGTTGTGTGTCATCCTTTTGAACATGTAGCATCTCTCCCTCCCTCTCCCCTCCACCCTCTCTCCCCTCTCTCTTTCTCTCTCTGTTCACATGCATGTGTGCATTTGGAGGCCCAAACTTGATACTGTGCGCCTACTTCAGTCGCTCTGCACTGTATTACTTGAAGCAGAGTCTCTTGCTAAACCCGGTGCTCCCCCAACTCCAGATAGCCTCACTGATCCTGAGGGTTCTCTGCCTCCTGAGTGCTGGGATTACAGGTGACTACCTTACCTGTCTGGCATTTGTACATGGGTATGGGGAACTCTAAACTCTGATCTTCACACGTGCACCGCCAACCGTGATCCACTCCTTCCTTTTGCCCAGCCCGTATGGAGTCTTTTGACGCTCTGTAGGTCATCACTGATGTGTTCCCCGAGGCTCCGGTTCATGCATCAGACTTGGTAGGCCGTCAGCGTCTCGTGTGCTAAGAGTGCAGGGGCGGATTCTCTCCTGAACCGTGGCCCCCTGTGCTCAGTGCCTTGACTGGCCATGCCACTCCTGTGTGTCTTCATGGCCCTGGGGTCCCTCACTTGTATGATGTGCTGCTCACCCACAGGTTCGCCACCCAGGACAGGAACGCCCTGCTGCTCTACAATGGCCGCTTCAATGAGAAGCATGACTTCATCGCCCTGGAGATTGTGGATGAGCAGCTGCAGCTCACGTTCTCGGCAGGTGGGGCCTTCTGCAGCCATGGAGCATCTTCCAGGCACTTGGTGGATTAAGTTTATCACTGTCCTCCCAGCAGCTCCCAGCTGCTCGTCTTTCCAACCCTACCTAATTCTGTGTCTAGGAATCTGACCTCTAGAAGAAATCAGAGTGCAGGAAGATGACACCGTTGCAGTGTTACTTGTGATGCTAACACCAGACAAAGCCTATTTCCTAATTGGAGTCAGTAAACGAAGCACAGTGATGGGCATGGGGAGATAGATGGCTCAGCAGTTAAGGGCACTTGCTGTTCCTGCAGAGGACCTGGGTTCAGTTCCCAGCACCCAGTGTGGCAGCTCACAACTGTCCATAACTCCAGTTCCAGGGAATCCAGTGCCCTCTTCTGTCTTCTGCATGTACCTGGCACACACATGGCACACACAGATACATGGCAGGAAAACATTCATACACATAAGAAAATCAAACGAATCTAAAAATAGCAATAATAAGATAAAGTCCAATGCGCCTGTATATTAATGTGATGACTTACACCAGCATGTGAGGACCAGGCAGGCACAGATATGAGGAATAGGGAGTGGGGTTGGGAGGGGCCAGCCTTTCCTAACTCAGGGCTCCTCTTTTTATTTGTATTTTTGGGGGTTTTGCCACCTTTCAGGTTGGAGCCCTCGATGTAAGGGGTGGGACGGGAGACGGCTTCCACTGGTGGCTGTGCCAAGGAGAGGGCACACAGCCAGTGTCTCAGAGCAGTCGGGAAGACTGATTGGAGGCACCCTACCTAACCTGTTTCTCTCTGGTTCTCCCTCTCGCCATGCAGGCGAGACCACAACAACGGTGACACCACAGGTTCCTGGAGGTGTGAGTGATGGGCGGTGGCATTCGGTGCTGGTGCAGTACTACAACAAGGTAGGAAGGTACCCGGGGCCTGCTCGCCTCCCCCACCCCCTCCCGGGTCAGCCAGTGGCGGACCAGTGGCTTTCCCACTTAGGACGGTGTCCGTACTCTTTCAGTGAAACGCAGGCACCGTTGGAAGAGAAAGGGAGTATGATGTCAACAGAGGGTTCTGTGAAGGTAGCCAGGCCTTGGGCTGGAGCTGTGGGGGAAGGCAAAGACCTGGATACGCTGAGGCCACAGAGAATTGGCTTGTCTGTGGCTTCATTTGGTTCTAGGCCGGTCAGACCTAGTCCAGATGCAAAGCTGCCCTGAGCTGTGACTGGAAGGTGCCCTCCGGGCTCTGAAGGCAGGTGTCTTGGGCATGTTTTGCAGTTTATTGCTTTCCTGGGCTGTGATTTTGTGTGTGTGTGTGCGTGCATACATACACACCCAAAGCCTAGGTCTCACCATGAGTCCATGTTGGTCATTCCTGCCCCTCACTGAGCCTGGCCACAGCCCTCCCCAGACTTTCTAGACCTGAGTCTAGATTAGACCAGCAGATGAGAGATGAGGGGCATCCCTTCTGTGCAACTTGTATGGGGGCAAAGGTATTTTCTGAATTTCCTGTCCATGGCTCTTCAGGCCTTTGGCACCTGTGATGGCATCTGCCCACTCTTAGAGCCTTAGAGCACAGGGCTGTTCTTGCCTCTCCTTCTTCCTTCCCTGCCAGTCGCTGCTGTCCCTCTTTCTCCACCGTTACCCCTTACATTTGCCCTGGGGCTTCTTTTCATTTCTGAAGCCCCCCACCCATGGACTCCAAGAGTGGTCTTTGTTCCTCATTCTGTGTCCCTAGCTATGGGTGGGAGCTGTCTCTCATGGGATAGGTGTTGGTTCGGTGTAGCCTCTGCAGCCTTAATGGTGATGGAGATAGAGAGAAGAGTTGCCAGGGCCCGGGGCCAAAGTCTCCCTGGGGACCTTGAGGGATGCTGCACCTAGTCAGCAGGACTTGCACTAGGGTTTGGACTTCCCCAGGCCTATCCCCAGTGGGGTTTGTGGTGTCGCACAGGGCACATTTGCCAGAGAGAAGAACGAGTCTCGCTGGCTACACTGTCCAATTTCAGAGACTTTGACCTGACCATGAAGTGCTGACCCTGTACACTTAGGGGCAGTTGTTATCAATATAAAGGATGCTGTTCGCACAGCCTGATTGGCTCCCAGAAGCTCCATGAGAAGCAGTAGAATGTGGATGAGAGACCCTACCCTCTCCTCCCAGTACTTACAGTTGGACTGGGTTTGTTTTCCTTTTTGTAATTTTTCAATCCCTCATTGTTCTCAGCTATTTCTTTAGGGGCGGCACCTCCATGTTTTCCTATGCCCCCCCATGCACACCATGTTCTGCAATGAAAATCAGTGACTCTCGCCCTAGGGAAAGGGTATCCTGCAGCCATCCACCCATGTTGCTGCTAAAAGGGTAGTTGTGACCTCTGGGCACACAGGTGAGGGCTGAGCTCCCATGACTGGGGCACTAGAAGTCTCTGGAGCTTGGGATTGCTTTTCTATGTCCCTGTGGAGAGGGGCATAGTCACCTGCTGTCTGTGCTGTCTGGAAAGCTGGCCAGATGATGACAGATATAGGCACAGAGCTCGCAGGAAGTGGAACACGCTTGGCTCAAAAGCAAAGTGTCTATGGTTTTATGTCCCCCCCAGTGCACCCTTCCTTGGGTCCTGATAGTTCATATACTTTTTTGTTGTTGTTTTGGTTTCCTTCCTTCCTTCCTTCCTTCTTTCTTTCCTTTCTTCCTTCCTTCCTTCCTTCCTCTTCCTCTCCTTCCTTCTCCTCCTCCTCCTTGTTTGTTTCTTGTGTTTTGTGTTTTGAGACAGGGTTTCTCTGTGTAACCTCCCTTGGCTGTCCTGGACCTCACTCTGTAAACTAGGCTGTCCTCAAACTCAAAGAAATCCACCTGTCTCTGTCTCCATAGTGCTGGGATTAAAAGTGTGAGCTTTTGAGTGGAAAGAATGATAGATTACCCCTCAAATGGATGCCCTTGTAGTCCTGCAAAGGGATGATGGCCTTGCTGGCCTCTGCTCCCAGAGAGAACAACGAGGAACATTCGCCCTGTGACCTTGCTGCACTCAGCTTGATCCTGTAGCTTCTTTTGTATGTTCTTCCTGCCTCCTAGACCTCCACACCCTAGGTGGACACTCCCAGTGGCTTGTGCTTCCAGAATGAACCACAGGAAGCCCTGAGATCTCAGGGAAGCATAGCGTGTATTTCCTTTCTTGCTTATGTCAGAGACACACCTCCAGACTGCAAGCTTGCTGCTGAGGCAGGGTGGATGTGGGAGGCTGTGCCAGCCTTGGTTTCCCCATTAGAAGCCCATGTGTGTGTCTGCTGTGGATGATTGGGACCTAGGTCAGCACCCAGTATTAACCTCTCAGCCCCATTGTGAATTCTCCGTGTTAGTATTCAGGGGCATCTGCACTGGCCTGTCCTTAGGGTTCTGACAGGATACGTCCTCAGCTGCAGCCACTGAGAGCACCTCCTGTGCACATTCACTACCTTCCCTTTTAAAAAGGCCCTGCCCACCTCCCATCCTTCTCTCTCTCCCCCTCCCTCCCTCCCTCCCTCCCTCCCTCCCTCCCTCTCTCTCTCTCTCTCTCTCTCTCTCTCTGTCTCTCTCTCTCTCTCTCCCCCCTCTCTCCCTCTCTCTCCTCTGCCTCTCTCTCTTCTCTTCTCTGCTGCCGCTCCTGTCCCAGGAGGCCAGTCTCCCCTCTCCCCTCCCCACCTTTTCCGTTCACTTTCCCCCATAACAGACCCCTCCACTCAAACTCTGTCACATGACATCTTTCTCTCAAGTGCCATTTTTTTTAAATTACAGCACTCTACCCCATGAGCCAGCTCAGAGAAGCACACCTTTATAGAAGGCTACCACAAATGGCCCAGACGAAAGAGGGCCCCCACGCCTGAGGGTCAGCAGGTAGAGGTGGATTACTGGAATCTGTGCTTCCCTTTCCAGGGCTGGACCCTTTCAACAGCCCCATCCACCTCCCAGTGAGCAAACAGAGCCCAGGAGCACAGGATTAGGCTTTTGCTGGGCTGTTTCCTTCTCTTGCCTGGGTATTTCAGGGAGGAAACCAACCAGTCTCCCGTATATCTTTAAGCCTCCGTGTGTGTGGGATGAGTGGGCCACACAACAGGGAATATTAGCAGAGATTACAGTGTCTGTCTCTGGATGCTTCTATGTGGTTCTGCCTCTGGGATGCAGGGACAGACATGCTTTGGATCTGTGGGGACCTAGTAAGACCTGTCAGGCTGGGAATAATTTACAGACTGATTGGGGGCAGCAGCCTGAGGTCACAGAACTCTAGTCTGTAAGGAACAAAGGAGACTCCAAAAGTGAACTGTCAAGGCAAGTCACTCTCTTTGTTGGTTTCTGTATCATCTTTGTAGTCATTGTCATCTGTGGCCTCTCTATTCCTAGCCTCTGGCAGTAAAATGGGGAGTGACTTCAGGATCCTGAGGATGGCTGTGAGAAGGTGGCCTGAGGAGAGGTGTAAGATGATGAGGGAGGGTGTGCCACACTGGGAGAGACTCAAGCAGTACCCTGATGACCTTAAGTTCAGTGGGTCCAGCAGTGGAGGGGAGGTCCCTCAGCAGACCTTTCTCTAACTGACTGTGCTGGTCCTGAGCACACTCTGCCTGCTCTGCTCATACTGCCTAGGTTTGGCTATGTTTTGGTTATTAAGAAAAATGTGCTTGGAGACCTGAGGATCTATCTGACCCTGCAATGAGGGTGTGGAATTGACTGCTGGCTGTGACTATTCCAACTGCCCTGCTCTCCCTGAGTGCCAGCTTCCTTCAGGCACATCTTTGCTTTGCTGGACATGTCAGGTCAACCTGACAAAGTATCTCTGCACAGAGACCACAGCGCTGGGAACCTTGTAGGACCTGTCCCAGGTCTGCTGATCCGTGGGTGGACTCCAGAGCTGCCAGGCTGGCTTCTTGTCAGGGTCTCCAGAGGAAACAGGTGGAACACATGAAACAGGCTGATTGAGGGAGGGACAAAGGGCAGTGGAGCTATGTGACCTCCATCCTGGGGGAGCAAGCACCGTGGCGAGAAGCCCGAGGAAGACAGTGTCCGTGGCCCCAGAGAACCCTCTGCAGATCTTCATGGTGAGGACCAGGCAAAGGCAGTTTGCTCTTTCTTTCTGGTTAGTGACATTTTCAGTGAGAAGGTACGTAGCATGAATAATAAAACCCAGAGGCAAATATTGAGATTTAAGCTGAAGATCAGAAAAGCAAAACAGCCAGACACTAGCTCTACCAAGGCCCAAGTGGAGATCCTGTCTTCCCTGTGACTGGAAACTGAATCTTGCACCAGACACTTTGCTTCTTCCTTATATAGTATATACAGATTTTCTTATATTTGTTGTAGTCTTCTTTTTTTGTATTAGACAAAAAAGGGCCATTGTGGTGATATATTGTTTATGATTTAATTAAAGCTTGCCTGGGGGTCAGAATGCAAAGCCAGCCACACTAGTTAGCCATAGACAACAGACACAGACCTTTAATCCCAGGATTCAGGAGACAGAGGCAGCTGGATCTCTGTGAGTTCAAGGCCACCCAGGGCTACATGATAGTGAATCAATCTAAAAGAGAAGCAGAACTCATGCCTTTAATCCCAGCACTAGAGAGGAATATAGGACAGCTCAGTGTCTCATCTGGATTCACTCTGCAATTGAGGTCAGCATCTTCCCAGCCTTGGTTGGAGGTAAGAGCTCTCTGGTGGCCTGGCTTCTCTGATCTTCAGTGGCTTTGTTAGATCATAAACAATATATCACCACAAAGGTCTGTTGTTGGTTAAGTTCACCTTCAGGGGAACAGAGGAGATGCTGGAGTGCATGGTGGTGGTTCTAACGAGATCTTTTCGGAGGCAGCCATTGCTTGGCACCTTGAACTTCACCCAGCCCTTCCCCAGAAGCACCAGGGAGGTTTGGCTGGGTGGGGATTTGTGGTCCTGGCCCCACTGTAGACTTTTTTCCCTGAGGCTTTTTTGTAAGAGCAGTTAAATATTTCTATTTCCAACATATGATGCCCAGCTTCAGTAGAGAGTGCTTGAAATCATTTCTTTGCACTTGAAACTCAGGTTTCAATGCTGGCTTTCCTTTAAGTCACCTCTCAGCTCCCAGGGGTGTTTGTGGGATTGAGAGAGGCAGGCTACCCATATCCCAGCTCACAGTGGCACCTGGCTGCTTCTAAAAGAGGGTGTTGTATGGAGGAGAGGGAACTTGTGTACTGCCACTAGACACTTGGTCCTCTTGAGCACCTCTTTTGCATCGTGAAGGAGTCTGACAATACCTTGTTTTGTCAGGGAGCCCCAGTGGGGGCACAGGCACATCACAAGTACCACCCTCTTGCATTTTCAGGGATTAACCCAACATGCAGACAAGTGTACAGAAACGCTGAGATCAGGTGGGCTGTGCTTGCTCTGATGGAGGGCACCAGCTGTGACCTAGACCCATGTGCGTGTGTATGTGTGTGTGTGTGTGTGTGCGTGTGTATGTGTGCATGCGTGTGTGTGTGTGTGTGTGTGTGTGTGTGTGTGTGTGTGTGTTTGAGACAGGGTCTCTCTATTAACATAGCTCTAGCTGTCCTGACATTTGCTGTATAGACCAGGCTGACCTCGAACACAGCTGCCTCTGCCTCCCAAGTGCTGGGAATTAAAGACATGCACCACCACCCAGCCCAGCACGTGTGTCTCACCCTTCTGAATCAAGGCAGGGTTATGGCATGCAGCTGCACAAGGAAGCAGGGTTAGTCAATCGAGATAGAAGTTATCTATAAGGAAACAGTGTCAGGCTGCAGTCGTCCCTGAGGAGAAAGCCATGGCCGAGGGGCTGTTCTGTGTGCTGTGTCCCCCGCCCACCACTAATCATGAGATGCCACAGAATCCATGCCCTGGATGAAGACTCACATGTCTCTAGTGACTGGTAAATGTCCTCAAAGAATTGTCTTTCTGAGCACTCGGCTTGGGATATAGGGGCTATCTGGAAGGGACCTGCAGTGGTTAACGTGAGGACAGGAACTGTTGAAGCCAGGACAGAGACAGGTAGGTGGTAGCAGCAGGCCTCAAGGACACTCAGCCTTCAGCGTCTTGCACAGAGACATCACTATGGTGACAGTCTTTGTCACACTGGCCTCCTGCAGCTGACAAGGCTTGTGAGGTTCTTCTGGCAGGTTGGTTGTTGGGTGCTTGGGCCCTTCTTGTTCAGGGGACGACCGGAATAGTACGTCTCCTCATCTTCCTCCTCCTCTTCCTCTTCTCCTTCCTCCTCTCCCTCCTCTGTCTCTTCCTCCTGCTCCTCATCATCCAAGGCAGTATTTTTTTTTCATTTTTTTCCATCAATTCCATAGTAACCCAGTAAGTTAAGCCCACCAATCCAAGTCCTCAGTGGCAAGTTGTGGCATCTAGTGAGGTTTTCTTGCATCTTCCCTTTGAAACATGGACTAAGTCGACATCTCTTTCCCAGCTTGTCCACGTGCGTGGGGTCTGCTTACGAGCGCCCCCTAACTAGGGAGCAAGTGTATGACCAGGCAAGCTGTTAGCCGTGAGAGGAGTGCTGCTGTGCCGATGTGACAAGAGTGGTTCTGTGGTCTCAGGAAAAAAGAAAACCGTGCACAGGACCTGCGAAACACTGGGACTGGAGAGACGGCTCCCGGTGAAGAGCGCCGGCTGCCGGGGGCTTGGGTCCCAGCGCGCACATGGCAGCCCACAAGCGTCTCTAATCCCAGTTCCAGGGGATTCGCCATCCTCTTGTTCTCCCAGATGCTGCATGTTGAGTGGTGCACACACACACACGTGCAGGCAAAACACCCATGCACATAACATAAAAAAAAAACTAACGCTGTTGCAAAACAGTGCTTCAGATGATAAACAATAAATCAAATCGACATGGTTAATGTCAGTTAGGGCTGCATGTTTTCTTTGTCTGCATTTATCTGCTAACAAGGGGTTCGGGAAAGGGTTGCCATGTATGTTCAGGCTGACTGTTGCCGGTACAAAACTAAAGCCACTATAGTGAGAAAAGGGCTTTCTGTCAGAAATGCACCACCCTTCTCACAACTGACCCCCCCTCTCTTTCTCTCTCTGTGACTGGGGGTGGGGTGACCTTGGACTGACCTCTGGATATGGATCTTCTTAGGAATCGCCTGGTCCTGACTGGGTTCACTCTGGCTTGTTCACATGGTTCAAAACCTCTTGTCTGTGTTGCATGTGAAACCCCAAGGTCCAGAAGAGGAGTGTTGTGACCACCACCTCTATTACCCTTGAGACAGGGGAGGGTTTCTAATATTCCAGAAAACCCAAGGGCCCTTGCTTAGACACTTGGGCAAGTCTCTCCTGAGGCCATCCTCCTCCTCTCCCCCCTCCTCCCCTCCTCCTCCTCTTCCCCCTCCTCCCCCTCCTCCCCCTTTTCCCCCTCCTCCCCTTTCTCCCCCTCCTCCCCCTCCTCCCCCTCTTCCCCCTCCTCCTCCTCCTTGAGACAGGGTCTCCCAACTATCCTGGAACTCATTATGTAGATCAGGTTGTTCTCAGCTCACAGCCTGCCTCTGCTTCCCAAGTGTAAAGGTGTGCACCACCACACCCAGCAAGGGACCTCTAGTCTCTTAGAGGTATGAAATCTCAAGGCAGCGTTGAGGACATTTGTTGCCAGTGACACCATAGTGGCTCTTTCTGCAAACAGGAAGCATGGTAGATATGTTTGTGATCAAGGATGTGAACTTAGGTGGATCTATGATCCATTGAAGTCCTTCTGTGTGTCAATTGTACACACCTGACTTATGGGAAGAGCGTCAGTCATCTGGGACAGTGGCAAATGAACCATATTTGCTCTTTTTCTTTCACATTTTTTAATTAATTCTGCAGATCTGAAGACTATGCAGGCTAAAGAAGCCACATTTTTATGAAGTTAATTGAGCTTTGCAAAATACCTAAAACCGTTGTGACCAAGGGCATAGCAAAGTGAACTCACTTTCCTTACTCTCCCACTGCACAAGGTCCTCTTGCCAATAAAGGGGGGAGAGTGGGGCTTCATATGAGCCTATGGGAGTGCACCTCAGGGGTTCGGTTACCATGAAAGCTCTCATTGTCCGCCAGCCTGAGCCTGGAGTGTGAATCAGTTGTTTCTTTCCGGCTGTGTTTCCTGCCAGTGCAGTGAGCTCCTGTCTGGCCCACACGGGTATTCCATAAATATCGAGTAGCAACACTTCCATACAGGCACATTCTGCCAGCTCTTGGTGGGTCACCGGGTGACGGCTGAGACCCCAGTTATCTGTCCTCCATCTCTGCCTTTGGAATGTTAAATGCTTCCCTTGAAGCCGAGCTTAGTAGGTAACAGAAGCCAGCCCCAGGGGTCTGGAGTGGCCAATGAACCCTGTGGGAGAGGCGGCTGGGGTGGCCCCCTGTATATCTGCATTGGTGGTAGTGGGACATGCAGCAGGTACAGGGACACACCCTGTCCTCTGACAGGTGGCAGAGCTGGGAGATAAGGTGCCTGACTTCCTCTCCTAAACACCGGCTGGTCATATGGTAGAGAGTTGCCTGCATGGAAACTCCACAGTTCCCAGTCTGGCCCTGGGGCCTTTGTGTTCCATTGCTCTGTTATGGAAAGTCCTCTAGGAGCTAGGCAGCTTGTCATTGGGTGTGTCCTGCCCTGTCCAGTGGCATGGCTGTTTTTTCCGGCACCCTCCATCTGTCTCCTCCTCTCCCCCTCTACTCCTGTGCTCACTCCGTGCAACCTGAGGTGCAATTTGCTGCTGCAAACCTGCTCCCCTTTGCTCCGCCCTAGCACTGAGACCGTGTACACTGACACCTTGCCTGGGACTAAGGTGTGAATCCGCAGTGGTCCTCATGGCTCTGCGAGGAGACGGGGAGACTGGGGCACAGAACTACAGAGGGAGGGGGCTGAGCCATCTCCCGTGCCTTTCATATATCGATGTATCAGTGTCTGTCAACTGTCATCTTCAGTCTACCACATGCCCTCCTGCTGTGACTGCCCCTTTCCTCCACGGTCCCTCTGTCCTTCCTAGCAAGCTCATGCTTCCTCCCTTCACCATGAAGGTTTGAGCTCGTTGTCATCAGGATCTGTCAGGGAGGAAGATGGAGGTACCCTGAGGGGAGGTCAAAGATGAGGAGCTGGGATGCAGGGTCTCTCTGTTGTGTCTCAGATTGGGGGTGGGTGGAGGTCAGAAAGAGGCCTGTCAGGCCCTAGCGAGGCTTTTTAAGAATGGCTTGTAAGAATGTGTAAGATTCTGTTTGTGGTACACAGAGTGTGAGGTCTGCTGGTAAGTGTGTGGATGTGAGCGTGCATGTATCCATCCGTGAGTATGAGTGCGTGACCGTGAGTGTGCCTGAGCAGATGAGCCTGGTTGAGGGTGAGTTCAGAATGCTGTGTGTTGTGTGGCATGGTGTGGTGTGGTATGGTGTAGTGTGGTGTGGTGTGAGTGTACACACCACACATCATGTAAGCACTGGCCTGTGCTCTCTCTCATCTCCAGAGCACTTCCTGGTCACCCAGGCTACGTCATGGCCTTGTCTAAGATATCTGTGATATGCACTGGTAAAGGGGAGCCCAGAGGACCCTTCCCGGGGGCACACTTGCCCCGCCTCCCTGGCCTCTATGACTAGGACAGCTAGACTTAGGTCTTTGTCTTTAATGTGAAACATAAGAGAAACAAACACAGCTGTGTTCCTGAGAGGTCAGACACAGCAGGGTGGACTCAGGGCTGCTACTGGAAAAATGGCGGACACAATACCTCAGCTCCTCATACATTCCCAGGCTCCAGCCATCTGTGAATTCTTTGACGTGGATGTTGGTTGGTCATTTCTGGCACTGAGTATGAATCCATTCACCTCCTGAGCCTTACCCAACTGCATCTGGTTTCATAGGCACCCCAGTCTGCCCGCCCCCACGTTGAAACCAAACCCCCGTCAGCCTCCCAACGAGGAATTGTCTGTCGCAGGGTAAAAGACTGCAGAAATGTGAGCACTTGGGAGGACCGAAGGCTTTTGTGTGCACACAATAGCTCCCTGCAGATACTTTAGGCATCTAAGTAGAAGCCATCAGGGAGGGGCCATACACTGGGAAGAAAATACTCTGGGGGGAAATGACAAGGGGCAGGCCCAGTGACACTTTGGCATCAGGGATCCGGATCTGCATGGATTGGTAGAGCTGGCTTTTAGGGGCCTCACTTTGAAGTGCCCTGTAGCCCTTGGGTTTCTTGAGGGGAGCAGGAGTTACTATGGTGGCTCCACCCACTGGCCATTCCCACCTGCACTGGGTGTGAGGGTGGGATGGAGGGGGGTTTCCTGCTCAGAGCAGCATGTGTGGCCGAGGTGGGGCACCGAAGCTGTAGACTCCAAAGGTGTAGACGTGTGTAGATTCTGATGGTGGTAGAGACTCGGCTGCAGGCATCGCATCGTGTAGTGCTCTGCAGTGTGGGTGTCACCTCTGGTCTGTGTGTGTTGCATCACTGTTGCCAAGTGTTCTGGCCTGGCCTCTGCTAAGCTTTCCATCCTGAAGATGATGCCCTAGGTTCAGGGGGTACCTCAGACATGGGGGTCTTCCTGAACTGGCTGTCTGTTCCCCAAGACTCAGTTAGCTCTGGGAAGGCTAATTATCACGTGCCTGGCATCCCACACAAGAACAGAGGAAACTCTGAACTTGCTACTTCCCCCCTTTAATTGCACACTCCTTTTCTTTTGTGGCAATTTTTTAAAGTTCACTTTTAAAATGTTAGAAAGTGCCTCATTTTGTCCTCACCTCAGCTGAGGCCCAGGGATCCCAGTCTCAGAGCAGGCAACTCATGGTGCCATCAATCACTGTCCCCAGTGGATTTCCACTCATTCTATGTGACTGTCCTGGAACTCGCTCTGTAGACCAGGCTGGCCTTGAACTCACAGAGATCCACCTGCCTCTGCCTCCCATTTTAAGACAGGGTCTCATGTATCCCAGACTAGCCTCAAATTTGCTAGGTAGCTAAAGATGACCTTGACTTCCCAAAGCCTAGGATTACAGATGTGCATCACCATGCCTGGATTATGGGGTGCTAGGGATTGTACCCAGGCTTTATGCATACTGGATAAGTACTATATCAGCTGAGCTGTATTCCCAGCCTCCTGGTACATTTTTATTTGTGTATGTATATGGATGGGGTGTGTGTATGGTTAGAGGAAAACAGTGAAAAACTCATTCGCTCTTTCTTCCATGTGGGCTCAGGGATCAAACTCATGTCCTCGATTGATGGCAGATACCCTTACCCACTGAGTATAGCCAAATCCCCCTTTTATAAAGAATATTTCTTTTTGCTGTGGTGAGACTAGGGAAGGAACCCAGGTGCTCTTACATGCTAGGCGAGGCTATGCCATGGAGACCAACCCCCAGAGCAGCCAGCCAACGTCTGCATCAATGCACCCGCTGCTGTCCCCATCTGCCTTCCCCTTCCTGATTCAGGTCACTGGTGTAACTCCTAAACCCTTACCAACAGCTGCCATCTTCCTTGCTGTGTCTTACCGCCCACCACGGCAGCATGGGGTCTAGTGATGGAAGCAGGTGGGCTTTCCCCGAGGTGGTCATGAGAGAGCATGGTGGACAGCTGGTGAGCACTGGGTGAAATCTACGTGGACCAAAGAAACAACTTTCAGAACACACACAGGGCAGTACAGCAGCATGCTGTCTAACCTAGGAAGTTCTCCTAATCTGACAATGATACTCTGTTGCTCTCAGCACTCAACCCCAGGCTCCAAAGCCACCAGCCAGCATCTTTGTGGTGTGTGTGCTGGATATCTGGGCTGCATGACATCATATAGTATAAATTCCCAGTTCCTCGTATCATGTCATGGGCCAGCGTTTACCCCTGTCCCTCTGTTGAGGGGCATTTGGGTTGCTCCTGCTGTCATTGGGGAATTGTGAGTACTATTGCGAACGTGTGTGAACCTGCTTTTTTATTTTTTTTTAATCTTGAGTCTCTGTATTCCCTTGGGCATGTCCCTGGGAAATGGCATGGTGACTCCTGTAAAGATCAGTATTTGGCTCTGATAAAATCCCTGCATGTGTCCTGGTCACTTCTTGTATTATTTCTCTTCCCCCGCCCCCCTTTATGTGAGACAGGGTCTCTACATAGTCCTGGCTGTCCTGGAACTCATTATGTAGACCAGGCCATCCTCGAACTCACAGAGATCTGCTTCCTAAGTGCTGGGGCTAAGGTGTGCGCCGCCACGCCTGGTCTTTCTCAGTTTTTTAAACCTTGTCCTTGAGCTCCCCTCCTGCAGTGAGCAGGGAGCCCATTGTTGGACAGCTAGGAACCAAAACTGCTCACTGAGGCTGCTGGCTGCTGTAGCCCCTACCCCTGCCTCCCGTCACTCCTCCTGGTCCTGTTTGATCCAGAAGTGATTGGCCCTCTGTCTGCAAACTCCTTCACTTTCATCCTGCAAGGCCAGGTAACCTATGGGGGGTGATGAGGAGCAGCAGTCACCTGAGGATCTTGCTACTAGCTCTGACCCCTCAGAAGGGAGCCAGGTATCAGCCTGTCAGCAGCTTTGTTCCTCATCAGCAGGGGCATGTAAACCTGGGCGTTTCCTCCCTGGTTTTCCACCCCAGTGCTCCCTTCCTCCCTGTCTGTGCTTGAATCGCATGGTGCTGAGCTGTTGGTTACAAACCGTAGTGTACAGCAATCACAATTTTGTAAATAGCAACTTAGTTTCATTAAAGCCTCCGAGTGTAAAGGCTGTTTACATCTACCCTCTGAAAGCCTCACACCCATTCCCAAAAATGTAAATTACACGCTATGGAGATGATGTGGGGTTCAGACAGCTTGGGGATGGTCCTTCTCCCTCAGCATGGTACCTAATACTTAAGTGCCCCTAATGGGCACCTCACCAATCTCCCAAAGCAGACTGCTGCTCCCAAGTGAGAAAACAGATGATTTTCCATAACTGTCTAACTACTACTTAACACAGAGGTGGACTCTCTAAGAAAATAGATAACCAGAGATTGACCGAAGGTAATTGACTCCCCTCAGAGTTCCCAAAGAAAGGTTCGTTGAGACTCATGTGTAGTTGACATTACAGCTCTTCTAACATCAACAGGATAGTGTGTGTGTGTGTGTGTGTGTGTATGTGTGTGTGCGCGCGCACGTGCGTCCATGCACTTGTATTTTGAGGGCTCATATATGTATTCTGGTACAGTTGCATTTTGTGAAGGTCAGAGGTCATCAATGGATATCTTCTTCTCTTGCTCCCCACCTTATGTTTTGTTTGTTTGTTTACACGTGGAGCCTACAGATCAGCTAGGGTGAATTATAGGCATGCATGGCCACACTGAGCTTTTATGTAGGTCCTGAGTTCTGAACCCAGGTCCTCATGCTTGCATGGCAAACACAATACCCGGGTGGGGGGGGGGATTTTAATCTTAAATCCTTCCTTATGTTGTAATTTAGAAAAGTGGTGTTTGAGAGAAAGACACCATGTGACAGAGCTTGGGAGGAGGGGTTTTTATTGGGGGAAGGTGAATGGGAAAAGGGGGGGAGGGGAGGGGAGAGACCGGCCTCTGGGGACAGAAGTGGCAGAAGAGGTGATATAGGGAGGGAGGGAGGGAGACAGACAGTTGGGCAGGGCCCTTTTGAAAGGGAACATAGTGAATGTGCACAGGTGGTGCTCTTAGTGGCTACAGCTGAGGGCATATCCTGTCAGAACCCCAAGAGCAGGCCAGTACAGATGCCTGGATACTAACACCTTATACCCAGAGAAACTACTACCAAGAGCTTGTTCGGGGCAGATGGTTGGAGGAGGTGGAGTGGAGGGCTCACGTCAGATGACTGTGGCAAGTCACCTGCAGTAGGACTTCAGGGTATGTGGCCTAAGCAGATGGACCCTGGGCTACACGACTCAGACACTTGGTTGAGCTCCTGTTGCCAGCAGTTCCGTGTCCTACCATCCAGCCTTGTGGACCTGTTAAACACATGCCTGCTTACTGTGAGAATAATGAGGTTTCCTTTTGAATGTGCAATCATTCTCTGTAAAAGACATTAAAGATGACTTAATTACAGTCTCAGTTTTTACAGCTATTTCCAGTAGTATAAAGTAGCATAAGGTTGTCATGTTAATATAACCAGCCACAGCACTTTTACAGCAAGAGGCAGCCCTGGGCCCATGCATTTTTTATTTTTCTTTTGAAATATGGTCTTGCTAAGTTTCCCAGGCTGGCCCTGAACTCCCAAACTTGTCTCACCCTCTTGAGTTTTGAGATTGTAGGTGTGCCAACAAACCTGTCTGGGCCTATTATTTTGGGGGATTGAGGAGTTCTGTTGCCAGGCTTCCTGTGGGGGAAGGAGTCTTGTGTGTGTGTGCTAACTGTGTGTGCCCTAGGGTTATTCTCACAGCACCTTGGGACACAGGCTTTGGTACCCAGTGTTTAGATCAGAAAGGAAGTCCAGTTGCCCCTCAGCCTGCCAGCCCTCTGGTTGTTTCCCTGTTTCTAAAACTCTGAGGCCTTCATACCTTTTGTCTAGAATGGACAATGCATTTGGCTCCTCTTATACTGCTGGAGGGAGTTCAGAGGTTATATGTGTGGACACTTGGTGTCCAGAGAGGGCCCATCAAGAGCCCGAGACCATGAGGGCTGCCAGGAAAGGAAGCCATCCCTGGGTGGCAGCTGCAGCTGCCCCAACAGGGAGAGGCTTTACTGCAATCCCTGGGCAGGAGCCATGACTTGCAGGTGGGAACCCCGGCTGGTACATGAGGTCAGTAGAGGAGCCAAGGCCAAAAGGTCCAAGATCTGGCCTAGAAGCTTAGAAGAGGCAACTTCAGGCCAGTGAAGGGATAAAGACAATTGGAGGGTAAGCCCAGCACAGAATGGCTGGGAAACAGGTTTCCATATTTGGACCAGGAAGCTTCAACCTGAACACAGGGTCATGGTGGCCAGGAGCTAGTTGAGGAACAAAAAGAGTGTCCTATATAATAACACGACTGTGTCTGGAGGCCACTGTGAGGAAGGGCTAGCAGCTGTGTGGCTTCCACAGGTCTTTCTCCTGGAGAACTGGACTCCAGTGGCTGTGGTGTGAAGGTTTAGTTCAGTGGTTGAGTGGTTGTCTGTATCCCTGGGCTTTCATCCCTAGGATTGCCAAGAAAATTATAAGCCAGCTTCTTAGGGAGGGTCCTGCATGCCCCTTCCTGGGTGCCGGCTACAGCTGTGGACCCCAGCCATCTGGTCTCAGGCCCCCATATTCCACCTTGGATTTGTCTTAACTCATGTTATAACCTTATTTTCAACCAGTTCTCATTCTGAGGTTCCAAGAAGGACCTCTGTGTTCTGAGAAGATTCCCTGTGCCCCGTGTAGCAGGCCGGAGGCCAGGGCACCTCACCCTTCACGCACATTCCACCCCTGCAGGTCGTGTGCAGAGCGGGGGAGCACCCGCCCAGGCCATGCTGACAAATTTTATTCTTTCTGCCCCCACAGCCCAACATCGGCCACCTGGGCCTGCCCCATGGGCCGTCTGGAGAGAAGGTGGCTGTGGTAACTGTGGATGACTGTGATGCAGCTGTGGCCGTGCACTTTGGAAGTTACGTTGGGAACTACAGCTGTGCTGCCCAGGGCACTCAGAGCGGCTCCAAGAAGTGAGACCCCTGGAGGGGAAACGCGGGGCCTCCACAAGCACTCAGGCCCTCCTCTAAACACAAGTCACCCTTGTCAGGCCAATCTGAGTACCCTGGTATCCCCTGTCTATACTTGTGTCAGACTGTCTCCCCTGTAGATAGCATTTTCTCTCGCAGACCGTGGAAGCTTCAAGAATAAGTCCCTAGATGCACCTGTCAAGCCAGGTTGGCAGGGCATACCAAGAATCCTAGCACTTGGGAGGCTGAGCCACTTGAATAGCCTGGTCTACCTATGAACTCAAGGCCAGCCTGGGCTAAGCAGTGAGCACCGTTCAGAAGGGAAGTCGGTCTGAACCCCTTGCCATCCTTGCCTTGTCTCCTTGGGTTGCTGGTCCCTGAACTCAGGAATTACCTGAGGTGGAAGCGGTTGGGTGGTTTGGGGTCTCTCGGGGATTCTTTTACCTCAGGACAAGGAAATTCTAACACCATACGCAGAGCCAGCCTTGCTTTGTTTTCTTTTAATGACACCAGGCTTCAAAAGGTGGGAACCCATTCCTTCTGGGTCCAGCTGATCGTTTGTGGTTGGAATACAGAACATTGGGTTTTAGGGCTGGAGAGATGGCTCAGCGGTTAAGAGCATTAGCTGCTCTTCCAGAGTTCCTGAGTTAGATTCCCAGCACCTACATGGTGGCTCACAACTATCTATAATGTAGTTCCAAAGGATCTTGCACCCTCTTCTGGTATGCAAATGTACAAGCAAGCAAAGCCTCCATAGACACAAATAAATTTAAAAAAAGAATATTTAGGGTTTGATTTTTGCTTTGAGACAGTGTCTCCCTATAACCCAAGCTGCCCTCCAACTTCCAGTTGTCTAGCCTTGGTATCCTTAGGGACAGGAATACAGGCTTCTACCAATACCCTTGGCCCTGAGTCTTTTTCCCCTTTGAAGATAACGTCCAGGTGAACATGATGAGAGTCACACCTTTCCTGTCCTCATGTAACTTTCTTTACTGTCTTGGTGAACTGTGCCTTGGGTTAGAGCCCTGCCTGGGACCTCAGCTGCCCCCTGCTGGAGCCAGAGTTCTGCTCTAACGACACTTTCTCCCTGGAGAGCCCAGGAACTATGGGATGCTTCCCTCTACTGCAGGGTAGAACTCAGTAGGTGGTCCTTAGTTACCCCCAAACGCCCACTCATCAGGGAGTGATGCAAGTGGAAGGAAGCCGAGGCCCAGAGAAACTGTGAGAAGCCGTTAGTGACCCTGACACAGGGTCACTTCTGTCCTGACCCCCAGTCAGCTGCCTTGGATTTGCGCCTGCTCTGTGATGGAAACCTAAGCATTAGAGTTGCAGCGATGTTACGGCAATGCCAGGCCCAATGTCACAGAAGACGGCTTTGCCTTCCCAGGTCACTGGATCTGACTGGACCTCTGCTCCTGGGTGGTGTCCCCAACCTGCCAGAAGACTTCCCTGTGCATAGCCGGCAGTTTGTGGGATGCATGCGAAACCTGTCTGTCGATGGCAGGGTTGTGGACATGGCTGCATTCATTGCCAACAATGGCACCAGGGCAGGTATGCACAGCCCCTGGATATGTAGGACTAGCATGGTGCCCACTGGACATCTGCCACCATACCAGGGACAGAAGGGCTACTTCTACCTCCCAGAGAGTTCTTGAAACACACCTACCTGTGAGTGAGGACTTCTTGGGAATGGGTGTAGAGCTTGGCTTGGTGGGCATGACCAGAACCTGCAGTTTGCTGTGTTCCTGATGTGGGGCTGCTGTTCACTCACCGGGATACACAGACCTAAGATCTTGAACTTGTCACCAGGTGGCCATATCAGACACTGGGATGGCATGGAAACTCTGAGTCTCAGATATGGCTGGAGCAGAGAATCCCACATATCCCAGGGTTCTCACTATGGCCAGCAGATTGCAGGCTGGCCGTCCCTAGCTTATTGCGCTCGTGCACGGGACGGTGTGGGGAACGGCGCAGCTCCTTAAGAGAAGCCGCCTTGTGGTCTTCAGCTCAGGGCCAGACTATACGCTCTGCCTTGCAGGCTGTGCTTCTCAGAGGAACTTCTGTGGTGGGACCTCATGCCAGAACGGGGGCACCTGTGTGAACAAGTGGAACACGTACCTGTGCGAGTGTCCGCTCCGCTTCGGTGGGAAGAACTGTGAACAAGGTAAGAATCTGTCCCTTCCCCCCAGACCGCAGTGCTGTATCTGGGAAGGGGACACAGGCAATGCACGGTCTGAGGGAGGCTGGGTTAGAGGTCCGGGGCCTGGGGACAGCTCTATAGGATGTAAAGGCAGGTGAGCATGAGGGTCGGAAGAGCAAGGTGGCTGTAGGGACACACCTGGGCCTCATGGAGTTCTCAGATGCCTCTCCCGACAGCTGCTGCTGATTGGGCCTGGTTTCAATCGTGAAGACAACCTCCCTCCTATCTCCCAGAGAGTCTGCAGGGATCAAGGGGTCTTTCCTGTTGCTGTCATAAAATACCCTGACAAGAGCAACTTAAGGGGTGAAGGGTTTATTTGGACCAAAGTTCCCTACTATAGTAAGCCCGTCATGATGGGGATGTCACAGCAGCAGAGCTTGGGAGAGAACTGGTGACATCATACAGTCACCATAGTCAAGAGCAAAGAGCAATGCATGCATGCATGCTAGTGCCCAGCTCGATTTCTTCATCATGCAAGCCACGATCCCCTGCCCAGGGATTGGTGTTGCCCACCCAACCAAAACCTGAGCCTGCTTCATGTCCCAAGAACCACAGGACCACCCCTTGACTGCCATGCATCCATCTGGGGTACTCCTTGCCTCACTTTGGATGTGTCTGGCAACCCTCAGGGCTTCTTTGCCCAGTGAGCAGAATAGATGCCATGGTGGGCATCTGCAGAGTCCATTGCTGGGTTCTTAGGGGACAGCACTAAGCACAGATACAAGTCTGAGCCTGGCATTTGGGTTAAAGTGGAAGTCCCCTTCCTCACCTGCTGGTAGCTGAGAAGGTGCTCTCTGCCTGATTTCGGGAGGTGCCTGAGGTCCTGGTCTGTATCTGCAGTTATGCCATACCCGCAACGCTTCAGTGGTGAGAGCATTGTGTCATGGAGTGACCTAGACATCACCATCTCTGTGCCTTGGTACCTGGGACTCATGTTCCGGACCCGGAAGGAGGATGGCGTGCTGATGGAGGCCACAGCTGGCACATCTTCCAGGCTCCATCTGCAGGTGAGTGTGTCCGTGAGCCACACAGGTGCCCACCCACAGAGCAGACAGGTGCCTCAGAAAGAAAACCAGGCAGAGGGGCTTCCCAGGATGCCTGTAAAGGGCACCAGCCACTCACTTAACTCCTCCTATGCTTGTCCTATGGTGGACAGAGAGAACACAGAAGGGTAACTCAGGCAGCAGTGCCACCATGCCATTCAGGACAGCGAATGTGCAGAGATCGTGTACAGCTAATGGCTCCTTTGGGGTTACTTTCCGGTGCCCCCTTGCCTTAACTGCAGCCACGGAGTGGAATGTGTAACCGTGGAGCTGCCGGCTCTGTGTAACTTGCCCTAGATAGTAGCTCTGGTCTACCCTCCCTGGAATTTGGCCTTTTTCTCTGGCTAGATTCACAGTTTTTTCAGAGCTGAGGGCACAGGACTGCATCAGATGCAGTGAGTGAGCCTTCATCAGTTCGAACTGCAGCCCGTTACTCTGTATTAAACCTGCATGTTACCAAATGCCAGGTCCCTGCCTAGAGGGCTCTCAGGGACCCATCATATCATGCCATATGTATGTTTTCTTCTTTTTTCCTCTTAACTATTAAGATTGTTTGAAACCTTAGATCAGAGGACTTGAACACTTTCAGAAGTGATCTTTTTTGTTTGTTTGTTTTGTTTTTTGAGACAGGGTTTCTGTGTGACTTTGGAGGCTGTCCTGGAACTAGCTTTTGTAGACCAGGCTGATCTCAAACTCACAGAGATCCGCCTGCCTCCGCTTCCCGAGTGATGGGATTAAAGGCGTGCACCACCACCGCCCAGCCGGAAGTGATCTCAATGCCCCCCATTCACACATTTGCACATCTCTTGCATCACAGATGGTTTCTGATAGATTGTTGGAGCCAGAGGTACCAGGGAGTGATGAGTCACTGCCTTTGTGGGGGTCACCTAGTGCTTCACTGAGCTACCCTCGCCTGTCCACCTCTTCACTGGCAGGGCAGTAGAGAGAGCTCTTATCCTGTGCACCCTGAGGTTCTGAGGTATTTAGGATGAGCCCATAGTCTGGGAACCAAACTTGGCCAGGGGATCCCACCAAGCCCTTGTGCCTCTGACAGTTCCCATTTATACTGATGGGACATTCTCTTGTATGAATCATGGCCCATGATTTCTGGGCAGGGTCAGAATTCTCCATCTTTGGCTCTCCTTGGACTTCATGATGTGTAAAAATCCCAGGGGATCAATAGTCAGTCATGTAGGGGAATCCTGCCCAAGCAGGGACTTGATTTCCAATTTGAAGGAATTAATAACTGGGTGTTTCTTTCTTTCTTCCAGGCTTTTCCAAAGTATGTATATGTAAGCACATGCATGTGTGCCCATGTCTCTTTGTGTGTTTGTTTCTGCCTAGGTATGTGAATGTGTCTGAGCATGTATGTATGTGTGCATCTGCGTGTACACCCGTGCATGTCATTATGCATATGTCTGTGTTGGCATGTGTTCATGACTGCGTATATGTTTGTATGCACATTTGTATACATGTCTGTGAGTGCATGTGTGGCCATAGGTGTATGTATGTTTGTGCATGTGTGCCCGTATGTGTATGTATGTTTATGCATGAGTGCATGCATGTCTCTGTATGTGTGTCCATATGTGAGTACATTCAATGGGCCCTAGTGCCTGTGAACTTTCTTCCTGTAGGTATCCTTCCCCCTCCTTCCCTTCAGCACACTCTCTGGTACATATCCGTTTCTTCTTTTCCTGAGGAGTCTGGCCACACCGACATGTGAAACCCATAGCCCTTCTGTCCCAAGATTACAGCCCTAAAGGTAGTGGCTCCTGGAACTGGTGCTCATGGCCCCTGCTGTCCCCATGCCCTCATAGAGCTATAACTTGTTTGTTCCACTTCCTGGGCTCTGGATCCTTGTGCTTCATTCCCAGTTAGACAATTGGGGTGGGTTGGAGATGGTCAGGGAGAGGTGGACTCCAGGAGTGTCTGCACCAAGTTCCCTTTCTACATGAGGGAAACTGAGGCTAGAGGCTGTATATTCTAGACTCTGTGGGTCCTGGGTCAGCCAGAGAACCCCTCCACCTCCCTGGAGCAGAGCTCAGTTCAGAGAGTAGGAGGACAGGGACACCCAGAGCCCCCCCTCTCCCAAATCTCTGCCAGAGGGGGGGCACAGGGCCCTTTGATTCCTTTGCCCTGGCAGGAGGGCGGGGCCACCAACCCAGACAGAAGCTTGCCTCTGGACTCTGCCTGCCCACTCACCTGGGGTCATGACTCCAGCACCCCGGTTGGGTTGGGGGTGTTGGCATGTGCGTCAAGGGTGATTATAGCTGTCATTGTTCTTCTCTCATTAGCTGTAATTTCTTTCTCAAGTTTACCGGCTGCCCCAGAAGCTCACTTTGGGCTGAACTTGGAAGCACTGTTCTGCCTGGGGATGGCATTTCTCTGTGGGTGTTTCTCTGTCAGAACACATTAAATTGGCTGTTTCGACCCAGGTGATGATGGGCACTCACAGGCTGTCGTTAGCATTCCTGTAGGAAAAAAGGCTGTGTTCAGCAGGGTTAGCCCTTAACTTTCGTAGCTCATTCACAAACTCAGGGACTGCAGCCAGGAAGACTGGGTGCACCAAAGATGGCCTTGAGGGGTCTTGTAGACCTTATGGGTCACCTGAGACCACTCAGTATAATTCCTAGAGGCTGGTCTACCAGGCATCCCAGGAATTCTCTGGTTGTGTTTTGTGTGACCACCAGGGGAACATTGTAATGCAGCCATTTGAGTTTCCAACGCCCAGACAATTTGGATAATTGCTGTCAGCGCCCCCCCCCCCATCCAGCTGCATTGTCAAGTGGAATAGTCACACCTTTGTTGGCACCAGTCCAAGATAGGTGGCAGCTCCTGCCTCTGTCCTGGGGTTTATTCACAGCTGCCTCTTTTGCTTTAGACACATGGCATTTTCATTGTTGATCTATCACTTCGGAGTTTTGCCAACAAGGCCAGTGAAAGAGAGGAACAGCCCAGGAGACCTCTGTGAGCCAAAGGAAGTAATATGTAAAAAGGTGAAAATTTCCTCCCCAAATCAACTACTGGTGTAGACCAAAGTCAAAGGGCATCAGTCATGACATTAGTCCTTCCCATCAGGGCCTGTGGAGAACTTTGAGTTAGCCACACTGTGTACTAATACCTTCTGATATTGTTCCTAATGTGTTTGGAGGCCACACAAACTTGTGCCCGGTGAGTTCAGTCCTTAGAAGAATGTTGAGACCTGCCTTCAAGCTTGGATGCAGCCAGCCTTCAACATTCTGTGTGTACTTGAAAAGAATGTGTACTCTGCAGTTACCAGGCAAGGAGATGCAAGGGGATCCACAAATGTTAAGACAGTGGCATTGATTGTGGTTAAGCAGGCTGTGTCAGGGGTTGGCAGTGTATCTCAGTGGGTAGATTACCTGCCTAGTGTATACAAGGCCCTTGGTTGGATTCCCAGCACTGTGTAAATGAGGTGTAGTGTCACACACCTGTAGTCCCAGCACTTAGGAAGTAGAGGCCAAAGGATCAGAAACTAAAGTCCATCTTGGGCTTACAAGTTGGAGACCAGTATGGGCTGTGTGAGACCCTGTCTCAGAAAACCAAAACCAAACCTCTAAAAATGCTATGCCACTTCAGTTTTTGTCTGGTATTGTAGCAACCTGTATGTGGTCTTCAGTGCTCGGCTGTTTTCCTTCCTGGAAGACTGGTTCTGGTGTCATTATGAATGCCCTTTCTCTCTAGTGATGATACTTGCCTTAAAGTGCTCTGCCTGCTAATACAGCCACACCAGCCCTCCTGTCTGTAGTGTCTCTGTCCATCCTTCTGTTTTTGCTTTTCAAGACAGGATTTCTCTGTGTGGCCTTGGCTGTCCTGGAACTCACTATGTAAATCAGGCTGGCCTCAAACTCATAAAGACTCACCTGCCTCTACCTCCCGAGTTCTGGAATTAAAGGCATGCGCCACCACCACCCTGCTATGTCCATCCTTTTATTTTCCACATCTTCTATGTCTTTACATTTTAGGTGTGTCATGGTCAGTGAACTTCAACCTAAGCCTCATTTTGGTCGGCATTATCTTTAACTGTGAACATCTTATGTAAGCCACAGCCTTGCTGTCTGTTTTGTTTTGTTTTTTTCATGTATTGAAATCTGGTGGCTTGATCCTTCTGGACTATTACACAGGCAGCCAGAACCAAGCATCTGCTGGTCCTCAAGTCTGTCTGTGGCTCTCATGACTGCTCACAAACCTGGTTCTGATTATTCTGTCATCCCTATGGGTCTGTTCTACTCTTCCCTGAGTAAAGCTTTATACATGCTACTCTGTCCTGATACACTGGGATATTTTTATTGAATGCTAGGCATCGGTACTGAAAATCTAGAGAGAACAGGTGTCATTGTCATCTTGGTTGTTGTTGGCAGCAGCCAAGGGAACTAGTTGCCCCAGAACACATTGGTGCAGTCACAGAGAGTAGAAGACAGGCTCCTGTTCCTACAAGATCTGCTCTGTTTCTTGCTTACTCAGAGTGTCTAGACCTTCAGCATCCCAGCACTAAGCCTTGAAGATGTCTACCCATCCAGCTTTGTTGGGATTGCAATGCTTGTCTTTTTCCCATGAGCCTGCACACCCTCTTCAGCTCTGCTGCAACTGAGTCTTCAGAACCAGCTGGCAGCCTTGGGGGAAGCAGCCCCAAGCAGAGCTTCCTTCTCCCTGACCTTGGCCCTGCAACTCAGCTGTGTCACTCAGAGCTTCACACGGGTGGTCCAACTCACCCAGTTCCGCATTAATTTAAGAAATTTGCATTTCTTTATTCCTTTATTTAATTATATGTGTGCATATGGGGCCCAGAGACAACCTGTGGAAGTCAGTTCTCTCTCTCTTTCTATCTTGTGAGTTTCAGGGATCTAACCCAGGTCATTAGGCTTGGCAGCAAGTGCCTTTACCCCCTGAGCCATCTTGTCAGCCCCCAGCTGCCTGACTGTCTTCCTTCCTTCCTTCTTTCCTTCCTTCCTTCCTCCCTCCCTCTCTTCTTCTTTCCTTCCTTCCTTCCTCCCTCCCTCTCTCCTTCTTTCCTTCCTTCCATCTTCTTTTTTTTGGGTATTATTTGTTTTGTCTTGGCTGGCCTAGAACTCACTGTGTTGAGCAGGCTGGCCTCAAATACATATAGATTCACTTGCCTCTGTCCCTCTGCCTCTGGGTCCCTGCCCTTGTCTCTGCCTCCAAAGTTCTGGGATTAAAAACATACCCCACTGCACCTGACCTCGAGTGCATTAATTTAAAACACTGCTCTAGGCTAGGTGCAATACTCTTGATTTTCATACGTGTCTTTAAACACGATTAGATCTGGACAAACTATAAGTGTGTGTGTGTGTGTGTGTGTGTGTGTGTGTGTGTGTGTGTGTGTGTGTGTGTGTGTGTGTGTGTGTGTGTGTGGTTACGGAGCAAAAGCCCAGGCCTTACATGGCCAGGCAAGTGCTCTACCACTGAGCTACATCCCCAACCAAATCTGTGTCTTTCTTTGTTTACTTTTTCCTTTCTCTTTTGAGATAGTCTTACTATGTAGCCCAGGCTGGCCTGTCACTTGCTATTTAAAATAAGCTGTCTCCAAATTCAGGATCATTCTTGCTGTTCTGCCAAGTCCTGGGATTACAGGTGGGCACCATCATGCCTGGCTCCTAATTTTTAAATCCATTTTTTCCCACCCTGGTGCCATGTCTAAGTCTATCTGCATGGCTATGTTATTAGATGTCTGCAGAATGCTTTTCATGTAACAGCACCAGTCAGTTGGTGTGGCTCTCTGCCCTACAGATTCTCAACAACTACATCCAATTTGAGGTCTCCCATGGCCCCTCCGATGTGGCATCCATGAAGCTGTCCAAGTCCCGAATAACTGATGGAGAATGGCATCATGTGCTAATAGAACTGAGGAGTGCCAAGGAGGGCAAAGACATCAAATACCTGGCAGTCATGACCTTGGACTATGGGATGGACCAGGTAAGTACACACCCGTACCCTGCTGGGGACAGTTTTTCATCAGTCAGTGGAAAAGCACAATGACACTCGATACGTCAGCACCTGCAGGTACCTTGCAGGTTTGGAGAAGTGCTGGTTGGCATCCCTGGATTTGTATCTTCCATCCCATGTGTGCTGAGGACACTTCTGTAGTCTGGAGTTGGGCTTTGCCCACCTGGGTCTCCCGTTATGGTGCTTCTGGTGCCTTTGCAGAGCTTCCTCTCGGTGAAGTTGCTTTGAGTAGCATCTCACTGTAGCATATCATTGTCCAGCCCTGAGCCTCTGTCCAATCACAGACACCAGCGCACCTCTCCCAGAAAGGGGAACAGTGAATGAAACTGGAAAAGACCAGGGTCCCGAGGGACTGGAAGACACAGACCCACATCTGTCCCAGCCGCATGGCAGCTGTCTCCAGACAGCACCCTCAGAGTGCTTACTGAAGCACACTGGTTTCTGCAGTTCCCAGGCAGAGACTGTGGCACATGGCAGAAGATAACCACATACTGAGCGAATGCCTGGTGTGATTCACGAAGGCCTCAGAGTCTCAGCTTGCCTTGCATTTCCTTCTAAGAGTGCATTGCTGTTGAGTTTAGCCCCTTGCTGGGGCTGGGAGCCAGCTGAGACCCAGATTCCCATGGGAATACATGGTCCCCACTCCCTGCCTGCCTCCTGTTTACCCAACTCATTCTTGGAGCATGGCTCTTTTGTTGGTGTGTCCAATATGGGGCAGGAGGGTTGCCCATGTCTTCCCCACTGACTGCCTGGATCCCATGCAATGTGTGTCACATACAGTCAGCCTGCTTTCCTCCAGACAGCCAAGTGTTCCTTTGGGGGCTCAAGGGAGGTGGCTCATGTTTCTCTGCCGTAGTCTTTGAGCACATTCCTCCCACTGCGAAGATGTGCCCAGAGACCCCTGTTCTTTCCGTGTAGAGCACGGTGCAGATTGGGAACCAGCTCCCTGGGTTGAAGATGCGGACTATTGTCATCGGAGGTGTGTCTGAGGACAAGTTGTCGGTGCGCCATGGTTTCCGAGGCTGTATGCAGGTATGGCGGGCATGGCCCTGCATCTTTGCTGGGTGTTTCAGGCCTCTATCGCTGCAATTGGTAGGGCTCTTCATTAGTTTTTAACAAAGCAATGACCCATCTAATAGGCACCCCAAACTTTAATTCATGTTTCCTGCTCACTCCCACCTTCCCGCGCAGCTCCCCTTATGCCAGGAATCTAGCCCGCATATCCCCAGCCTTCATCTTTTTGCTTCCGCCACGGCTACCTGGTTGGTTCAGCTTCATATCAACACCTGTGTCCCACAGCTGCCAAGGGAGCACTAAGCTGTGTCCCCCTGCAGTGAACACAGACCACACATTCCTTTGCCGCTGGCTGTGCTGTGTGACCCTGCATTGCCGTGTCCCCGGGCTCCAGGCTGTGGAGATAAGAACTGACTGTTCAGACTGGGAGAGAATTTGGGGCTCTCTTAACTTCTCTTCACCCTCTGGGGTTCCTTCTGTTTTACCACTCTGGGACTGAGTCCAGCTGCCCCTACGTTTTAAATGCAGGGCGTGAGGATGGGGGAGACTTCCACCAACATCGCCACCCTGAACATGAATGATGCCCTCAAGGTCAGGGTGAAGGACGGCTGTGATGTGGAGGACCCGTGTGCCTCAAGCCCCTGCCCTCCGCACAGCCACTGCCGTGACACCTGGGATAGCTACTCCTGCGTCTGTGACAGAGGTGGGGCCCTCACTTCACACTGAGGAACCTTTGGTGGCTCTGATGCATCTGGGGAAACTGATTTTGGGTGTCAGCCTCCCTGGTCAAATCAGTGAGAATGTAGGGCCCTAAGCTGTTGTATGAGAAGCGGCCTCTATGCCATGCATGGCGACCCACACCAGTAATATCAGCACTTGGGAGGAAGCATCAGCCATGGCGAGAAAAAAATAGTTGCAAATTTGAGACCAGCTTAGATTGCATAGTGAGTTCTAGGCTAGCCTGGGCTGCATGGTGAGTTCCTGGGGACTAGCCTGGGTTACAGAGGTAGACCTTCTTTCCGCCTCCCTGCTCCCCTCAGAAAGCAGGGGTCCTTTTTTTTTTTTTTTTTTTTTTTTTTACTGGAAACAGACTCCCTTGCTTTTGCTTTCTCAGCCTAGGGAATGTTCGGGACTTTAATGCCAAAGTACAGTTAGTCAGCAGTGTAAAATGACACATTTTAAAAAGTCACACATTCGCTGGTCACCTCTGAATTTGGTGGGTGGAGAAGCACTGAGGGTATCATTGATAGCTCCCATTTCCCATGCGTCTGGAATAGCCAGGACCTACACCCCTACGTTCAACCCTCCCCTGGCCTGGGCTGGTTGCCTTCCATGTTTTCCCAGTCTGTCTCCTGTGACCTGGAGGGGAAGCTGCTGTTCCTTTGTGCTGAGTGGCAGGAACGGTCAGCTTCAGGAAGCATGGGATACAGGAGAAGCCTTGATGCAGTGGTTATGCTGGCCCTGTCCCCACAGGGTACTTTGGAAGGAAGTGTGTGGACGCATGTCTCCTGAACCCCTGCAAGCACGTGGCAGCCTGTGTGCGCTCCCCCAACAGTCCTCGAGGCTACTCCTGCGAATGTGGGCCCGGCCACTATGGGCAGTACTGCGAGAACAAGTAAGGGAGTCCGGAACACTGCCTTGTGGCCCTCTTGGCTTCCGTCCCCATCTTCCCTGCCTCCTCTCTGCTGGAGAGATACAAACAGTTGCCATCCCCGCCCCACCCCCATCTATGCCACATTAACCCGAGGCCCTCGTTGAGGGCTTCTCATGTGTGTCTTTAAGATATATGAAAGCATGGAGAAAAACATTTTTAACAGAGCCTGACTGGGTATGTGGCCCCTGAAGGTAGGGATAAGGGCACAAAAGTCTTAACTGTCCTTCATCTGTCACCTTATTTTTTCCTTCAGAGTTGACCTTCCATGCCCCAAAGGCTGGTGGGGGAACCCAGTGTGTGGCCCTTGTCACTGTGCCGTCAGTCAAGGTTTTGATCCGGACTGCAACAAGACCAATGGCCAATGCCAGTGCAAGGTGAGGAGCCACCAGCCTGTCCCCACCTCCCTTAGGCTTGAGCCCGGCGAACTGACTATGCATGCATAGTATGGCCTACATAGAAACATGAGTCTGTACACGTGGACGGATGCATGTGTATATATATATCGTATACTTTCATATACACACATTCGCCTATATTCACATGCACTCCTATATAAGCACAAATATCTACTTGCATTCGTACCTGTACAGAGTCATGCTTGCATGCATGCATGCATACACCCAACCATGCGTGCATATAAATGTTGGGTTGTGCTGGTGCATGCTTTTAATCCCAGTACTCATGAGGCAGAGGCAGGTGGATCTCTGAGTTCAAGTCTACGGAGTGAGTTCCAGGACAGACAGGGCTCACAGAGAAACCCTGTCTTGAAAACCAAAGCAAACAAACATATATTAGGTTGCTCACCTGTGCTCTGGGAACACTCTGGGGCTTCTTACATCTAACCTGGTTCAGACTGTCCCACTGTGGGACCTAGAAGCCACTGTAGTCTTTCTTCAGCCCCACACCCAGTGAGGAGCCACAGGCCAAGGCGTTTCTGCGCAGGTTGCCGCATCTTTGGCCTCAGTCTTGGTTTTCCTCGCCGGCTGCCATCCTGCCCTTTTACCAAGCTGGAAGTTAGTGGACAGTTTTTAAAATCTGGGGGACGCCGGGCGGTGGTGGCGCACGCCTTTAATCCCAGCACTCGGGAGGCAGAGGCAGGCGGATCTCTGTGAGTTCGAGGCCAGCCTGGTCTACAGAGTGAGTTCCAGGACAGTCTCCAAAACAATACAGAGAAACCCTGTCTCGAAAAACCAAAAAAAAAAAAAAATAATAATAAAATAAAATAAAATCTGGGGGACAGGGGATATTGCTCGGGAGGTAGAGCTCATACATTCATCATTGCACAGACCCTGGATTTGATCCCCAGCACCCCCTCACCCACATCCACACACAAACCATACCCTGTCTTGTTATCCAGACCTACTGTGTGTGCAGCTTAGGACACCTGATCTCACAGCTTCTGAATATGCTCCTGTGTGCTTAGCCACAGTGGGGGGGAACCCCTGCCCCCGACCACGGGTGCCTTCAGAGTTGCCACCAGAAGATTACTATTGGGTTTGAGGGTAGCAGTGGTCACTCAGTAAGGGTCATGCTGTCAAGGAGACAGGGTGAGAACCAGGGAAGGAAGTTGCCGCTGTGGGATCCTTGGGATGCTTCTCCAGTGTCCGTCTTGCCCTGAGTGCTCCACAGTGATCCAAACGGTGACACGGGCCTTGTGCCTCAAAACACTCCAAGTGTCAAGTTGAAATGAATGTGGGTCAGGCCTTGCATGCTTAGATGGGTGGGCAGTTGTATTTGTGGGGGGGCAGGAGGAAGGAAGAGGCACGTATACAGCGTTATGGGGGGGCGGGAAACGCCTTAAGCTTTTTCTCATCTGAACTTAAAGTGGGCAGGCAAGATGGTTCAGCTTTACAGGCACTTGCACAATAGTCTGACTTCAATCCCTAGATTCCACAAGGCAGCAGGCATGAGCAGCCCTAAAGTGGTCTTCGGACCTCCTGACAGGACACTGTACTCACACACACATGCACAAAATAAACATTTTTTAAGTTAGAGAAAGTTTTTAATTAGGTGTGGTACTAGACACATGTAATCCCAGCACACAGGAGTCTAGGACAGAAGGACCATGAGTTCAAAGCCAGGCTGGGCTATGAAGGGGAGTCCCTGTCTGGGGGTAGAAAAAGATTTGGCTTTGGAATAATTTTGAGAATTTGTCAAATAAACACAAAGCCCTGAGCTCCATCCTAGTACTTACAAGAAGTATAAGAAAAGAGTTTTATTGCATTTATTTAGTGTGCATGGGTCATTGTACCCATGGGGAGGTCAGAGATCAACTCTGTGGAGACAGTTCTCTCCCTCCAGTTTTATGTAGGTTCTGGGAATCGAACTCAGTTGGCCAGACTTGTGCGGTAAGCACCTTTACCCACTGAGCCATCTCTCTGGTCCCACCTTTGACTTTTCAGGAGAATTACTACAAGCCCCCAGCCCAGGATGCTTGCCTCCCCTGCGACTGCTTCCCCCATGGTTCCCACAGCCGTGCCTGCGACATGGACACTGGGCAGTGTGCCTGCAAGCCTGGGGTTATCGGCCGCCAATGCAACCGCTGTGATAACCCCTTTGCTGAGGTCACCTCACTCGGCTGTGAAGGTCTGTCATTGTCCCTTGACTCTTTTCTGGTCACACCGCAGAACAGGCTGCCATGTTTAACATGTGTACGCTAGCATGCACATGAGTGTGCATGCGTGTGCATGCCTATCCCTTGGGCTTGGAGAATCCTGGGAGCCTTTATACTGAGTTCCCCTGGCCTTCTAGAAACCCTAACCCAGAGCCTGCTCTAATGTGCACGGTGACTGGAAGGTACTGGAATCACTCATGTTGGGAGCCTTTTGTGGGTGGAACATAGGACCGGTGCCTTTTGTGTACACAGCTGAGCTGGGCTGAATGACTTTCTCCTCTGTCCTCAGTGATCTACAATGGGTGTCCCAGAGCATTTGAGGCTGGCATCTGGTGGCCACAGACGAAATTTGGGCAGCCAGCAGCGGTGCCATGCCCCAAAGGATCAGTGGGTAAGTCCGGTGCCTGGCCCTCAGGATAGGAAGCCAGTTTGAGGCAGGCTTCTTTCTGGGCAGGTGGTCTGGGCATCTGAGCTTTTAATGTCCACATTGAAAGAATACCATGGGCTAGAGCGATAGCTCCTTGGTTAAGAGCACTGGGT
The DNA here is from genome assembly GCF_017639785.1 of Mesocricetus auratus. Classification (NCBI taxonomy): domain Eukaryota; kingdom Metazoa; phylum Chordata; class Mammalia; order Rodentia; family Cricetidae; genus Mesocricetus; species Mesocricetus auratus. Next base: position 79,332,687 of record NW_024429194.1, read on the forward strand.
TCTCTTCTAGAGGACCTGGGTTCAAATTCCCAGAACCCACATGGTGACTCATAACCATCTGTAACTCCAGTCCTGGGGGGTCTGAAGATCTTCTCTGGCCTCCCTGGCACTGAGCATGCATGTGGTGTTAATGCACAGACATAAGTGCAGACACACATTTAATTTGATTTTAAACAATGTCATTAAGGAGTGTGTTGGGAGAAATGACATAGGCTTTCCCTCAGTAGCAAGATGCAGAACACGAAAGGGGCATAACGGATGAAAATGGCCCTGTGATTCCCCTCACTGTCCCTCAAAGGTGGGACCCGTGGCTTTGCCACTCTCTGCCTAGGGCCTTGACAAGCCACCTTGTTGCGTATGGTATTTGTTCTCTGTAAAATGACAAGTAATGATGTGTGTGATGTTTCCTGTAAGGCCTGTGTGGGGATCGTCAGCGCAGGCTCATTGTCGCACAGACTTCCCCATCCCCACATGATTGCCTTCACTGCTGGGAACCCAGAGGACCTGGCTTTGACTCTCAGGGCAGCTTAGGAGTTTTCAGCATGAAAGATGAGAGCATGTGTCAGCTCTGTCTGTGGCCATGAACGTGCCTGGCATTGCCCCCACCTAGATCCCCATCTGTACTCAGTGCAAGGGTTGGCCAAGTCCGTCAGGCTGAGGTGTCACTAGGTGTCCACCCACAGTATGACCATGCTTCTGTTCCCAAGGCAACGCAGTTCGGCACTGCAGCGGAGAGAAGGGCTGGCTTCCCCCAGAGCTCTTCAACTGCACCTCGGGCTACTTTGTGGACCTAAAGGCCATGGTAGGTCACAGCCTTGGGGAGGTGCTTCTTGGGTACATGGTATAGGGGTTGCATTTGGGTCAGGTATGGCTCCCAAGAGGCCATGACTCTGGAAGCAAGTGGAGAAGGGGTGACCCTGGGGCTTCAGAGGCCAGGGGCCAGGCCTACCTCCCTTACTCCGGTTCAAATGGGCCTCCTGTCCTCTGGTTGTAGGTCTGTGGACACAGAGTCCTCACCGTCACCAAACTCAGGCATAGCTTCAACACACTCTTTCCCAGGAGGCCTGCCCTTTTCTTGCTATCATTTCCGGGTTTGGGGACTTTGGAGTACCATCAAGGAGACTAAACAGTAGAGAATTTCTGAATGGTGGGCAGGGCCAAAACAGATGAAACCTATTTGCAGAACACTGTCATTTCCTTTTTGTTCCAGAATGAGAAGCTGAGCCGCAATGAGACAAGGATGGATGGAGACAGGTCCCTGAGGCTGGCGAAGGCACTGAGGAATGCCACGCAGCACAATGGTACACTCTTTGGCAATGATGTGCGCACAGCCTACCAGCTGTTGGCCCGCATCCTGCAGCATGAGAGCCACCAACAGGGCTTCGACTTGGCAGCCACTCGGGAGGCCAATTTCCACGAGGTAAGAGGAGGGTGGACCTCGTGCAGCAGGAGTTTGTGGGATCAGGAGCTGGCCTCAGCTGGGGAAGTGAAGTATGGGGTCCTGTCAAGGCATCCCTCCATTTCAGGTGTGAGACAGTCACGTTAGTGCTGTGGCTAGGCAAGGACAGACCACAGCCTCGAGGACAACAGCGATGCTGGCAGTTAGGGGCCACTCGGTAGGCCCAGTATTCTAAGTGGCCTGTTTTTTAGCTATGCATGTTTTCCTACCACTTGACCGATAAGGAAACTCCGAGGCACGTAGAGCTTAGGGTTTGCCCACGGGTTTGAGAATGGCAGGGCCTAGGGATAAGCTCTTCAGCCTCCTGCTGTGATACCTCCTGCAAAAGGCTGTCTGTTGAACGCCATTGAAGCCCCACATCCCATACCATGCTGAACGCTGCCTCACATAAACCCTGGTGTGGTGGATATGTGGGCCATTGCCCCATAATTGAGTCCGCAGCTGGCCTCGCCACACTTCCATCCTCAGCACAGAACCATGGTTCTCTTCCCTGGTTTACCTGTGTGGTCCAGGGTCTAAAATGAAGGGGGCACCCCTGCCTGCCTCCCTCCTTAGTGCGTGGGGATGTCTGTGTGAGACCCCAGCAGGGCGGCACGCTCCTGGCCTCTGATGTTGACTTATAGCCCTGCTCTCCTGGCCCAGCTCGGTCCTGGTCAGCCCATGGCTGAAGAAGATGGTTCACTCCATCTCAGGACCAGGCATCTGAGGACAGACACTGAATACCGTCTGTCTGTCTGTCTGTCTGTCTAGGATGTTGTCCACACGGGCAGCGCCCTCCTGGCCCCAGCTACACAGGCAGCATGGGAACAGATCCAGAGAAGTGAGGGCGGTGCCGCGCAGCTGCTGAGACGCTTCGAGGCATACTTCAGCAACGTGGCACGGAACGTGAAAAGGACCTATCTGAGGCCCTTCATCATCATCACCGCCAACATGAGTACGGCCTGACCTGTGTGTGTGGGGGGGGGGAGCAGGGTACCTGAAGGCAGAACCCCAGGGACTTGGCGTCATTCTGTCCAGAAGCTAACCCCTGACAGTGGGTGGGGCACAGCCTCAGCCAGGGCACTCTGTAGAAAAGTAAATCCAGCCTCTAGCTTCTAGCCTATGAAATGGGAGAAGTTACCCAACTCAAAAAGATATCTACAATCGCCCATGTCATTCCTGGGGCCAGATACTGCTGTGGAGGTGACACCCTGGGGTCTTCAGAGTCCAGCTGGCCTTTCAGACACCCAGGTCTGAGATTGCCTACAGCGCAGTCTGCCTGGGGACAATATGGCCCTCTCCCCATTCACTGCAAATAAAAGTACATGCTGGAGGGACATGTGGGGATGGAGGTGGAGTCTCCCCCACCCTGGACCAGTCTCTAAGCCATCTGCTACCAGCGTACAAGTCCATGTTACTGCAGATTCTAATATACATTGCCCTGGGGTTGGGAGTTAGCGGTCCTGATTCCTTCAGGCAGAGAATGCCCCGGGTTGGTAAAAATCAGTTCCCAACCTGTCCAGACAAAGCTGGCAAGAAGTCCCCAACCCCTAGGAATCTCCATTCTGCAGACAGAGTTCCTCTAACTAGGTGTGGGCCAGCAACATTGCTGAACTGACCCTCTGAGACGCCCTACCCCACGCCGTTAGGCTTTCTTCCTGCTCCTTTTGCAGGTGTCTCAAGGGACACTGTCCTAGCAGTGAGTCTTTCCTTGAAGGGGTTCTTTTGTTCTTTTGAGACAGGGTCTCCCTGTGCATCTCAGGCCATCCCAGAACTCACGCTGCAAGCCAGGCTATCCTGGAAGTCACAAATCTGCCTGCCTCTGCCTCCTGTGTGTTGGGATTAAAAGCATGCACCACTATGCTCAGCTGTTAGCAGGGAGTCTTAAACCGAGCAGGCCCTGGCACATACAGGCATGGCTCCCCTTCTTTGTCAGAGTGGTGGCAGCCAGCACCAGCCGAGGGATTGCTTGACTGTGTGTCCTGTCAGGGACCTGTAGTTGTTTCTACAGGGCAGAGAGCAGACAGACAGTGTAAGCCCATGCTGCAGAGCTTACTCAGTCACCGTGTCTATTTCACCAACTCTGCCTCTGTCTCCACCACCTAGAAAGGCTGTGGGGATGGCGCAGTCCATGGGACAGAATGGGATGGCACCTCTCGCAGCCATGTCGTGGCTGGCCTTGCCTCTCATATTCCACCCCATCAGAGTCATGCAAGACAGTGACAGACGCCACCATAAAGAGCCAGATTGCCACACTCTGCCTCGTGTCGCCCTCAGGTGTCCTGTTGTGACTTCCAGTAGGCTCCCTAGAGACAATGGCTGCGGCTGAAACAACAGTTATCGTTTTAAAACTGGGGGTTCAGGAAAGCTCTGGCATTTGGGGGTGAGTAAAGGAATTGTCCCAGTTCTTGCAGTTGACATCTTCGACAAGTTTAACTTCACCGGTGCCCAGGTGCCAAGGTTTGAGGACGTTCAGGAAGAGTTCCCAAGGGAGTTGGAGTCCTCCGTGTCCTTCCCGGCTGACACCTTCAAACCACCAGAGAAAAAAGGTAGAGCCACTTAGAAGCCCCTTGTTGCCTTGGATGTCTCCGTCCCTTGAAAGTGACCCTCTAAGAGTGCTGGGCGCACCTCAACCGGGTCTGGAGCAAGCAGGCCTGAGTGATGTTCAAGTATCTTCCATAAATACTGCGAGAGGTTCTCATGGATGTAGGACTGAGCTCAGAACAGGCTCCAGCTTCCAAGCTGTTCAGTTGCAGTTTCCACATATATGTGGTTACATGTTTGTTCACAGCTGACCACAGAAGTGATTGTGTTGTGTGTGAGCTTTAGCTACAAGGGTCCCTTGCATTCAAGTGTGCATATATTTTATGTATGCATTGGTGTGTGTGTGTGTGTTTTCCTGATGTGCATATGTGTGGTATTCTGTATGTATACATGTATATGCTGTATATATATTCAGTATGCATATGTACATGCTAATGTGCATGTGTGTATATCCAGTATGTGTAATGCACATATATTAATGTTCATACATGTGTATGCTCAAAATGTTTGTATTTGTATACATGTTAATGTGCATATGTGTATATATGTTAATATACACATATATGTACATATATGTTTGTATTCTAGATGTGCAGATGTGCATTTTTATATTCCAGGTGTGCATATATATGCATATGTGTGTATATTCTGTGTGCATGTGATATATCCTGTATGTACACATATTCCACGTGCATGCATGTGTGTATGTGAATAGTCTACGCATGCACATATGCGTATATATTTTGCCTACATTGCGCACACTATTCTTACATGTGTGTACATGGGTCTGTCCCTTAGCATTGTGACACCATCACCTATCTTCTTCTGAGGCGTGGCTCAGGGACACCCAGTTTGCCATGAAAGGAATCCCATACTGTCCAATCCCTAATTCCCTATAGCCGTGCAGGTGGCATTTTATTCATTGTGCCAAATCTGAAAGCTGCTAAAACACTAGAGTTGGCCAGCACAGTACCACACTTCCTGCCTGTCAGGCAGCATAGTGTCTGATAGGTTGGCTGGTAGGAAGGAGCCCCGCCCAGGCAGGGAGTAGTCCATCTCTTGCACGTGCTGATCCAGGGAACATGACAATATCTCTTTCCCTATCCTCTCCCCCACCGAGCCCAGGCACTGGGACAGTCAGACCCACACCAGAGTCTCCCCCATCATGGCTGGCTGCTTCAGTGAGTTGCAAGACACTGTAGGCTTGGGCACCCCAAATATGTATTTACGTGTGGGTTATATACATGGCTTCTCTCATGTATAGTTGAAAACATGTCCACATTTAACATGAAGTTAGAAAGCACAGGGCACGGAACACATGTGTGTAGAAGCCCCTGTCTCCTCTTGCAGTTCCCAGCTCTGATTGGATCCAAAGAGTACGGAAGGGATGATAATAAGACCCCAGTCACCCGCCACATGACATCATTACCACTTTAAAAGCCCCATCCTGAGGCATCTGCTACATTCCCAGTGTCTCTCACCCTCCCCAGCCCTTCCTCTTGTTGCTATGAAATTAGCCACTTGTCACTGACAACTCCAACCCCATCGGTCACTGTACTCCTTTCTGCCTATGAATTTGAACTGTCTGTGCGCACATCTTCAAATCTGTTTACAGTTCTTCTAACTCATACACAAAGCTAGAATTACTGCTGGGCTGTGAATTGTTAATGCTTGAGGGGACTCCATGTTAGTTTCTAGCTGCCAGTTTTAAGAGTGTAGAACCCATTTGGTGGCACGGGTGTCTGCCCTGAGTCCTCATACCCTGTTCTCACATTGCAGAAGGTCCCATGATGAGGCTAGCCAACCGGAGGGCTGGACCACAGGCACCACAACCAGAATCCAGGGCCGAGAGAGAAACCTCATTCAGCAGACAGAGGAGACACCCTGATGAACCTGGCCAGTTTGCTGTTGCCCTGGTCATCATTTACAGGACCCTGGGTCAGCTGCTGCCTGAACACTATGACCCTGACCACCGCAGCCTCCGGTGAGACCTGGGTGCAGGGACCCATTTCCCCAACTCTGAGTTCTAGTCACCCAGTGTCACCCACAATAACATTCTGCCATGGCCCACCAAGGAGAGGTTCTGTGTCTGCCACGGTGCTCTGCCCTGGGGTGGTGTGTGTCCTTTGCCTTGGTTCATCCTCACACTTACATCCACTCATTCCTTTGTTCGTACCAACGTGTGCCTCTGGGGGCTCTAGTCTGTCCCCACACCTCACCCAGAGGCCGTCACAGGAGAGACCTATAGGGGTCTCTGCCTTCTGCTGGCCCAGCAAGGGCCCCTCAGCCAGCACGCTGCACGGTACGTGCTGCCCCCGAACAGAAGGCTGCACACAGGTCGCTCCAGCTACTGTATCTTGTGGGTGCTTCCTTGTTCCTCGGTCCTTGTTTTTAAGTCACACTCAGAGGTGAGTGACTGGGTTCCAGGCTGTAGTCACTTAACCAGATTCCTTATGTGGGCTATGCTACTGCTCCCAGGGTCGCCACCGTATGTAATGTCCTCTGACATCTTGCAGAGACATGCCTGCTCCTTAAAGTTTCTGAAGCCCCTTCCCCTGGAGGTAGCAGGTCTCCCTGTACCCTTTTTGTTGTTTGTTTTGTTTTGTTTTTTTGAGACAGGGTTTCTCTGTGTAACCATTCTAGCTGTCCTGGAGTTTGCTTTGTAGACCAGGCTGGCTTTGAACTCACAGAGATCCCCTGTATCTGCCTCCCAAGTGCTGGGATTAAAGGTGTGCACCACCATGCTGGAATCCTCTCCCTGTACTCTTGAGAATACCAGGAGTGCAGCCCAGACCCTCCTGAGGGCAGTGCTGTGATCTGTGTCCGTGGCCTGTGTTTTAGTTGCTCATTTGACCATGTCCTCGTAGTGTCTGGATTCAGGTTCTCCCAGAACATGAATTAATCATGTTTATCCCTATAATCGTCCCTCTCTGCCACAGATTGCCTAACCGGCCCATCATCAATACCCCAGTAGTAAGCGCTATGGTGTACAGTGAGGGGACCCCACTTCCCAGCTCTCTGCAGAGGCCTGTCCTGGTGGAGTTTGCCCTGTTGGAAACCGAGGAGCGAAGCAAGCCTGTCTGTGTATTCTGGAACCACTCCCTTGAGTAAGTGGATCCCCAAGAGCCTGCAAGCAACCTCTTCTGTGGGAGCCCTGTGTTTGTACAGGGGGGGGGCCTTGCTGGGGTTAGAAGGTCCAGTAAGCAGAACGAAGGCTAAGTTTTTCTCTCCCAGGGCTTAACAAGATAGGAAGCATTCCCCACTTTGCCTCTGGGAGTGTCAGTGTGTGCCCACATGTACATATACACACACATGCACATGCATGTGTGCATAAATTCATGTTGTGTTGAGGAATTACTCATATTCTCATGGGGAATTATAGACCTACACACACACACCACAAGAATATGCACAAAGATGAGCACACATCATATAGACATGATCCGTGTGCAACAATACACAGATCTGTGCATGCATACACATGCAGGAATACATAGGGCATGTACACAGATGCACACAAAATGCTCATACAGAAACAGGAATGCACACACAAGGCTCCCTCAAGGAGGCAGTGCAGAGATCGGCTGTGATATGGTGGTCCACACAAGCACCCATCTCTCTGCCAGGCAAGGCCACTTGCAGGATATGGAACTCATGCAGAGAAGTGGCAGTGTTGGTTCCAGGCTATCCTCCATAGCAGGGTTTGTTTGGCCTGTTTCTGGAGCTAACTCCAAGAATGACTGGATGCATGATGTATTGCACAGGTGTGCTCCTACAATCAAGGAAGGGAGGAGGCTGATTTTAAAAGATGTAAGATGCTCTTTCCTTGTTCCTGTGTGACACTGGGTTCCAAGGCCGGTAGCCTGTCTGTGGCTAATGCTAATGGGGGTCATTATGTTTGTCTTTGTAGCTGCAGGAGTCATGGGAGATGCCTCCTTGCCTCGGTCTTTGGTCTCAGTTTGGTCGCCCTTACATAGAGGGACGCAGGGTGGAATGAGGAAGTGCTAGTCACCAGGCTTGGCGCACGGTCTAAAATGAAAAGCATCGGTGCTTTTCCTCATCACGGGGAGCCTGGGATCCGCAGGATCAGAACCCAAACCCTCTCTGTATGCTCAAGGCTGCCTCTGGATGTTGTACATCTGTAAGCTCCTACCGCAGTGACATTTCCCATATCCCGGTCCCCCGGGATTGAAGGAGAGCTGCCACAGGAGTCTGTGCTGGGTGCCCAGGCACATGCTCAGGCAGGAGCATTCATCTTCTCCTGTCTCGGTACTTTCCAAATGCTAGTTTACAAGTGAGCTCATTGAGTCAGGGCATAATAGATCTTTACAAAGGGGAGTGAAGGGAAGCGTTGGTGTCTGATGTGTGGGCCCCATGGCTGCCAGGCAGGGCTGTCTGTCCCTGGCTATTTGTTTGAATAATGGCAATTAGCAGTGGCTCTAGTGATCTGCCGCCCCTGCTTTGTGTTGCTGCCATTATCCCCTGAACCGAGCGCTCCTGGCAAAGCGCGTCAACCGTCACACCCCATTTTACAGATGAGTAAACTGAGGATCAGAGGGATTATAGGGCTTTTCCCAGAGCCACAGAGGGCAGGGCCCTCGTAACAGCTTGTTATTTGGGGCTTTCCGTCAGGGAAACACAGCACTAATTGGACCCTGGCTTCCAGGCAGCTCCTGTAAAACATTGTGCAACGTGAACATGAAAGTGGACAATGGAGAGACGCTTATTGCTGAGGCCACAGGGGCTCCCAGTATGGCTGTGAACAAAGTGGCTGTCTCGGCCTCAGGCCATAGACTCTGTTGGCTTTGGAGCTTTCTGTATCTGGCACATAACCTTTGAACTTGAGAGCCTAGACCAGCTATGAAAGGGAAAGGAAAGTTTTTCCATACTGCCAAATGGCTGTGAGGGCTGTGTCCTTGGTGACAGTGGCCACGGCCCTTATCTTCCATGTGTTTAGGAAGGTGAAAGGTTCAGGCTAGGAGCTGACAGGGAGGTTGTGATATTTGGTACCCATGGCTGGCTGTTCTCGGGACTTGGCCATTCCCATCCAGTGATGTTAGCATGGCCTCAGAGACCCTGGGCCTGGGTGAAGGCAGCTCCTGGGCTATCTCAGGGGTAGATGGAATGGGCTCACCCCTTTCTTTTTCCTCCACAGCATCGGCGGGACTGGAGGGTGGTCCGCCAAGGGCTGTGAGCTACTATCAAGGAACCGGACCCATGTCACATGCCAGTGTAGCCACTTGGCCAGCTGTGCGGTGCTCATGGACATTTCCAGGCGTGAGGTGGGCGTTTTACCACTACCCATCCCCTCGGCAAGTCTGGGGACTAATCCCTATGGCAGCTGGAAATCTAGCCCCCAACCCATCCTCCCAAGACCCCAGATATTCCTTGTGTTGTGCAAACCAAGTGTGGCCAATGAAAGCTGTGTTCTACCAACTATTTGAAGAGGTGTGTGAGAAGAGCTTGAAGAGATTTTAGGGGCCAGCAAGATGGTAAAGGTGCCTGATGACCTGAGTCCACCCCTAGGGCCCACATTATAGAAAGAGAGAACCAGCTCCTGCAAATTGTCCTCTGACCGCCACACATGCACTGTGGCATGCATTGGTGCACATGCACACAAACATAGACATGCATAAATAAATGCATTTTTTAAAAGGGAAGGTCAGAACTGGATATGGCTCTTGTAAGCTGAACACCTAGGAGACTAAGAGGATCCCTACAAGTTCAAGGTCAGCCAGCTGTGGAGTGAGACCCTGTCTAAACAAACAAGTAAACAGAAAGTTTTTCAAAGAGCCCAGGTGATAAAGGTACTAGCCTTAACGATGATATCTTAGGGTTTCCGTTGCTGTGATTAAGACAGCATAATCAAATGAACTCCGGGAGGTAAAGGTTTATTCGGCTTATGCTTCCACATCACAGTCCATCATCAAAGGAAGTCGGGACAGGCACTCAAGGCAGGAACCTGGAGGCAGGAGCTGAAGAGGCCATGGAGGGGAGCTGCCTGCTGGCTTGCTCAGTCTGCTTTCTCATAGAACCCAGGACCACCAGCCTGTGGTGACACCACCCACAGTGAGCTGGGACCTTTCACATAAATCATTAATCAAGAAAATGCCCCCACAGACTTGCCTACAGCCCAATCTTATGGAGGTGTTTATCGAATTAAGAGTTTCTCTTTTCAGATCTGTCTAGGTTTTGTCAGCTTGACAAAAATTAACTAGCATAGTGGCAAAACCTAGCCTCAGGCTCAGAAGTTTCTAGAACATTACCTCCTCTCAGGGCAGAGTCCGCCAGCCATGCTGGATCACTCTGCTTCTGTACCCACTTTGAATGTCTCTCAGACCACACACTGCCCCCAAGGACAAAGGTCTGAGGAGAGGAAGCCAGTGACAGGGAGATGATACTTTGGTCTCATTGATAAGTGAGCTGGCCATTGTGATTGTTGCCTGGCATAGTAGGCTCTGAGCGGCCATGGCACACAGCTCTGTTACTGCCTTCTGGAAGGTACTGGATAACCTGTACCCAAAATGCCCAGACTGCCCAGGACTCTGTAGTCACACTAAGCACACGCCTGGAGACTCACAATGGGCCAATTGCATGTATATTTTACCTGGAGTTTTAAAGCTCCGTTAGTCAACCTCAGTTGCAAGAGGCTGTATGCTGAGGGTCAGAAGGAAGTGCCAGCCACAGGACTCTGCTGCCAAAGATGACTGCCTGAGCTCCATGTGACCAGAGCTGAAATTCCAACCTGTCTAGTCAGGACACCGAGGGAAGCTTAAAGACTCTCACAGCGTCATTCATCTGTGCCTACCTGGTACTCACTCCCCTCGTGGGTTCTAAGGACCACATGAAATAACACAGCCATGGGTAGGTGAAGAGCCCCTCACATGTATTAAACAGCAGTGATGGTGCTGTGTCACAAGTTTCTCAGTCTCCTTGTAGAGTGCCTGCTGTGACTGCTGGCTGAGTAGGGAACAGTGCCACTGGAGACACATGGGATTTGCATAAACTGAGTCCCCTTGGCGGGTCTCCAGTTTAGGATTTGGAATGACTGTCTCAGTCACTCCTGACAGCGGGTTTTATATAGGAGGAGGTTTTTTTTTTAATGTTTTTGAGGAAGGGTTCCCATTGTGTAGACTAGATTAGCCTCTCGAGGACTGAGACTAAATGTGTATGCCACACTGGCTAAAATATATAGCACATGGGCTGGTAGCGTTAGTACATCCCTCTGTTGGGCAGCTGTTGCCCCACTCATCCATCCTCAGAGATTGCTTACCACCCCAAACTGGTCCCCTGGTCCCCTGCCTGCCTTAGATATCAATGCCCATCATAGTATTTTATCTCTGTTGTTCACACATCCACCAGGGCCCACTCCTCACTTCTCTTTAACCAACCCACCTGCAGCATGGGGAGGTTCTGCCCCTGAAGATCATCACCTATGCCGCCCTGTCCTTGTCCCTGGTGGCCCTCCTGGTGACCTTCATCCTGCTGTCCCTTGTCCGGACACTGCGCTCCAACCTGCACAGCATCCACAAGAACCTCATTGTGGCACTCTTCTTCTCCCAGCTCATCTTCATGGTCGGGATCAACCAGACTGAGAACCCGGTAAGACCACTCTCCTGAGCCTGCCACGGCTTCCCTAAGTGATGTCACCCGGGCATGCTGTCACCCGGGTGTGCTCTCAGTCATCCTGGAGCATTGGAAGAGCCCTACCTGCCTTGTAAGGGCTTGTGTCAGGGAGTCTCTGGGGGAAGCCGAGGCTCTATGACCCGTGGAGACCTCCCTCTAAGGGTACTCATAGGGTCCTCCAAAGGTGACATATACAGTGAGTCTCACCCTCTTGACATTAGTGATTTCATAGGTGCTGTTCTGGTTCTGTTTCTTACTGCGAGAAAACACCCTGACCAAAAGCAACTTGAGGGAGATGGGGTTTATTTGATTCATGATTCCAGGTCATAGTCAGTCATTGTGAGGAAGCCAAGGCTGCTAGTCACTTCCTTTGCAAGCAGGTCTAGAGCTCAGCTATCTTTCTCTGCTCTTATACAATCCAAGGCCCCCTGCCTAGAGAAAGATGCCACCCACTGTGGGCTTAATATATGGGTCTTCTCCCATATATTAAGAGTCAAGATAATCCCCCTCCAGACAAGCCCACGGTTCTACCTGACCTTGACAGTTCCTCATTGAGACTGTTTTCCTAGGTGAGTCGAGCGTGTGTCAAGTGGACAATTAGGATTAACCATCCAGGCTTTGTAGTCATGTGCTAAATCCCAGAGTCCTGTGGGCCACAGGAGCTTTAGTGGATAGTGGTGCACAGGAGCTTTAGTGGATAGTGGTGCACAGGTTTCCCACCCCTCTGTTTTCTCCATGCCCATGACAGCCCTGGACTTTGCAACAAATGTGTAGAGCAAGGAAGTGGTTTCTAGGGGATGTATAGGACCAGCTGAGAGAGCAGTAACGGAAAAGGACGAGAGGAGAGGGAAATTGGGGGACCTCCAGTGATAGGATTACATGCATGGATAATGGGTGTCACGTAGGTTTGCTGAATGTTGCATTGGATCCTGGCGAATTGTATGAGCCTGAGAGGTGTTGCAGAGCCTCACAGGGGTCCTAGCTGCTCGTGGAGGTCATGTACTTCATGCCCTAGAGGTCAGCAGGGTAGAGTAGTGTCCAGACTGGAGAGCCCCTCGGTGTTAGCATGCAGAAGCTAAGTGTTACAGAGGAAGGATGTGGGAAGCAATGAGAATCCTTCCCTGCACCCACACAGCTGCATCTGTGATCAGCAGGCTCCCAGCATTCATCAGCAAGGCCTGTCCAGGCACAGCTACCTGACACATATTCGTCTCTGACACAGGTGATTGGTGGAATTTGCCAGTGATGTAAAGATAGCCCACAGGAGGGACATTTGTAAGGGGCACGAAGATCGACAGTCAGGAGATGTGACAGACAGTGCCAGCCTAGACAAAGCCAAGGATCTCTGATTGTGAGGCTGAGGATAAATGATTGTACCAGAGACAGAGGGCAGCTATGCAGTGACCACAGGGGTCCACGCACCGGGACAGTAGACTCCTGCTATTCTATGTCCCTAGTGAAGCAAACTCAAAACATACCTATAGAAGACACAAGCTTGAGAAAAATTTCTAGGAATCTTAATGAGGGAAAAATGTTCATGGAAACATCATGTCTGACCTTGCAGACTAGGCAAGATGGTGCAGTGGGTGCCAAGCCTGATGACCTGAGTTCAATCCCCAGGATCCACAAGGTGGAAGGATAGAGCACACTCCCACCAGTTGTCCTTTGACTTCCACACATGTACTGGTGGCATGCATCCTCCACACACATATGCACACACAAAATAAGTAACTATAATTAAAGATAATAATGCACAGGGAATAGTAAAATCAAAATAAAGAGTTGAAATCACATTGGTGATGCTAGAGAAAAGGCAGTGGGGGCTGGAGAGATGGCTCAGGGTTAAGAGTTCTTCCAGAGGACCCGGGCTCCAGCCTCAACATCCACTGGTGACTCACAACCATCTGTACCTCCTGTTCCAGGGATCCAGCACCCTCTTCTGGCCCCCATTGGCACTGTGCACACATGGTGCACATACTTGCAGACAAAACACCATATACATAAAATAAACATTTTTTTTAAAAAAGGAAACCTGAGATCCAGTGAGCTAAGCAGCTTTAGCAAAAGAACACTGGGACCTTGAGGAGGTTTGTAAAGGGAAGAATAAGGCAGAAACCAAGTGGGAAGGAAGGGGATCAGAAGATAAATAGCCATGAGGTGCTATTTGAAAAGGAAAATCCCTAGTGTAAAGAAAGCACAGGTAACAAACCCTGGCACTGAGAAAGGAAGTAAGAGGGCAGCTTGAACAGTTGGGGCAACACCGTTGAACCCTGGCTGAGTGGCCACATTCTCATCTAAGGTAAGCTGGCACTGGAAAGGCATCAGTACCTGCATGTAGATAACGGAACCCAGCTGGGTTTATCTTAGGACAGTCTTGAAAGTGATTTAGCAGTAAGCCTAAAAATGTCATTCTCGTCACCACATATAAGGAATGATCCCAAGTTTCCTTTCACTGTTAGGACACAGGGGCTAATGTAGCCCAGGCGGGCTTGGGTTAGCTGAGGCCCACCATAAACTTGAAGTCCAGACTCGCTGGCTTCCACCTATGGAGTGTTTGGAAATATAGACCCACATGCCTGCACTACCTGATTTTGACAGTGTTGGGGGTTGAACAAGCCCAGGGCCTCTGATATGAGGTCTTCTAACCACTATATTTAAGGATAAAATATTTTTCTTAATGCAGAAAAATTTGACAATTTTTACACTCTTTCACCATTAAAAAGAAGGGGGTAGGATAAAACCCTCTTTGAACAAACTAGAAAAGGAAACTCCTTAACCTAGGACAAGGACCAGCACACAAACACACTAACGTAGCTGGGAGCAGTGGACTGTCTTGACTGTGGTTCTCAATGGCAGAACCTGCCTTAACTGAAACCTTTCATTCACTAAGGTGTGGGAGGAGGGCCTCGACGGGGCCAATGTAGAGAGAATGAAAACTCTTAACAGATGGCCTGATTGGCATGTTGGAGTCCACAGAAAATTCTACAAGAACCTACAGATAAAACCTGTGCATGATCCAGGGAGTTCAGCAACCTGGGTATAAAGACAACTGCACTCCTGTTCACTGGCCATAGCATCTAGATGTAAGGAGCAGAGGAGAGCACGGGCGAGGGCATCCCTAGGAGAGCATATTAAATCTGGCTGTGAACGAATGGAGAGCCGCTGTGACTGAGCCACGTGGAGTGGGGCTGGGGAGCTTTTATAGTCAACTGGTGACTGTGGCATTTGTCCTCTAGGTGATAGGGGTTTGGGGAGGCACAGACTGGTGTCCAGAGATGATGTCTCAGGAAGGAAAAAGAAGGAGCAGCCCAGAGGGGGCAGCACAGGTCCAAGTTGCTGCTGACAGTGTCAAAGTCTTTGGTGGCTTGATGGAAGGCAAAATTGAGGAACACAATGGGGATGTGACTTTGGGTGGTCCCAGCTAGCTAGCTGTGGATTTCCATATTTCCACATGAGAATTTAAAAAAAAAATATGAGGTCCAGCCCACTTGTTGGGAATTTGAGGAGGGATGGTGATTACAGGTCAGCTCTGCTCCTATGAGGGCTGTGTTGGAAGCTCACTTACAGGGTTAACCCACTCACCTCCTGGAAGTGAGAGGCGGATGTGTAAGGAATGACAGACTTGACAAATGGACCACTCAGGCGGCGGTGGTAAAGGTGGAATAGGAACTTGGCCCTTGGTGTCATCTCCCTGTAGACCCAAGGGGGCCTTTACCATGTAGACTTTTCGCTACCAGAGGTGAGGGTATCATTCTCCCATTCATTCCAAGTTTGTTCCCTGCCCTGGACTCTGTGTGTGCTGTTTCACACATGTGGCTGAACAGTGGCTGACAGCCTAGTGTGTCACAAGGTCAGCAGGCCTTCACCTGTGCATGCAGAGACCCAGGTGTTCGGGGGTTACCCTGACCTAGACACCATCACGCTTGAAGCAGCGGCTGGTGCAGGATGGTGCCCTATGTCGTGGTCGGCTGTTCCTTCGGCCTCACCGTGGTCTCCAAGGGGTGGGTACTATAGCTGTGTTCCGTTTCCACATGGACTTGTCTCAGGTCCCGTGGATACCAAACCAAAAGATGTGCCAGATGAGGTCACGCTTGCACACGGCACCTCCTCCTGCATGTGTCGCAGCATCCTGGGGTTGTGTGATAGCGGTGTGAGGCAAGTGCCACGTGGCTGGTTGTCGGGCTGTGCTGTTTAGAGAAGGGTGGAGCCGGAAACAGAACAGTGCATGCTCAGTACAGGTGTGATTCTTTTTACTTTACCCTAAATGCTTGTCACCCTTGGATACAGAGCCCTTGGGTATGAAGATGCAACTATGCACTCAACCTATGATGATTCAGAAATACCTCCCACCCCTACCTGTTGGCTGGTGCATCAGAGACCTGTATCACACCCTGAAGTGCCATGGCAACCAGCCAGAGCTCTGTGGTCCAGCACTGGCCTGGTAGTTGAGGTCCAGGACAGAGGCCTGGGCAGGAAGTGGGAGGGGCTGGTGGTTTTAAGGGTTCTGGGGTAGAGGAGGGTAGATGCAGCTGCTGGGAATATGACAAGTAGGTGGCTGCTGGACGCAGCTACTCAGGGCGCAAAGCACAGAGCCCAGGAATGGAGACTTGCTCTCCAAGCCAGGCTCTGGGACAGTAGGGGGAAGATGGCTGCAGAGCTGGAGTTTCCCAGCAAACACAGAGACCTTCCTGAGTGGCCAGACCCCTCAGGAAAGAAGGCAGACCCCGCCACCTCCCAGACACAGTTTTCAGGGCTGTCCTTGACCCAGTCCCATTGATGAACTTGATGGCTTTCCTGCAGGGTCACAGAAGCACAGGGTTGGATCAAGGACAAGGACCAAACCTCCTTGCCACTTCCTGAGCCAGGCACAGGAGGCCTAACCTCCTCCCCGAGCATAGCCTGGGTGAGAGCTCAGTAAGCCGAGATTCATTTCGATCCTGTAGGTGTGCTTCTCCAAGGTCCAGAAAGAGGCAGGTACTGTCCAGGGCTGCAGGCCACCTCCCTGCAACTAAGTATGGCCTGTGGGGCACTGAGAGGCCACCTCCCATTTCTGACTCGGTGCCTGCCTGGGACGAAAGCTTTCTGGGCACCAGTGAGCACAGACCAGGCAGATGCATTCTGGGAGGAAGGTGAGCAGTGGCAGGGGCTTGGCAATGTGCCTGGGTTTTATCTAAACTCACAGTCCTATCTCTGGGCGAGGCTGTTTATCTCCCAGAAGCCTGACAAGCTGAAATGATTTAGTGTGTGTTTGCTCTGTTCTGGAAAATCAAGTATGTTTAGTGTAGACGTGTGAACACACAACCCTGCCAGGTCTTACTGTCAATTCCTAGCCCTGCTGTCAAAGAGTGATTTGTTTTGTTTGGAGGGTTTACTTTTCCACCATTTAAAGGGAAAGCAGCCAACCTTCTCACCCTCCAACTGAACCCACTGCAATTCCCACTCAGGAAATGCATATGGTGTGGGGTTAATCCAGCTCAGGCTTGCCCCTTGCGGCTGGCATCCTGGTGCCAGCAGAGGGCATGGCCCAGCTGCTGCACTGTTTTGTCCTCAGCTTTGCAGTGTAGGTGACAAGTGTTCACGCTCAAAAAATCCCATTGTACTGTCTCCATGTCATTTATGGAGAGCACCTGGCTTTCGGAGGCTGCCCTGGCAGCAGATGGTTCTGTCATGGAGCCCTCCGGGCTGTGACCTGTTGACCTCCCTCCGGGCTGTGACCTGGTATTTGAACATAGCAGCATCTAGAAGGAGGTTAGTGGCTCTCCTCCTCCTCCTCCTCCTCCTCCTCCTCCTCTTCCCAGAGAAGACACCGGGGCTGGCTGATAGTCAAGGGCAGAGCATAGCGCTGTGCCTGCCAGGGTGGGTCCCATTTGTGGGTGTGGTCAGCAGTGGGCTTTGATAAGGGTGTGACCACTTATGGCCATGGGTGGAATCCCACTGTGAGTTTGGCCCAGCTCGGGGAGGGTCAGTTGTGGCTGTGGTTAGGGGTGTGGCTTGAGGTAGGGCTAGCTTGTCCAGGTGGCCAACTTGAATAGGGCCGGATTCTTCCCCTTCCCCCTCATTTTTCACTGTCTGCCTTAACTTCCTGTTGGGAACCTGCTGTCACTTACCAGCCGGCTAGGGCAGGTCTAGGGCAGATCCTCCAAAAAGACCCACAAGCAGCTGCCTGGACTACATCTTCAGGTCCCAGTGTGGACCACCTGAGCTGTGTGTATACTAAAGCCTCCTGAAGTCTGGGAGCCCAGCATCCCTGGTCCCTCCTCCCACTGCCTTCTCGCTGGTACTGCTGGGTCTTCTGTACCCAGGCAGGAGGAGCTGGCTTCTGCATCAGACTCACTGCCTAAGACATGCTGTCCTTCAGCCAGCCAATATGTTGATGTTTCATTTGCAACACTTGGCCTTTGGCCTGACACATAGCCCTGTCCAGTTAAAGGCACACGGGTAGGACAGACCCCTTCTTCCCCTGTCTTAGATCAGAAAAAAACCAAACAAGACATTGTTCCTACTGGACAGAGAGGACCCTGGAGGAAGTGGCCCCCAGCCCCCGGCCATACCCATGTAGAAACCACATGGTGACAGTTCTGGAAGCACAGGTCAAGGTCCCAGCGTGGGAGTTTTCCGTCTGAGTGACTACAACTCCATAGTGTTTTCATAAAGCCTGGAGTCAGTATTTAAAGATTAGAATCAGTTTGCAAAAATACATTATTTTCAGACTCAGAAAGACTAGTGCTGTGTCTTGTTCCTGAATTACACCCACCCTTGGCACTGACCCCAGGCTGAGGAGGGGTGCTTAGGTGGATCCCCCATGCCTTCTTCTACCATCTACATCAGGAGAGGCGCGGTGACCGCCACTCCTGCTGAGTCACATAGGAGGGGAGCTCCACTGCCCTTTAGAGACACTAGAGACCCTGCCATTGCAGGATAGCCTGATTTGGTCACTCCTGACAAATTTGGCTTCTGCCTCAGGAGGGTCGCCCCTAGGCGTGAACCCATCTGTAGTTTCTTAGGGTGCTTGCCAGCCTTGCCCCTTAGCGGTCCCGGGGCCTGGGAACTGCCTGCTGAGCTTGCCCTCCTCCACCCAGTTTCTCTGCACAGTGGTCGCCATCCTCCTGCATTATGTCTCCATGAGCACCTTTGCCTGGGCCCTGGTGGAGAACCTGCACGTCTACCGCATGCTGACGGAAGTGCGGAACATCGACACGGGGCCCATGAGGTTCTACCACGTGGTGGGCTGGGGCATCCCTGCCATTGT
This sequence comes from Mesocricetus auratus, assembly GCF_017639785.1. Taxonomy (NCBI): domain Eukaryota; kingdom Metazoa; phylum Chordata; class Mammalia; order Rodentia; family Cricetidae; genus Mesocricetus; species Mesocricetus auratus. The sequence goes on from NW_024429194.1 coordinate 79,351,544, forward strand.
CACAGGTAAGGACGCAGGGTGGCTCTGTCAAGGGTGTTAAAATACAGATTTCCCCCGAGCCATCTGTCCTCCTTTCCTCCTGGCCCTCTGCATATAACCCACAGGGAGGTGGGTCTCTCGGGTCAGGTGTGAGCTGCTGGGCCAGGGTCCTTGGGGTTCTTTGCGCAGGGCTCAGTTGGTCACAGGATGAGTAGGCATGAGTGAAGAGGGGTGGGAAATGAATAGATGATCAAGGGTGGGGCCGGTGGGTGCACAGACGGCTGGAAAGTCAGGACCGTGTGATCAGTCAACCAGTACAGCAACCCAATGACTTCCAGATGAGGACTGTCTTATACATGCGTCTCCTCAGCATGCCTTTTCTTCTTCCTCCCTCCCTCCCTTCCTTGCTTTGGGTTTTCGAGACAGGGTTTCTCTGTGTAGCCCTGGCTGTCCCAGAACTCGCTCTGTAGACCAGGCTAGCCTTGAACTCATCCGCCTGTCTTTGCCTCTCCAGTCGTGGGATTGAAGGCATGTGCCATCATGCCTAGCCTACACTTTTCAATAACTACAGAAAAGCAACATTTGCCTCCTGTTGAGGAAGACCCACGCTTCCATTCTCGACAGGAGGCATGAACCCCCTTCCTGGCAGACCTGGTGGCCATTCCAGGGATCTGGACACAGTCTCCCAAGGCCCCTAGGGTTCTGATGTAACTCATCCCTACTCCAAGGGACCCTGGGTGACATGTAGGTGGTAGAGGGAGGTGTTCTCTCTTTCAAGGTCACATGTCATTATGAGAATACTGGCATGAGGGATGCCTAGAAAATGATCTCTGTGCCTCAGTGTAGAAGCCACCTTGAGGTGTCAGTGTGAAGCCTCCCCAGCGGCCTGTTGAGCTCTGAATGGGAAATGCCACCGCTTCCTGAGGGCTTTGTATCTAGACCCAGGCAGTTCACATTTCTAACTTTTCAAAGTTTGTTTATTCTTTTAAAACATACATCTTTTAAAAGATCATAAGATTATGCCCAACGGCCTTCAGGCAGATGAAGTTATTAGCTATAGGCAGTGGCTGCCTCCTGGTCACAGGGAGCAGCCAGCCTGAGTTAATTTAAGGAGTTTGGATGTATTTCCCTCTGGCCCCTTGATCTCTGATAAGGTGGTTTGGGGTCTCTGGGTGGCTCTGCCTGTCTGGCTTCAGCTCTCCTCCTGGGCAGGTGGGTGACCAGCCAGGTCTGTGGCTCTCACTCTTCTCTGTATCTCCAATACACAGGACTGGCTGTTGGCTTGGACCCTCAGGGCTACGGGAACCCTGACTTCTGCTGGCTGTCCCTTCAGGACAGCCTGATCTGGAGCTTCGCTGGGCCTGTAGGAATGGTTATAATCGTGAGTGTTATGAGTTCCCCGACATGCCACTCAGGACACAGGAGCCTGTGTGCTCCAGGGTGGGCTGGCTGTGATCAGCAGTTCCTTAGGGTAGCCGGGGCTGGCAGGAACGATGAACCTCATAGTAAGTCAGCCGAGTTCCCAGGCTTCTCTGGGATCCCATCTTTAGACCCCCCCCAGGTTCCGGGGCCCATTTCATGCCCAGTGGCTTAACTTGCCCAGGGCCAAGGCCTCTCTCCCCACCACACCTCCAGATACGGATGACAATATGCACAGTGTTTGACTGGTGAGTCACCCTGGAGACAGCAGAAGAGCCCACTACCTGAAACTGTTATTCTTCTTTCCTAGATCAATACGGTCATATTTGTCCTGTCTGCAAAGGTTGCCTGCCAAAGAAAGCGCCATTATTATGAGAGAAAGGGCGTCATGTAAGTTGTGGCTGGATCAGGCTTGTGGGCCGGATGTAACACTGAGCCAACCCCAGCAGGCCTTTCAGCTGGGTCCTGAGAACCCCCAAAGATAGAGAGTACATGTTGGGCCAAATCCCATAATGAAAGTGCCCATCACCCAGCTTCCTGGGCTGTTAGCCACATACCCACCCCAGGGAGTCAGCCCTCTGGATGAGGGTAAGCACTGGACCTCCAGGGATGAGGCTAACATTGATGTGGGAGACACATGGTGATTAGCCCAGCAGGGAGGCATGGACAATGGGTTCAGGCCCTGAGATAGGCTATGTCATAGGAGGGAATTGGGTAGAAGAGGGTCCTGAATTCAGAATCAGACTCATGCTCAGTGTTGGGAGGCATCCAGGTGGGCCGGGAATGGAGCTTTCTGTTTGGTTGTGGTGGTGATGCTGGGGTCTCAGGAGTGTAGGAAACCCCCTGATGTTTAGCCTAGGAGGGTACATGCTGAGTTTTTATAGTGGGTGTGTTGGGGCATAGGGGTAGGGATGCCGACCATACTACGTAGAATTAGCATAGTATCCAAGAAGCAGGGTGGGAAGAGTGGCCATAAGGGACACAGGAAGGTGTCAGTCCCCCAGCCTGAAGAGGGAGCTGAGTCTGATGTGGAGAGAGAGTGAAGAGAACCCTGGCCCAGAGGCTGTAGCGTATCCTGCATCACTTTATCTCCAGGTCCCATCTGACCCTAAGTCACATGGCCACAAAGGGGTGACTGAGTGGGTAGGTGCTCACCCGAGTCACATGGTAGCAGAGGCCACCGTATGACTTCTCTGTCTCTCTGGCCTTAGCCTCTTTGCTCCGAGCCACGTTTGCATGTTTCACATGTCACAGAAGCTAGCGTGGCCTTGCACAGCAGCCATGGACCTGAGTCACGTTACGCGATGTTGCAGGCAGTGGCCTGTTTCTGTGGTCCAGGCTCATCCTTTCTGTTTCAGTTGCGTTATCTTCTTACGCCAACACTTCTGTCTGCCTTGCCCCTGGTGGAAGCTAGGGTTGGGCTGGAGTTGCGGGTGGATGGACAGACAGACGACACACGTATGGTGATGGTCTGAGTGAACCTGAGGGAGGGCGGGAAGGACCTGCTCTCAAGCTGCCCTCCCACAGCTCCCTGCTGAGGACCGCCTTCCTCCTGCTGCTGCTCGTCAGCGCCACCTGGCTGCTGGGACTGCTGGCTGTGAACAGTGACACTCTGAGCTTCCACTACCTCTTTGCTGCCTTCAGCTGCTTGCAGGTGGGTGCCAGCAGTTACCCTCTGGGGCCACTCTGTGACCTCTGTTCTGGGGCAGCTGCAGTGAGAAGGCGATGCAGGGAGGTGGGGGGAGGCTTAGCACGGGCGTGCGCTTGCAGAGGAGGAAGCCTGTGTTCTCTACTTGTCCCAGCCCTGCCTCCGGGCCGAGTCTGTCAGGACATTGCCTCGGCTTGGGCAGGACAAAGCTTGTTCCCACCTCCCATCTCCACTCCTGCAGGCTGGCCCAAAGCCCGCTGGGGTTCTCAGGAAACAGGGGTAACCCTTTATGCTTCACACCAAGTACTGCCTAGTAAATTTATGGCATAATGTTGGCGGCCCCTGATGGTCCATAACGCTGTGGATTGTGTTACCCTGTCCCCTGTGAAGGAAGCGGTAGCCCCGCCTGGAGGGGAGGCCGAGTGGGGCTTGGGGTATCTCCCGGATCATGCCAGCCAGACTGCTCTGAACTAGGCTTTCCTCCCTGGACAGCCAGATGCCTGATGCAGCAGCATCAGGACCCTGAGAGTCACACTGACCTGACGCCCATCTCCCTCCAGGGCATCTTTGTCCTCCTGTTCCACTGTGTGACCCACAGGGAGGTACGGAAGCACCTAAGGGCAGTGCTGGCCGGGAAGAAGCTGCACCTGGATGACTCAGCCGCCACAAGGGCCACACTACTCACGGTAGGAGGTGCCAGAGACCCCTTCAGGCCTGGGAGCTGGTGGCACTGTTCATGGTAGGGTAGGGAGCTGTGAAGACCCAACAAACTGCGCTCTGGTCTGTAGGCTTCATATATTGGAGCTGTCCATACACCACAGGGCAGAATTGTCCTGACAGTTTCTGTGTCCAACTATAGCCCCACTTGCAAGGTCCTTGGAGTGGCCAGGACAGATATCCATGGGACAACCAGAAGCAATGTCCATAGGGAGTTAGATGTTCCCACTGTGTGGGCCAGGGAATATTCTCCCCTTTGCCACGAGGCTCCAGTTTGCGGCCAGTCAGAGTGCTACCATGGGGGCTGCTGGAGGGAAGTACCAACCTCTGTGACTTCTGCTCTGCTCACCAATGCCCCCCCCTTTCCCCTAGCGCTCCCTCAACTGCAACAACACATACAGCGAAGGACCAGACATGCTCCGCACAGCCCTGGGCGAGTCCACGGCCTCTCTGGACAGTACCACCAGGTCAGGCCTCTGTACCCACTATTTTCTCAGGGTAAAACACCCTGGCTGTGAGCCCTGCTATTCCAGATGCCCAGTCTGCCCACCCCCCATATATTAGCAAGGGTGTTTTATCAGTTACTGCTGTCGCTAGAGCACAAATAGGATGGCTTTAGAGAATCTTCGAGCCCCCTGTGGCCTCCCATAGTACGTGCTCGAGGACATTGACAGCCCATTGCTGTCACTCAGGGACAGTGCTGAGCCCATCCCACTTCTACCCTGTCTAGGAATGAAGGGATCCAGAAGCTCAGTGTGTCCTCTGGCCCAGCACGTGGTAACCATGGAGAACCAGATACATCCTTCATCCCTAGGAACTCCAAGAAACCTCATGGTATGGCTTCCCCTGTGGGCTCCAGAACCCCTGCTCCCTTCTTGCTCCCCTCCTTTCTTAACCCTCCATCACTGAGGTACTGGACTGCCTTGCGTTCCGGGGCTTTGTGAGGGTGGGGGCCACCAGCTCTCCCCATCCTGTTTGAGCACTGGTGACCTCATGCTCAGCTGGAGTCAGGGCCTGCCTGAGCTTTACTGTGCCCTGCCCCTGCAGGCCCTGACTCCGACTCTGACAGTGAACTGTCCCTGGATGAGCACAGTAGCTCCTACGCCTCTTCACACTCATCAGACAGCGAGGACGATGGTGATGATGCCGAGGACAAATGGAATCCGGCTGGAGGCCCCGTCCATAGCACCCCAAAAGGTGAGCAGCGGAGACACAGCAGGCCAGAGTGAACCGTCAACAGTGGGCTATGGGCACGCCCATAGAAACCCCAGAAGTTGCCCATAGCATGTGCTGGGCAGAGGCAGGAATTTAGGGGCTCACACAGACTTATCATTATGGAGGGCTGGGCAAGCATGCAAAGAGCAGCCAGCATGTGGCCCCCAATGTTGGCTGCAGCAGTGGGGGGGGTCACATACCAGGGTACACAACATCAAGGTGTGGTCTCAGTGTCTCCATCTTTAGTATATGACCCTGCTAGTCCAGCAAGCCAGAATGAGGTCAAGGCAACTCTCAGGGTCTACCAGGCCTGGGTATTACAGGGGTGTGGCTGTAGGTCTAACCTAGTGTCTTTCTTATTTCAGCAGATGCTCTAGCCAACCATGTCCCAGCTGGCTGGCCTGATGAAAGCTTGGCTGGGAGTGACAGTGAGGAGCTGGACACTGAGACCCACCTGAAGGTGGAGACCAAGGTCAGCGTGGAGCTACACCAACAGGCACAGGGCAACCACTGTGGCAGCCGGCCCCCCCGACCTGGAAAGTGGGGTCCTTGGCAAGCCAGTGGCTGTGCTTAGCAGCCAGCCCCAGGAACAACGGAAAGGTACCTCAGGAAGGCCCTGCTGTGTCCCTAGAGCAAACCCTCATACAGCACATGGCGTGGGGCAGGAGTTCAGCAGCTTGAGTGGGGGTCCTGTAGAAAATTTGGGTTGGGCCTGGGTAAGTGGGTAAGAATCAGGCTAGGTCCATGCACTTGCTCAACACCATCCATCCCCAACTGAGCCACTGCACCTGTGTGCCTGGACTGACTTGGTCACCTCCCTCCTCCCAGGCATCCTGAAAAACAAAGTCACCTACCCACCACCACTGCCAGAGCAGCCAATGAAGTGCCGGCTTCGAGAGAAGCTGGCCGACTGTGAGCAAAGCCCCTCATCCTCCCGCACATCCTCCCTTGGCTCTGGTGACGGTGTCCGTGCCACTGACTGTGTCATCACCATCAAGACTCCAAGGAGGGAGCCAGGCCGTGAACACCTCAATGGGGTGGCCATGAATGTGTGCACAGGGAGTGCTCAGACCAACGGCTCTGACTCCGAGTAAGTAGCCTCGGATTCCAGGGCTTTGGGAGGGTGGGGGCCACCAGCTTTCCCCATCCGGGACCCTTAGAGCCCCCGGGCTTCCCCTCACACCTGACTGGGAATGTCTGTCCCTAAATGACTGTGGACTCCATCCACTTGCCACCATCACTGACCCTCCACACGCCTGGCAATTCTTCCCACACACAGAGGCAGTAACGAAACTTCAATTTGAACCATCAGGAAACCATGAGGCCCAGTCAACCCTACAGACTGCCAGTCAAGCCCTCGGACCTGGAAGCCTGGGACTCTGCTGCCTCTGGGACATGCAGGCCCTTGGTGTGAGAGTCCCTGCAACAGCAGCAGGCTCTACACAGAATGTCCAGATGGGAAGCCCTTGGCCCTCTCAGGAGCTCAGGGCCCATCAGAGACTGTGACAAGTGCCAAAGCCACAGGCATGTCTCAAGAGGGAGACATGGACTTCAGGCTAGCACGGCTCCATCCTCAGACTGCAGACAGAACCCAAACTCATGCTGCTGACCTGGCCACAGGAGGCCTAGGCAGAAGCCATAGAGCCTGAGCTTGGTGAATTACTATGCCAGGCCCTTTGGCTTGCGAGGGTTCAGATGCCTGCAGGCATCTCCTTGCAGTACAAGCCCATAGTCACCAGTCTCAGTCTCTGCAAAGGTACTGTGTCTTAAATTGCTGTTTAAAATTGTAAATACGTATAAATCTGTCCTGGACTTGGAGAAGATGGGAACTTGTGTATATTTTACAATGTCCTGACTTTGCTGACACTGGAGAGCCATGAAATGGCATCTCAATGTATCGCCCAGGGAAGCTTGCACAGCTGTACTTGCATCTGGAATGAGTCAACACAGCTGGTCCCACAGTGCCCAGGTAGGGAGGACATGGGCTCTGAAGTTGATACAGCCATCACAAAGTCCTGCAGCTGCTTCCAGCCAGCAAGCTAAGGAGTGTGGGTGTTCTGCCGGCCTTCAGAGCACACAGCTGTGTGCTCGGCTCTCTAGATATGGGCTGGGGCTGGCCTGTGAAGTGTGACTGCCACAGCTGACTTCACACAGGGTGAAATCCTGACCACTCAGCCACTCCCACACCCTGTGCCAGGCTCACTCCTGATCCTGCAGGCTCCGGGGCTTCCCAGTCAGCCCAGTACTGCAGGGGGAGAATTTATTTGTCCCTGCTCCTGTTTCCCGTAGGATCTCAGTGCTCATGTTCCCGACTCAGAGGGACCTCTGAGGTCTTCCAGGATGTCACATTCCTTCCTACCAATGTTCTACTCTTTCAAACTCCAGAACTCTCTGGGCAGGCAGGGGCTCCACCCCCGAAATCTGACCAATTACATCATTTTGCTTTAAGTAGCCAATTGTGCAGAGAAACAAAGCCACAGTCCCACTTCTCAATGGTTACCAAATTCTTGGAAACTCACATCAAGGACTGCTGTGACCAGCCCAATGCAAGCCACCATGTGGCCAAGACCAAGGGCCTGGGGCCCAGAGTTATTGAGCCACACACACTTCCTTAGCCTCCACTGTTGTTTGAATCAGGTGAACATGGGGTGTACAGCTGCTCTCAAATGGGAGAAACTGAACAAGGACATCAGATGCAAGGACTCTCACTGCGCTGCGCTCCGACGAGTGCACAGGACTGCTGATGATGCGCATGTGTGAGAGGAAAGCCCAGTGACGTGGTCTGAGGTCGCTCACTGCCTGCCACGAGGCTGAAGGGGCGCCCCAAGTGGCCTCTGAGAATGGCAAGGATACAAAGAATGACCTAACATAAGGGAGCTTCAGACTCCAGGACTTGGAGCACTGTGATAGCTCACAATGCCACAGCCCCAGGCCACCCCAGAAAGTGGAGTTTTGAATTTGATCACGATTGTTACCAAAACAAAACAAGCCATCAGTTTTAAACTGTTTTTATGACCGAAGACATTGTAAGTTCAACACTGGAGGTTTTTAACAGGTGTATTTATTACTGTTCAGCACTGGATGACAACACAGGTGAGACACATCTCTAATAAATTAAAATTTTTGGATTTGTACCCATGCATGCTGGGTGTTTCCTGTCCCCACGGACCCTGCTCCCTTAGGTGGCAGGGAGAACTACTGAAGGCAACCTCTAGTGGGATGCGGTAGAAGTCAGGGCTACACAGTACTGTTATAGTTTTCTGTCCATGTGCAGGCCTGCCATGACATGGATGAACTTGCCCAAGTTTTCCAATTCTTCAGTCTGTCTGTATCAAATTTGAGATTTAAGGATTTAGAAAGATTTAATCTGTCTGTATGGATGTCTCTGCCAGTACTCTTAACCACTGTGCTGTCGTCTTCCCAACCAGGGGACGTTTTAAAAAAAAGTGTGTACAGAGACCAGAAAAGGGCACCCATTGTCTCTGTCACGTGCCACCAGTGAGGCAGGGTCTCCCTGAACCTGAAGTTTGTGGCCACACAACTTGCGTGGGTGTTGAGTCCAAGCACTGGTCCTCATGACTGCACAGCAAGCACTTCTAACCACTGAGCCATCCTGCTGCAAATGCCGGGACTTCTTCACTATCCTTTCAGTTTTGTCTTCAGCATCCTCCTCCTCCTGACACTGTAGTGACACATTAGACCCTTTGGTGCTGCTCTGCTGTCCCACCGGTCCCCAACCTCTTGTTCTGCAGATCTGACACTCAGATAGTCATGATGCTCACCCATTCTGCCCTGTAAGCTACACTGCTACTGAGCTCATCTGGTGAGCATCTTACATTCCCACTATGGTTTTCAGTTTTACAATCTGGTCCCTCACCTATGCATGCACCTTCATCTCTGAGGCTCAGTGGATTGGTGTTCCACACACATCTCTCTGGTGCTGCACACATCTTAGGGTTCCACCCATCATCTTTCTTTTGGCTTTGAGAGCCCCAGTGGCATCTTGAGTTCTTTTGAGCCTGGGCCTTGTTTAAACCCTCATCCTAACTTAGCAGCAACCTGATGAGGCCCCGGTCACCATTTCCTGGCAGTGCTGTATCCAGCCCTCATCTCTCAGGGCCTTTATCTTGGTTCCTGTCCAAAAAGGTGAGTTTCCCAAACCTTTAGCCCCCTGTATTGTCTCACACATCTGCCCAGTGGTGCTACCTGTGGGGAAAACCGGGAGCAGAGAAGTGGTGGGTACTCTTTCCCTTTGGCCCATGGGTCCCCTACCCCAGGGTCTCCACCTGGTGTTGCTGAACAGAGAGCCAGCCCAGGCCTGTAGCCATGCACACCTCCCCACTGAAGGTCAGCTTCCAATGTTTTTCTTCACACGTGCTTGAGTACTTCTAGAGTGACATGTGTCCACTTCAACCCCATGCCAAGCTGACAGGAAAACACTGCTTCTACTTGGTGTGGACACTGCCAAGTAAAGGGTTGTCTCACACATACCAGACTTCCAGACAAGGAGAGGCCTAACTCAGCAAACTCTGCCTTCCTTTTAGAGAGAGCTCAGGCCCTGGGAGCAGGGAACAGGGCTACCGCTCTCCCCACGCCTGCTACGCCACATGGAGGCTCAGGGGAAGGAGCACAGCCACAGTGGTCAGACTATTTGACAGTTTTATTTAATGCCGTTCCTGCGCAGCCTCCGTGCACTGCACTGTGGAAGAGCAGCTCCTTCAGGGCCCTTGAGGCAGACCCACCGGCCAGCAAACGCTTCTGGTGTACCGGAGCACCAGCGCAGACGCTCCTTCCCCAGGCTGCCCTGGCTCTGCAGCCAACCCACTGATTCTGGCAGTACCAAGCCCATCACTGACCAACCTGCCCCAGCCTGCTCTAATGCTTCCTCCCGGCGGCATGGCCTTTGTCAGGGTGTGGGGTGCAGGCCTGGGCTGTCACTGGAGACCTCGGGAGTCACTCTGGTTCTGTTCTTGCCCTTCTGGAGTGTGTAGGCAGACGGCCCTAGCCGTAGGATTTTCCCACTGCCAAGACACTCACCACTCTTGTAGAAGACAGCGAACTGGAAAGAAAGGGAGCGCACTGTGTGTGTGTCTCAGACTCCAGGGCAGAGCTGACCAGGCACCTGGCCTAACCGGACAGAATGCTGAGGCCCTCATTCTCCCTCCCGCTGCCCCACTCACCTGTCCCAGGGCAAGGCCCCGCACAGCCTTCACAGCTGTCACCCAGACAGTGCCATCCTGGTTGAGTGTCAGCACACAGGGCACTGTAGGGAGAGTTATGAGATGGGTGTGAGTCTGCTTTCACTGCTAACCACAACCGTGGGGAAAACAGCAGCTTGTGGGTGCAGGGACGCCCAACATCCATCCTGCTGGAGAAGGACGGGACAGTGCCCAACAGGGCTCAAAGCTGCCCTGGCTATGGCATGACACCTCAGAATGGTATATACTGTAACTCAATTCCTCATACTAGGACCCAACTTGCAGCAATTCTGACAAAATGGCACTCCTGTACCTTAGACCCCTTTCTGTGGCCGGCTCATGATAAGGAGTTTTGAAGTTATACAATATCAATGATGGGAACCTCCTCGTGTGCTCAAGGGTGTACTGAGCATGCACAGTCTCTCTGGTTTAGCTTAATCTGACCCAGGGATCTTAGCAACAAGGGTCCCTTCCATCCAGTCACCTAGTGCCATCTGGTGGCGGAATCGGAAATGGCACTCCATCATCTTGTCTCTGACCAAGGCAGCGGGTGGTTCCTCGGCAATCCAGTGTACACGGTTGGTCCTGAGCAGGTCCCTGTACAGAGCTGGGTGGTCTACCTGGGGAGCCTGCAGAGCAGAATATAGACGTTGTGATCCTTTGAAGGGAGCAGCCCTCGCCCCAAAGCCCTCAGCAGGTATAAGAACAACCCTAACAGCATATCCATAGCTAATTATAAGCCAGCCCTGCTCAGCTGCATGTGTCAGCCCACATGTAGAAACCGTTTCATCAGCTTAAGGGTTTGTTCACCCTGGTTTTCAGATGAGAAAGGAACGAGAGTATGGTCAGCCATGGGGCAGAAGCGGAGGGCCCGAGTGAGATTCCCCCATGTCTTGTCACTTCCACCCCGTTTTGCTCTATTCCTAGAGATGTAGGTCAGCCACACAATTGGCCTCCTGGAAGGCCATGGATCCCACCAGCAGCAGGGGCTGAAGGATGCAGCCCCCAACCACTTGGGTGGTTGCAGGATCGTGAGGCTGGCCCTGGCCTGAGCAGTTTTCACTCACACGCTGGCCCTGCAGTACCTGCTCCCATCACCACTAGTCTCTGCACAGAAGAGCCTGGTGCTGCCTCGGGTGGCCAAGGCTCCTCTGGGGCAGAACCAGGAGCACTATGCCCTGAGATTCTGGGTGCTAAGACACTGAGATGGCCTGGGCCCTTGAGCCAATGACCCATCTGGCTTTTCTCAACAGGCCCATCCGAGAGCTTTGCTAAAGACACCTTAACTGAAGCCTGAATAGACATTTCCCATGCTGCTCTTCTAGAAGACATCTGTGAAGTCTGCAGCTTAGGGCCCTGTGGGTCCTCCCTCCATCATCTCTGACCGCACCAGCTGGCAGCTTAGCCTGCCCAAGCATGGTTCCCACCCTTGTACTCCTGAGAGCAGGATTCAGTGAGGGTTGGGGGCTGCCATGTATGACAGGCAGGCTGCCAGCAGCACCTACTCCTCCATAACCCCAAATATTTCTTGATACTGTCAATTTCCTCAAAGCTTACCCTCTTGGAGAATTTTCTCTACACAGCCTAGGACAGAATGGCCCAGGGTCCCATGTGACCAAGGGCATACTTGGTCCTGGCTCAGCTTGGTTCCAGTTAACTACCTTAGCCCACAAAGACTTCTAGGACCCTCCCATGGAGGGGGAGGGGGTGGGCTTACCAGGCACTATGATGACCCCTCTCCATGAGAGGCCTTTGCAGGTTATTTGAGTCTTATCCTACTTTGCAAAACAGGGCAGTTTGTCTACAGATGGTTGCAATGGATGGCACACGGCAGCACACAACAGGAGTCTAGTGATGCTTTATATGAAGACCTTCTGGTACCTTACGCCCGTCCCAGGAGTTATGGAGGGCATACTTTATATGAAGACCTTCTGGTACCTTACACCCGTCCCAGGGGCCATGGAGGACAGGTCTACAGCTCCAGTCCCTGGGACACTCCATCACTGCCTGGTTTACTAGCATACTAGACAGTGAAGGCCAATCTCACTTACCACAAGCACGTCACCCTTGACACCATCCTTCTCCACCACGTACCAGGGCTCTTTCAAGCCGCTGATCTTAGCTCTCTGTCCCAAAGTATACAGGAACCAACCTATGAAACAGTGTTCCAGAGGGCACATCTCAGTCCGCATAAATGGAAGGTTAGGACTGCTATGAGGCATGCTAAATGTTAACTCTTAGCCCTAACCACACACCTGGGCACATCCCACCTAAGGTGAGGACTTGAGGGATATGACAGTAACTAGGGTGATAGAGCCTGAAACCAATGCCAACTCCTTCATCTGGTGGCTATGACCCCTGTGGGGATACAGCTCTGGTGATAGAGCCTGAAACCAATGCCAACTCCTTCATCTGGTGGCTATGACCCCTGTGGGGATACAGCTCTGGTGATAGAGCCTGAAACCAATGCCAACTCCTTCATCTGGTGGCTATGACCCCTGTGGGGATACAGCTCTGGTGATAGAGCCTGAAACCAATGCCAACTCCTTCATCTGGTGGCTATGACCCCTGTGGGGATACAGCTCTGGTGATAGAGCCTGAAACCAATGCCAACTCCTTCCTCTGGTGGCTATGACCCCTGTGGGGATACAGCTCTCAAAGTAGATCTTGTACCTACTGAGCATGTTCCTTGCATCTGCACTGTACACCCGCTTTACCTCCTCAGGAATGCATGTACCCAGCAGAGGCAATTTGGCAGGACTCGCTGCACTCTGGGCAGTCCAAAGCCACGATTTCCTAACTGCTGGCTACCAGGGACAGCAGCACTGTCTCCAGCAAAGTCACTCTCTTCTCCAATAAACACCCAGTTCAGCAGGGTCTCTCCCTCCTCTCAGGGAACCCTGCTCCCTCCACAGGGGCCACACATGACAAAAAAAGTGCACCCTGACCTTCTAGCCAGTCTCACAGATTGGGTTCAGACATCAAGTCTCAGGAGGCATGTCCCTTCCAGCCCATACTGCCTGTCCCCAAATGAGTACTGTGAGCACTTGACTGTCCTCACACGCAGCACAGCACTGGTCATGGTGGTCCTCCTCTGAGAGTATGCGAATGGTCCTCAGTCGCCTGACTATGAGCTCAGCTACATTCTTTCTCCAATGGCATTCCTGCAGTCTCCCTGTACTCCCATAGCAATCAACATACTTTTAGGAATGTAAAACACACACACACACACACAGAGTCCATCTCACTAACTCAGAGTCCAGCTCTGAATCTAGGGACTAAATACAAGACAGAGCACCACAGCACAGAGTGACTATTCATGCCCATCCCAGCCTGCCCCTCAAGTCCTTCCTAAGCCCTTCATGGGATGGACAGGAGCTAGTCCTGGCCTTTAGTTCCCACCAAAGCAGGACTCACCTTTATGCGTTCCCAGAACTTTATTATCCTCGATAGAAATAAACTTTCCAGGCCGAGGCTGCAAATACTGGAAGACAAGTTTCATCACTACTGGAGACCCAGGCCCAGCGCAGACAGCCACTCATGTCAGAGGACACTCACCTGAAGGATGAAGTGCTCAAAGTTTCTTTTACCAATGAAGCAGATGCCCATGCTCTGGAATGAGAGGAAGGTCAACATGTGAGCAGAAGCCAGGAGGCAAAGCAGGGAACAGAGAGCCAGGCTGGGCTAGGAGGACAGCACTCGTGCCAGGCAGAGAGCAGGCTGTGTTGCAAGAAGCCCTAGAATTCAGCACAACACACAGAACTCGGGGGGCCTAGAGAATGTCTTGTCTTTCTGAGTTTCACTGCAAAGTGGATGCTATCATGTAAACACACTGCATCATTTGCAACTAGACTGCGTTGAAAAACCTGTATGAGCAAGCCAGGAGAGCAAACTGGACTCCTCACTGCTGGAGAGCCAGACACCAAGGTAGGGGCAGGGAACAAGGTCATGCCAACTCAAGGCAACAGGGAGTCAGGGAGGAGACGGCTGCAGCTGGCTGAGCCCAGATGAGAGATCAGGTAAGAGGCTACTCTCCCTGGGACTGCACTGGGCAGGCAGCTCTGCCATTACTCCTCAGTGTGTGTCCCTCTACAACACAGGTCACGAGAGAAGGGGTCTGTCCCATTTATTACAGTGACTCTGCTAGTTCCTACCATGGAGAAATGCTGTCAAATGAACAACAGGGAAGACAGTAGAACAGGCAAGGGACATTCTCTTTAGCAATGTGGACTTTCTGATAAAAGGCACAGCCAGGTGTGGCTACAGGTGAAGCTGTACCAACCTCTAATCAAACCTGGACTACTAGGGCTTCTCCCAGGATTCCAGCTCTCCCCCCACAAGGGTTAGCCAGGTTTCCAAGATGCAGTGTGTGAGTGTCCTACAGGGAGCTCTGAGAAGGTGGAGAGGAATTGTCTTCTTGCTACTGTCTCCTTGGATAGGCAGCACTGTGTAGATGGCTGCAGACTCCTGTCTCATGGGATGGGCCAGCATGGCTGCTCCCTGCCTACACTCACCTGGCTGGCTAAGCCAGTTACCATGTCTGCTGAGAAAGCAGTCAGCCACAGCAGGCACAAGAGGGGGTGCAAGGAGGAGGTGGGCCTCACCTACTACCACGCTCTGTATCTTGGTCCAATGGGGTCTTAGCAAAGGCCCCCCCAGAGCCCAGTCCTGCCTGTGCCATGACAACATGGGTGGAAACATTCACGAATCAATGGCAAGCTGCTTAACTCCTACCTCTTTCTTCTGAAGCACATGATGGAGTCTATTCTCTGCAGCTATTTTCTTTACAAAATCTTTTGTTAATTCCCCCAGGGGGAAGATGGTTCTTCTCAGGGCATCCTGGGAAACCTGGCTGAGAAAGAAGGTCTGGTCTTTAAAGCTGTCAGCTGCTTGGAGAAGTTTTACGGCTGCCAAGAGTAAAGAACAAAAGTCATTGAAGGAACACAGATAATGACTCGTTGCTTTTAATGCCCTTCTGTGCGAGCAGCTACTCCCCAGTTGCCAGAAGCAAAACCATCTCAAAAAACTATGGGAAAAAATACTAGCATGGCTAATGTACATGGCCCCCTGTTGATCTATCTATAAGGAACAACACAGGGAAGGTAGATTTTACATACAGAAACCGATCCCTGCTTGTAATTTTGATTGTAAGATTTTCAAATATGGAACACTATATGAAAAAAAAGTAAAGTAGGAAGCAACAATCCTAAAATAAATCTAGTCACATCTGGGACACTAGACAAGACAGCTCATCCAGAATTATGCTGAAGTAGGGTCAGCGGTGAATTTGCCTATCAACTGCAGGCATGAAGTGTGCAAAGAAACACACAGGGCTCTGGCCTTCAGCCCAGCCATGGCGTAGAAACAGCTCTGCTATGGAGTCCAAACTGACATCTCCTGCCAGCCTGCTGTGGTTTCTCTAACTTTCTCCATGAAACTGTGGGGAATGCTTACTGCATACACACAGCTGGGAATGACGATGGCCCTGTGAGTGACATTAGGCTGAGAAGGTGGCCAGGTAAATTTCCCCATGACAGTTCCTACTCAGGTCTGTGGGCTGGTGGGGCTGATGGGTAGATTTGCTTCTCCCACCCTTTCTCACACACAGTGCTAGGGGGCACCCCAGAGTGAAATGTGGAGCACTCCTCACACACCAGCTCAGTGGTGTGCGTGCACATGCATTTGAGAGCTTGTCCACGTCAGTACACGAGTGTGGAAGTCAGGTGACAACCTCAACTGCTGCTCCTCAGAAGTCACCATTTTCTTTTTGAGATGGTCTCTCACTGGCCCAGAACTTACCAACTAGGCTAGCCTGTCTAGCCTATCTTTGCTTCCCCAGTGCTGGGATCACACGGACATGCCACCATGTCTGCCGCTTTTACACAGGCTCTGAGAATTACTGATGAAGCCATTTTGCGAGCTCTACAGTTTAAATACAATTGCATACTTAACACACCAGGCAGCAATAAGCATCACATTGCCTGTAGGTTTCTACCTGCTGGCTCTCACTTATAAAGTGAGCATCTTATAAAGGAGCATTTCCTCCATCTTTACAGCCAGGACTAAGGTCTGGCCCGTGATGATGCAGGTGCCAAAAGGCTGTTCTACAGACTAAGCTGCCTCCCATTTTGACCTGTGACTTTGTCAAAAACAATGCAACTGGCTAAAAATAAGGCTAGAATTCAATCTCTGTCAAAACCAAATTCTCTCAAATAGTGTTTGTGTGCATTTTCTCTTGGTTCTGAGTTATTTTGTCCTGGATTCTTTTTGACTGACTGTTTTTTGAGTATCCCAAGTGCTGGGATTACAGGTGTGCCCCCACATTTACCTTCTGAGTTATTGTAACAAAAACCTATGACTTTGAAACAGGAAGCTGGTAACACTAACAAAAATGCCACAGAGGGAAAGAGCAGGAAGGAGCTAACATCTGAAGAAGTCTACTAGAGTTCAAAGCTTATCTGCTTCTGGGATCCTGCCCTCCAATTGTCCTGCCAGACACCGCACCATGTTCAGAAGAAAACCAGCTGGTTACAAGGTCAGGTCTGCTACTACAGCCATTCCCTGAGCCCAAGACATCTTTGGCCTCCACTTGGATGATCCCCTAGGACTCAGACCAAAGCCACAGAACAGCTTCGGTTTGTCTAAAACACACACTGGAAACCAAGGCATCATTAAACTATCGCAGGGTACCACTCAGCACAGGGCTTAACCATCTTAGGAAGGTCACAACAAGTATGGAATAGACAAAGGTGAACATGTCCTTGACACGAGCAGATTTATCTACTCAAGATGGGAAATGACTCTCCATCTGCTTGGGCCCCTGTTAAAACCATTCCAATTATTACTGTCAAATATTTCTGGAAGTTCAACTTGCCAACATGTAATAACCTACATGATAGGTTTCTGATCACCTTCCTCAGCTTTCACCCTAACTTTGACCAGGGCATCACAATGCTCACCCACAGGCCCAGGGAAGGTAACTCTGCTGCTACCTGTGTCTTTGCAACTCTAAACCTAAAGGAACCAGCTAATCCGAGAGCACACAGGATTGGGAGCGGGGCTGCATGTTCATCCTTCTAAGTGCTCCTGTGCTCACAGAGATTAGAGCTCTGGCCACACACATGAACTTACGATTTCTGACTTCAAATCGATTTCTGAACAGCCCATCTGGTCTCTTAGTGTGCTTCTGCTCAAAGACTTCCTCATCTTCCAGGGAGGTCCTCGCGTAGTGGCCAGTGGCGACGGCATCTGCTCCTGGAGGGTTTTCAAAACACAAGGATCCAGTGAGGCTTAATTTGCTGACAGTTGTGTTGTAGTTTTTGTCGACCCCACACAAACTGGAGTCACTTGGGAAGAGGAATCCTTAATTAAGAAAATGTCTCATCAGACTGGACTTTCTCCATCAGACATCACACTTTTCTTTTCTTTTGAGACAGGATCTCTCTATATGGTGCTGGCTGTCCTGGAACTCACTATGTAGACTAGGCTGGTCCTGAACTTCCTCTGTCTCCTGAATGCTGGGGCCAGTGGTGTGTGCCACTATGCCTGGTGTGTGGACATTTTCTCTATAAAGGATTGATGTGGGCAGAACTACCCCAGGAAGATGGTCATGTGTTACAGAAGAAGCAGGCTGAGCAAGCCAGGGAGAGCAGCCAGTAGGCAGCATTCCTCCATGGCCCCTGCTTGAGTTCCTGCCTTGGCTCCCCCGATGGTGGACTGGGACTGGGACACATAAGCCAAACGAACCTTTCCTTCCCTAAGTTGCTTTGGATCATAATTTTTTATCTCAACAATAGAAATTAAACCAGGGTAACAGCCTAGATAAAGCAGCATGCAGAAGCAGTCTCACCCTGAAACCTGCACAGCCATCAACCCACCCTGCCTACAGAGGGCATGGAGGCCTGTGTGACAGCCCCATAAGCAGGCTCCCTTCAACTCCTAATGTGAGCTAACAGAACCTCACAGCTTTAAAAGAGTCTTTCAAAAGTCCGAACTGATCCACTCACTCGCTATAGCTTGCACACACAAAGATTTAAAAGCTTACCAGTTTCTCCCAACACTAAGGAAAAACTGGAAACCAAAGCATCCAGCAGCAGGAGGTGTGAATTCTGATGCTGCAGCCTGAAGGGAATGGCACTTACAAAGCACTGACTGATGAGACCACACCAGGGCAGTGGTAAGCGGAGGAAAATGATGCCATACTGTGCTCACCCATGGCTTTTAACGTACAGGAAAAAGTGGACAAACTCAGTCTAATTCCTTTTATTCTAATACCAAATCATAGATAAGCTACCCCTCTCTTTTCACTGTCAGTAATTTTTGGTAAGTGTGTATTGTTTTATCATCCAGAAGGACCACTCAACACACATACTCTACCTTTCCACCGTGACAAGTTCGGGTGTCTAGTGCGGGAGACTGACCTGGACGGCACAGCAAAGCAGACTCAGACCTGAGCAGCTGCAATGCTGGGCTAACACAGGAAGCCTCAAGCACTGAATGCAAACTCCCAACTAGGACGTTCCAGGGCATAACATGACATCTCATTTTCTCACAGGTCACTTCCTTAAGGACAGTCACCTACACTGCAAAAAGTGTGGAGCTCTTCTAAGAGAAGCCCCACTTCCTCAGAAGCCTAGATTTCAGGTGTGTGACCATCAGGTGGGCTCTAGTACAGGCTTCACACAGAGAGAGGCAAGGGGACACTGCAACAGGGAACCAGGTAAGATGTGACACAGATTACCTGGAGGACCAACACACTAGGTCAAAGACTGACTGAACCTCAATGCAAATGCATCTGAGAGGCTAGGTGTCCTCTGGGTTCCCAAGGGCCACACTCTGGACAGCAATGACTCCAGTCTAAGCAGTCTTCCTTTTGCCAGTGTAGTGAAATGATTCACAAGGCCTTAAGTCCTGGCCTGCTGCTCTGTGAGTGCTCTGCGGACTCCCATTTTGTGCAATTCTGGCTACAGCCAGGCCGGCCTGCTCATGTGCCCTGCCCTGCCCTGCCTTCCCTGGCCAGGAGGGTTTAGAATTTGCTATGAAGCTAGGCTGGCCTCAAGCTCCAACAGCCCTACCTTAGCCTCCCCAGGACTAGGACTACATTGGTGTGCTATCACTTTCTGCCTGGCAGACACTTGAGAGCTCTGCTGTCTTGGGCATTCCCACATTCCAGCTGATGCAGGTGACCCGCAGGCTCCCACGCCTGCTGCTTCTGTTCTCTTCACGGATGCGCTTTCCTGACTCACTACTTTCTGAGAGTTCTCTACTTACAGTGCCCCACCTTTCAGTCTTTAGGTCGATGGCCAAGCACACCTCCTCTCAGATACGAGAAGCCAGCTGCCTGCCCATGAGAGAGGGCACCCCCTCCCAAACTGAGCTACAAAGTTCTTTCTTATTCAGTGAGCACTTTCCTTCTGCAAGACAAAGTTGTCTACAAGGTTCTGGCTTCTGACTGCGTGGAAAGCTACGATTTAAACAAGCAGATGAAGAGACCCCAGTTCCTTACCGAGATTGTCCACGGCGTAATGATAAAAGCAACTGAACTTGACGTGTTTATTGCACATGATGTCAGGGTTGGGAGTCCTTCCCTTCTCATACTCATTCAAAAAGTCACTGGAATAAAGGAAAACACCTCAGATCCAAGTGACACAGTCCTTACCATAAAAAACAAATTAGTTAAGTTGCCTGTTTAATGTGCAATTTCTCTTTATTGTCCCAAAACTGTACTTTCCTCCCCCACGAGAGCTTCATTATCAAATCATTTTCCTATGTCAAGCGGCTTCCAGAACTCACAGGTGTGAATGAGAATGACCCCCATTGGCTCAGATGTTTGAAAATTGGCTCCCAGTTGGTGGTGCTGCTTGAGCAGGCTTAGGAGGTGTAGCTCTGATGAGGAAATGTGTCACTGGGGAAGGGTTTTGAGGTTTTCAAAGCCATGTGCCATTCCTAGTTCACCCTCTGTACTGCTGTGCTGCTGCTATGTCTGCTGTCTGCTTTCAGCCCTCTGAAACTGTCAGCGTAAATAAACTCTTCTATTGGTTGGCTTGGTCATAGTGTTTTGTCACAGCAACAGAAAATTCCCAAAACATGTGTAAATGGACCAGACACTGCTCTAGAACTTTGTATGACTTCAACTCATCCTTAGAATGTTCCTGGTAGGTGTGAGCATTATCCTTGATTTAAAGAAAACTGAGACTTAGAAAAAATCAAATGAATTTTCAAAGGTCTTCTAAGTGGCAAAGTTGAGACAGGCCTATTTAGGCAAGGGCAACCCACAGTGAACATGGCCTGGTATCTCTGACATGTGCAAGGACTCCCAGGCATTGAGCACTGTGAAGGTTCAGAGACTAGCCTGGGTGTCTTTCTCTGAAGGAGTAAGTGTCTAGCCAAACTTCACACATTCCTGAGACAGATGAGGATCATGATCCCCCCTCATGGCTGCTCTTGCACCCCACCTAACAGCCTCTATCTAAGCCTTCCTTGAAGTGGCTCAGGCCCCTCCTCTTCCATGAGGCTCTCAGACCACACTCTGTACCATACCATTCTCCCTCCTCTCAAACCAGGGAATTTCCTACAGGATGCTCACCACCATCAGCACCAGCACCTTTGGTAAAGACTCTATCATTCAAGTAGACAGCCAATTCCTACAAAATAGGGCCAAGATGTACATGCTTTTTATTCTTAGATGTAGTACAGTGCTGAGCATATAGTAAACAGTAATAATTACTGTGTTTGTGCTGGGCTGTAGTGGCACACGCCTTTAATCCCAGCACTCTGGAGGCAGAGGCAGGCGGATCTCTGTGAGTTCAAGGTCAATCTAATGACAGAGTGAGTTCTAGGACAGCAAAGGCTACAAGAGAAACCCTGTCTTGGAAAACCAATAAATACTATGTTTGATTTGATGGAAGTTTTGCTTGCTGTTTGTTTTCAATAGGCCAGGGCAATGCTTCACAAAACCCTCCACCCAACCTCATCTTACTTTGCTTCATGTTGCTATGATAAAGACCATAGCCAAAAGCAATCTGGGAAGGAAAGGGCTTATTTGGCTTATATGCCCTGTTCACAGTCTATCTTTCAGGGAAGTCAAGGCAGGAACCTGGAGGCAGGAACTGATGCAGAGGTCATGGAGGAAGTGTTGCTTATAGGTTTGCACCCCATGGTTCGCTCAGCCTGCTTTCTTCTACAGCCCAAGACCTCCTGCCCTTTAGTGGGCTGTATTGACCCACATCTATCATTAATCAAAAAAATGCCCCACAGACTTGCCTATATTTTCTCAGTTGAAGTTCCGTCTTCTCACATGACCCTGGCTTTTGTCACTTTGATAAAAGAACAAAACCTAACCAGAACACTCCCATAACTATTATACACATTACATAGGTATTGACTCTCATCTCCCAGCACCTTCTGGGGAGACCTCAGCCTTCACTCCTCAAGCCACGGCTCAGAAACGCACTAAAGAAACCACTGGCAGGTGGGAAAGATCCCAAGAGTGTGAGGCTGCTGTCTGTGGAGAAGCACCGGCTGTTCTCACCCTTCCTTGAGAGGGCTCACAGTACCGTGGAGCCGCGTGTGCAGCGGCCTGCGCTTACCTGAACACGTCGTTCCAGTACTCCTTCACATAGGACACCTGGTGGAAAGGGATGTCTAAGAGCTGACAAACTTTATACGCATCTTCACAGTCCTTGTCGGCAGCACAAACACCGTGCTCATCCAGTGAGTCCCAGTTCTTCATAAACACCCCTGTCACCTGGTAGCCTGCAGAGAGAAGTTAGGGTGCTCCTAGCAGGTCGGACACACCGTACCCCTCCAGCCCTGGTGCTGGTGTATTCTGAATGACAGTCCAAGCCTTCCATGTGGCCTAGGTGGCTCACTCTGTAGTGTAATCCCTGTAGGCTCTTCTGCCCCTTAGTGATCACTGCACTGTTAAGGCCTCCACACTGTAGTACACTGTCCACTGAAATGCCATGCGAGTTAGGTCACACACATCCCAGTATGGGATGAGGCCCTCTTCTGCATCTGGAAGCATCCAACTCTGCTTTATCACAGAGACTAACCATGCTGGGCTCAGCTCCTGAACTAGTCTTGCACTTAACTTATGAAAGCACAGGACTCCTCAAGGGCAGAGATGGCGTAATTCAACCCTAGGTCCCCAGAACTAGTACAATGCCCATCGAGTACATAGCCAGTTTGTAAGAGCGGACTCTACAGAGCTTGAGAACCTCACTATTCCCATGCCATATCCACTTGATCAACTATCTCACAAAGAGACATGACCCACATACAGTGAGACTGGCACTCCGGGACCAGCTTTCTAGGGAGTGCATGATAGGACATCACCTCCAAGAGCCCTCAATGCCAGAATAAGAGGATAATGCTCTCCCTTGATGTGTGTCCATGAAAGAAATCCAAGGAAAGATAGAAATAAGCGATGTTGCAGCCTGGAGGGGGAGAAACTATGTTTTGGCTAGGTTTCCATTGTTGTAATAAATAGCATGACCAAAAGCAACTTGGAGAGAAAAGAGTTTATTTTGCCCTAAAAGTCACAGTCCATCATCAAGAGAAACCAAGACTGGAATTCAGATCAAGAACCTGGAGGCCACAAAAGAACACTGCTTCCTGTCTGGTTCCCCAGGGCTTACTCAGCCGGGACCACCTGCCCAGGGGTAGCATTATTTATAAAGGAATGAGCCTCCTACATCAATTATTAGTCAAGAATATGCCTCACAGACTAGCCTACAGGCCGATGCGATGGTGACATTTTCTGAGTTCCCTCTTCCCTGAGGACCCCAGCATGTGACAAGTTGACATAAAAACTAGCCAGCAGGGCTTATCTTCCTTAAGCAGTAAAATGATAAACCCGGGAGAACAGTCAACCGACTGTATCCCCCAAAGCATCTAGTCACAGACCTCACTGGAAACCTTCAAAGGCTCACAATACCATGTCAGCTTCAATGCCTGGAGAGTAACCCTCTACATCCTACCCTGGCCAGACCGTGTCAGCATCTCTCCTGACTCCTGCCTGTGATACTGACTCTGCCTCGGCAGCCAGCCCTTTGTAGAGAACTCCTACAGAGCGTCTGCCTCTAGGCTTAGCTTCTTTCTCCCTTTTTTACACAGTGTACATGTGTATGCTATGCCCATCGTCTTTGGCACTTAATATCTCGCACGGCAGCTGTGATTACAATGTAAAAGAATCGCTCCTGCTTCCCGATCTATTTCATATTGCCTGGCTAACCCTTTCACTACATACTATGTCATTTCCAGCCACGCCAAATTTGGGGTCATCCCACTTGACGGAGGGGTGCTTAATAAACTTGCCCAAATTCAGGCTCCTTGCCCCGCGCCTCGGGGAAGGTGATCTACGGCTGAGGCTCCATAAAACTGTCACGTGAACGCAGAATGGGGACGAAATGAGGTGGGACCACACCGCGGGAGGCATTTAGATGGGTAATTGATATCAGATCCAGGCCCTAAGGTCCTGTGGGGCTACGTCTAGAAATCAAGAAGATACGGTAGCCGTGGGAGGAAGGTTTGTCATTCAACGAAGGGAAAACAGTGAGTGATTCAATCAGCAGCAGTTGGCCGTCCCCAAGTGGACGCCCGCGGAGTGTGCAGAGGCCAGGCCTCAAGCCTGGATGAGCCCAGTTCCTGTCCCCAGTGAGGAACCCTGGCCTCACCTCTCCGCCGCAGCAGCAGCGCAGCCACCGCGCTGTCCACGCCGCCAGACAGGGCGCACACGACGTGCCGCAGCGCCGACATCTGCCTACACCGCAACTCTTACCAGCAGCCTTCTGGCCGCGTCCACGCTACGCCGGAAGTTCCGCCTCTGGGGCGTCCTTACTCTTTCCCCGGTCGGAAACGTGCTCCGCCCACCCAGCGTTCTGCCCGCCTTCTGGTTCCGCGCGGCGAGTTGGCTGAGGTACTTGGTACTTGGTCGTGTGCGGGAGAGGTCGCGTGTCGGGCTTCACAGCCACTACCCGCTGCTCCTGTTCAACCTTTCTTTCAGTGCCCAGCTATGCTCCCGATTCAGCTGTACCAGGAACAGCCTCCGCTCTGGCTTGAGTTCCCAAGGGCGAGGACACAGTGTTGTGTCTGCAGCTGGCTCCTCATGGTTACTGGCTAGAGGGACTGGACTGTCACCATGTTCCCACTAAATTCTAGACAGTTCTGAGAGCTGGCAGCGTGTCCTCCTGGTGCAAATGTCTGGAGCTGCTGCAGGCCCGGAGGATGCAGCGGCCAACAGAGGACAGAGCAAAGTGGACTGTTACTCAGAAAGGCTTCCCTAGCTGCTCGGTCAGCGTGTTGGAGTAGGCAATGGGCACATGGTTAGGAGGCCCAGTGAGCTGGGAAGGATGGGCCACAGCGGGTAGGGAGCATTTGGAATTGAACCTGGTGCTGTGGCCATGAGATACCACGTGCAATGCGGGGGTTGGCGAGATGGCTCAGGTTAAGAGCACTGACTGCTCTTCCAGGGGCCCTGAGTTCAATTCCCAGCAACCACATAGTGGCTCACAACCATCTACAATTCAATCTGGTGCCCTCTTCTGGCATGTAGACAGAACAATGTATATGTGATAAATAAATCTTAAAAAACAAAAATTAAAAATGTCTTTAAAAAAAAAAGAGTGCAGTGCGTTCGGGACGCAGAGACAGACGGATCTCTTCTTAGTTCGAGGCCAATCTAGTTTACAGTGCGAGTTCCAGGACAGCCAAGGCCACACAGAAAAACCCTGCCTCGAAAAACGTAAAACATACAATAAAAGATGTGTGTTTCATAGGCCATTCTTGGAGAACAAACAGCACTCTGAGGGGTCAGCTTTGATGAGCGAATGCCTTTGGGCCCTCAGGCTGGAGCTGTGGCTCTTCCTGAATTCATTGTGGGGAGCCTGGCACCTGATAGGTGGTGGGTGACTGCTGCAAGAAGCTAGTAGATGTGCTAGGCCTAAAACCTAAATGGGGGCCGGGGGGGGGGACAGGGTATGAAAGCTAAGTAGGAGTCTTTGGCAGGCAAGAGGGCAAGGGAGTGTCCCAGCCAACGATAACACAGCCCACCGGACCAGGACGTCCCTTCTTGGGTGTGGGCATTTAATATAGCAAGTCTCACTTTCTCTGCCAGAGCCTGTGATAGGGCCAACTACAAAGTAGCAGAAACTTATGTTGTCCTAGTTAGAGTTTTCTGACAACCTGCCCAAGATAGGGGGGAACAATTGGTAAACCACTTCCATTAGATTGGCCCTTGGGCAAGTCTGTGGGATTTTCTTACATTTTTGATTGTGAGCCTAGACTTTAACAGCTGAGCCATCCCTATTTTTTATTTTGTATATATGAATGCTCTATCTGCATGTATGCCTTTATGCCAGAAGAGGGTATCAGATCCCACTATAGATGACTGTGAGCTCCATGTAGTTGCTGGGATTTGAACTCAAGATCTCTGGAAGAGCAGCCAGTAGTCTTAGCTGCTAAACCATCTCTCCAGCCCCCCTCCTGGGGGGAGGGAGGAAGGTATATTTTGATTGATGACTGATGAGTAGACTCCTGTGAGCAGGGCCACCCCTGTGCAGCTGATCTTGGTTGTAAAAGAAGGCCATCTAAGGAAGCCGTGGGAACAAGCCAGTAAGCAGCATTCCTCTGTGGCCTTGGCTTCAGTTCCTGTTTGAGTTCTTACTCTAACTTCCCTTCCCGTTGGACTGTGTTTAGGGTGTGAAAACCAAATTAAAGCCTTTCCTCCCAAAGCTGCTTTGGGTCAATGTTTTACAGAAAACAAACTAGCATGCCTTTTTGATTAAACACATGGTATTTAGCTAACCTACAGCTCTGAAAGTCTGCAGTGTGACATACCACAGACCAGTTGTGGCAAAGGTGACCTGGTAAAGTACTATGTGGCAACAACATAAAAGGCATGTGGCTCTCAGAAACACTGCCCCACAAGATGGTAAAAAAAATCCGCAGCGAGGCTTCTGCCATCTGGGAGGGTGAAGGTTTAGTTATCAGCCTGCGTACTTTACGACAGTCCCTCAGCCCAAGTCTCCAGCCAGCGTCACTAAGCTGACCCTTTGAACAGCCAGCTTAGGACATGTGAAGAGCAAGGACTTAGGGGAAAGTTGCCTCTGAGTATTGTCAGAGGGGAAAGCAGAGACTGTAACACAGGCTGCCAAACATCAGCTGCCAATAGAGCAGAGCCCTGCTACGTAAGGAAAAGGCACACCTGGGCTGGGCCAGAGCCAAGGGCTAAGTACAGACACTGAGTGGACACCCCCAAGGTAGCCTGGCTATTATTATGGGTTAACGCCTTTTCCCCACCAAACAACCCACTGAACCCCAAGGGAAATGCAGCCCCTACTGCAAACCTAGTACTTGCTTAGAGTACAATACCACATCTCCTTTTTCCCATATGGATGGATTAGATTTGGGAAGGTGAGGGCACCTTAAAGGGCTAATGCTCAGGATTCCAAGCACTGCCCACTGGGGAAGAATCTGCCATCCCTCAGGGAATGCAGCATGCCGGACCTAAGATCTATGTTAGATGGATATGCTCACTTTGCCACGGTTGATGCCGTAACTATGCTGAGTTCACCACATAGCCAGAGAATGAGAAACCCATCCAGACTTTTCTCACAACTGTGGTCAACGAGAGGCCCCAGCCTGAAGCAGAGACATGAGTGGGGCCCACACAGTGCTTTCTGCTGTCATCCACAGGTCGGTAGCTTCCAGGCAGCTAGTCTTTCTTTAGCAAGTGAGGCTTTAAGCATGGAACTGGCTCTCCAGTGACCTTCTTCCCAGTGTCCCACATAATCTGGTTGGTGTGTCCGCAGAAGTGCCCCAGTGAAGAGAGCTACAGGCTCAGTCCCTATCATGTTGAAGCCGAACCTTCCTCCTCCCTTTATTCTCTGCACTCTAACTACCCAGAGCCACCTGTGAAAGGTGTGGTCCTCAGACCACTGCATCAGAATTAGCCAACTGTATTAATAATGCAGGTTATTAGGCCAGCCCAGATGACAGGCAGTATACCTGGGGTGGACCAGAGACTGATATTTATACTAGTTTTATTATCCTACATTTTACAAAATTGAGGTTGGATAAAAACAGCGCTCCATATCCAAGCATCGAGTGTGAAAAAAAAAAAATCAAGCATACTTTAATATACTGTACTTTATAATTTAATTTAAATCTGGAATATTTAACTTTTCAAACAAATTTAAGTTTACAAACTGTCATTTTCTATTTTACATACAAAAGAATCAAAACAGTGTTTAGAGAGGTGTGTTCAAGCCTAGAGAAAAGGCAGGGAGCAGGGCAGTCACAGAGGTGGATTGCTTAGATCCACAGGGAGAAGCCCACCTGAGCACTGCTCCAGATACAAGCAGTGTAATAGGCCTCCCCCGAATCAAATACAATTCCTTCCAAAATTTGCTTCTACGGCCCTAAAGTCACAACAGAAATAAACAGAGTAAAGGGCAGAGAGTTGTGCTTTGCTCAGAACTTGAGAAGTGGTGAGTCCACATTTTCTTTGTCAGCCTCAGGGCTCAGGTGGATGAGCGGGGAGCCCAGGTCAATCAGCTGGAAGAGAACAGATAAAGGTAAACACAGTTGCCTGGACAGCCATTGCACAGATAAGCAGGTGCAGTGGCTGAGCCAGTCCCACCTGGAGTCCAGGGACAGAAAAACAACTCAACACAGCAGCAAGGTCAAGGAGACTGAACCACCGTTTCTAAGACTCTTAGAGAACCCTCAAACCCATAAGCACTGTGTGACTCCCTGACACAGCGGGCAGGAATGTGTGGTGATGGGGATGTGACTGCTGCCCTAACAGCTCCTCCAGGTTCAGCAAGATGCCTGATGGCAATGGGTGACCGTAGAGAAGCCAAGCCTGCCCAACCTGAGTTCGAGACACAAACGCTGTGAGTCCCATGCAGGGTCCAGGTCTGACAGCACCCTGGGCTGAAGTCAGCATGAGTCCCCTGCTGTTTCTTACCTGCCCAAGCTCAGCTTTTGGAGGTTTCCCTACATCATTTCTACCCATGTCTGGAGTGTTCATTATAAGGTCGATCAGGGGCCAGCTGCTGGGTCCCAAAGCCATGTTCGACTCAGGGGTGTTGCTGAAGTCGATGAGAGGGCGGTCAGCTAGGTCTCTGCCTCCTGCTTCAGGAGTGATGGTGAGCTGGTCCAGCTTGATGTCTAGGAGAAGACCCTAGGCAGGACATGGAGAAAGGGAAAGTCCAGCACCACTTTGGTGCCCGCCACCACCCTGGGAAGTCAGGCTTTGCCTATGACTTAGGACTCACAGCCTGGGGCCCAAGGGAAAGGCAGGGGTGGGCACTGAGCAGGAGTAAGTTCCCCTCTGGGCAGTACACACTATCCAGTTGTAGGAAGCTTCACCCTGCTCTGTTCCCACCCTCTGATCCCCAACAACTCCTCTGTCAATCATTTCTTTAGTCCCTAGTCCTGAGCCCGAGTCTGCGGGAACCACAGGCCCGGCCACAGGGTGGAGGAGGACGGGAACTGTGACTCCCTGCCTGTGACCCCGTGGTGGCACGTTAACTGCAGCCAGCTCCATGTACCTCACTAGGGTTTGTGTTGTCTTCATGAGGCTCTGCTTCACCCTGAGCCACCTCTGTGGAGGAGCCATGGGAGGGAGGAAAGTCACTCTTCTCTGGAGAAAAGTCAAGTGCTTGAGGCACGGAGGACGGAGGGGAAGAGCTCTCATCTGAGGACAGGCCTTGGCCCTGCCCACCATTGGCGTTGCTGCTGCTCTCCTGGGTCGGCTCCGCTCTGGGGGGGGGGGGAAGAGAAGGGTGGGAGCTGTAAGATCTTTCTAACACACCTTTCATCAGCTATGGTGTGAAAGCAGTCTCTGAAGCAGCACCTGACCAGGGTCCGAGGCCTGTGTCAGTGGACATCTGAGGACAAGCTCAATGGTCAGGCCCTGAGCTCCGTGCAAGAGACCCAGAGACTTCCAAGACTCCTTTCACTTCTCCAGTTCTATCAGTCTCGCATCACCTTGGGCCACGTCAGTCCTTCTCTTACATAGGAGGGGTCACCTCTGCCCACAGGCTGTGGCTAGCCTCCCCCAGGTCTACGTGAGCCAAGTACCTACAGCTGGAGTGCCCTCCCCACTGCTCCCTCAGGAAGCCCGGTCCTGCACTCTGGTCTCGCACAGCTCTGCCTACCGCATGCCTGGCACTAACGGGTACACCTGGAATTCCGTGCTTCCCTTTAGCCTAGACCTCTTGTCTTGGCACCTAGCATGGCTCTGAGCACCTGATGAGGTAAAGCTAAAGAGCAATAGCAATATATCCACAAACTACAACAGAGTACCTTCTTTGCCATAGTTAATGGGCTTCACAACAACCTGGGAAGAGCTCTTTTTGTATTACGCTTATATACACACACACACATCATGACACAACAAACACATACGACACACACTCTCACATGCGCATACATGCAGGACCCCTGCCCCACCCCCCACACCTCTGTCTATTTGCAAGCCGAGCCTTGTACTTCACAGAGCTGCTTTTCCTATTTCTTCTATCTGCTGACTGCACCTTACCAGCACAGGGAGCCCTGAGGTCTGGAGAACTAGAGACAGCTCACTCAACCCTTGTTTTTACCTGACTGTAGATCTTCTCCTGGGTTCAGAAGAAAGTCGCCGGGCAGGCACACAGAGTGGGGATGCCAGAGCCCTGGGCATGGACTGCGGTGTCATTAACGGAAGGCCAGAGAGGCGCCGACTGGCAGGTGTGGGCAATGTTGACATCCGTCTTGTGCTCACAGGGGTCTTCATACTGCTGGGCAGCCCTTGTGGAGTGGGCCCCAATGAGCGTCTTATAGGGGTGCTGCTGGGGACCCTGGTGAGGACATGGAGATGGTAAACAGACATGGAAATCGAATGGGGAGCTGGGGAGCCTGAGTGGGATGTTCTTGGGAAAGGACTCCAGTATGGGCAGGACTCAAGGCACTGGCAGCCCCCATGAGACCTTGGATGAATTCAGGTCCCTCGGCAAGTAATGCCTCCACCCTGTCCCACAGGTAACTACAACATCCTTGAACATGGCTGCATTCATGGTACCATCCATGGAAGGGTCAGGATGGACTTAAGGAGATACTCATGCCAGGAGATTTTCTCTACAAAGACATCTGGGCTCCCATCAGACTCTCGCTAAGAGATGAACTATGGTGGTTTTCACCACTTGCCCAGTTACACCCAGGTTTAAGATTCCAGTCAAAGGTGAGAACCGTGTCAGGGAACTGAATGCTTCCTGGAAGTTCCCATGCCTTAACCACCATCTGTCCCAAATGTTACTTTGTTGTTCTTAAACCAGAGGCTAAGTCAGGTCAGTTGTTACCAGCTATGGACTAAATGTTTGCATCCCCCAAATTCATATGTGGAAAGCCTAGCCCCAGGATGATGACCTGGGAGACAGGTCCTCTGGGTGGCGATTAGGTCAGAAGGCAGAGCCCCAGTCAATAGGATTAGTGCCATTAAAAAGAAGGCTCCTGACATCATGTGAATACATGATGAGCCAAGCAGTGGACCTGCAGACACTCCATCTGCAGGGGCCCTGAGCTGGATGACCAGGCTTCAGGATTGCCACACACCCCTGATGCCCAGCATGATGGCATAAGCCAATAACAACAGCAGGGAAGGAGGCAGGAAGATTGAGTTTGCAGTTATCCCAGTCTACACAGAGAGACCCCCATTCCGACTCCTAACTAAACAAAAACCAGATGTTGGTATGCTTGTTACAATAGCCCCAGAGTTTAAGATGAGATAAAGCAGCTCTAGGACCTACTTTCTACTACTAACATAGAGCCCTGGCAGGCCTAGGAAGTCATCTACCAACTCTACCATCCATCAAAGACAACTTCTGCCTTCAAAGAGTCTGGAAGTAAACAGCATGAGCTGAAAGATGGGCTCCCTGCACAGAGCACATCCAGGCTTGAGGGGTACTCTCAGATCAAGCTCCCATCTGCTGCCAAGGGCCACGCCCACTGCCCCACCCATCTTGCACTGTGGACACTGCTGGCTCTGCCACAAGCTCCAGTGAAGACAAAAATGCCCAGATTTTTCTCATTTTCTAGATAGCTGAGCCACGGAGGCAGAAGCAGGAAGCGGCTACTGAGCACTTGAGCTACCCTGCATGGGAGGAAGGCACCTTGGCTTGGCTACAGCAACCTCCAGCCCCCGAAGTATACTTCTTCGAATAGTCACCCTGAGGGCATGAAAGCTTAAAGCTGCCCAAGACTGGCTGATGCCCTCAGCTGGATCAAGAAAAGAGGCAGTAGGGGCCAGGGCTGCCATTTCAAGAATTCCTGTAGATCCCTAGGCACCTGCACGTTAGTGGACTTGTTCTCAGTGTTCCTTGTAACTGCCCTGTTGGGCCAGAGAGCATCCAAGGGACAGAGGAGTTAACATATTCAGGGCATTTAGACTTGTACTGGTCACAGACCAGGACTGAAACCCAACTCTGAGTAAACTGTACCATCCCACGGTCCCCAACTGTGCACAAACCAGTGACTTGGGGAACTTCAGAAATATGTGGATGCTGAATTCTTCCCCTGAGGGGTCTGGGCAAAGCACCAAAGGCAGTGCTGAAGGGTTTCTGTGATTTAGCCTGGCCTCCCCAAGTCGGGGTTTTCAGCGTCATGCACACAGTGAGCTTGACCTGCAGCCCAGGCGGCACTCCACAGAGCCTGCAGACATGTCGTGATTCTCAAAAGGTAAGAAGGGAGGCAAACAACTGTCAGCTACCTGCTAGCTGGTGTCCAGGGCTGCAGCCGATTTGTCCGCAAGAGCTTTGGGGTCACACCATCAGCTGACTCATCTAAGAACAAGAGAGAAAGCTGGTCAGAAGAGAGCCACGTGGAAAGCCCCCTCCATGGCCTCTGAACTTGCTAAATACAAATGGACTCAATATTGTAAACATAATTCTTACTTGGTAACTGTTTTTGTTGTATATAGTTTTACTATGTTAAAGTTAAAACTTTCAATTTTATTTAGAAAAACGGGGAAATATGGACTATTAGTCGAAGATGTGTTATATTTACTTATGCTGTGGGACATTTGTTTAATGATGCAAAGTTGTTGCATTCTTATATTTTTTGTTGTGAGCCTAGCCTTTAACGGCTGAGCTATCCCTCCAGCCCAGTTGTTGCATTCTTTTATGTTGCATTTGTTTAACTCTGTGAAGCTCTGTGTGCCTGTGTAAAACACCTGATTGGTTTAATAAGGAGCTGAACGGCCAGTAGCTAGGCAGGAGAAGGATAGGCAGGGCTGTCAGGCAGAGAGGATAAGTAGAAGAAATGTGGGAGGAGGATTGAGAAAAGAAGGAGAGGAGGATGCAGAGGCCAGCCACCCAGTCACACAACCACTCAGCCAGACACGGAATACGAAGGAAAGAAAAGATATATAGAAAGAGAGAAAGGTAAGAGCCCATAGGCAAAAGGTAGATAGGATAATTTTTAAAAAGCTGGCTAGAAATAAGTCAAGCTAAGGCCAGGCATTCGTAAGTAATAATAAGTCTGTGTGTGTATATTTACTGGGGTGCTGGGTGGAGGGTCACCGAAGAGCAAAGAGTTAAAAACAAAAACAAACAAATAAGCAACCAGTGGATAACAAGGGCTTGGAAACAGCCCATTCCACCCAGCCTGAGTGTATGCAACAAACTGATAGGATGCTTAGAAGAGATCTATCTGGGCAAAACCCCACACCAGTGACAGGGCTAGACCATTCCAGACAACACCCTTCTAGACCCATCTGTGAGAGGTTAAAAAGGCCAGGGTGGTCTCCACATTCACTGGCTGCCAAGCTCAGCCCCTTAAGGAAAATACAATCCAGATGCTTAAAAACAAAGGCCCACAGTAGCAGAACCACCAATACCATCCCAACAGACCAACAAAACTCTAGCCCACCCAGGAGACAAATTAAAATCCACAGCTCCAGACATAATGATCACACTAGAGACAACAATGGAAAGAAACAGCCCAGGACTATGGCTCACCCACAAGAATGGACACAGCACGTGGACAGCAGAATATGCCTTGGACAGAATACCAGAGCTAAAGTGAAAACAGCACTAGCCATACTGGTAACCTCCCAAAATCTTAGACCACCAAACGTATCTAGGGCTTACCAAGTGAAAACTGGGGGACTTTAAATGGATCTGTAGTGGTAGACACAGCCTCTGTCTTGCTGTTTAGATAGGAGTCCCGCCGTTTTATGCTGCCAGTTTTATTCAACTGAGAAGACGTCAGGGTATCAGGGTCCAGCCTCGGTCCTCTTTGTTCTGGAATCTGGGGTTGTTGGCCAAGAGGGGTCAGGACGGAGGCCTTGGGCTGCTCTGCCATTGTCTGGGCAGCACTAGCTCTTCTGGTTTGTCTGCAAGACGTCCTGGCAGGGGCTGTTGGCAAAGTCTGATGCAGAGGGGCAGGGCCTATTTTGCCCAATTTTCTGGTGTTTGACAGAGGCCGAGAGATATTAGTGGGAATATCTGAAAGACCACTGGACTTTGCTGCAAAAGGAGATAATCAAGGCTGGTCACTGAAGCACCACACTGTTTCCAAACACTTTAACACACCAATACACACACAGCATGACACCTCTAAACTACCTAACATCAGACACAGACAACAGTGAATGCCCATTAGGTGATCATCAAAGTCAGGACCAGCGGGACACCTGAACCTGAGCTGAGTGCCAACTGATGCTCAGCAGTTACTAAAATGTGTGTGTGCACTTGCAAGGTTAAGCTCTCCTTTCACTTCCTTGTTGAGCATAGGAAGTGAACGGTCTAGTCACATGTCCTGCCCCGACCTCACAGTTGACAGGAACTCCAGGAGGTTTGGAAACAGAGCAGTTGATATAACAAGGGTGACATCAAGTCAATTGGGAATGGACCCACTGTGAGTTAACACAGTGAAGGCTCAAAGTGAACCTTTAGGGAACTATGCTGGTCACATCTACACTGTGTGTTAGCCCTACCAGGTCCCTTCCTACAATCTCATCAGTGGCACAAGCCCCACCTGACAAGGCCTGGGTGGCAGAGGTGCTTTCTTGACCACGGGACTTGTGGGCCACAGAAGGGCCCATGAACACTTCCAGACTCATAGGAACCTTGCAAGGTCAACAATATCACTTGATTTAAAGGCAAGGACACCTTTAGTCACTGAGTAGAAGTCAGGCCTCCAGATCAGGCTGATTCTAGAGCTCAGATTTTTCACATTTGTGACAAACCCTCACCACGCTGGCAACAATGGACAAGGCCAGAATCCACAGGCAAACTCCAGAGACAGATGCATTCCCTGGCCCCCTGACCACTTCATCACTAGGAGGCAGCCTTGTCTAGGCAGGTTGAACCCTATGGCACAGGCCCCAGATGACCCATGGCTAGTGTAAGAATCCATCTCTTTCTGGCACTTCACGAGTTTGTGTGCCTCCAACTGAAACCACCATCTCCTTACTGGAGAAATGTTCAGGGGCAGAGGGACAATGAGTCTCTTCCTGCCCACTCCTCAGCCCTGAACTATAATTCCACAGCATCTTGGGGGATGGGGTGCAAAACATACAGTGCTCCAGCATTCCCCTGACTAGTTGATGTGCTCACCTCTGCCTGCTGCTGGAGACACACATGCACCAGACACGAGGTTCGAAGCAGACCCTAAGGCAGAGGGTTTCCTTGTGAGACTGCTAGTATAGCCAGGTGGCTTCAACAGGGTCTTCTTCAGCCCCAGCTGAGAGAAAAGTGGAAACAAACAAACAAACAAACAAAACAAAATTAGCAATGATTTTGTTACCTATACACATCCTTAACTCTGCAAAAGTAGAGTTGAGAAATAATCTTTAGTGAGACTAGAGTGATGGCTCAGCAGGTAAGCACACTTGTTGCTGTTGTATGCAGAGGACCTGGATTCAATTCTCAGCACCCACATGGTGGCTCACAACCATCCATCACTCCAGTTTCAGGGGATTTGACATCCTCTTCTGATCTCCTTGGGTTCTAGGAACACACATGGTACATAGACATGCAGGCAGGCAAAACACTCATGCACATAAAATAAAATTTGAACACCTTTCAAAGAAGTAGCCTTCAGTAATAATTACCTCTATAGAAAAAAGTTAAACAGAACTATCCCTTAGTCTCCATGGGGCATTGCCTTGTGGACCCTGTGGATAGTAACCTACATGGGCCCTCTGATGGTAATAGTGTGACAGCTGCATTGAACCCACACACATCCACCCTCTGGACGTGCAAGACGTGGGAAGCCATCACATTCATTCAGGCAACACTGACAAGGAAAAGCAATACGTGCTCAGGACAAAGGCAACTCCTCTTCTGAAGAGTTCAATCTGACGGGAAGAATCCGCAGATGAGGAGCCATGGACCTGGAAAGCTGACTGTGTCTAGAACGGAATGCCTAAACCTCTGCTAGAGGAGTGAGCAGGAGAGCTGGCAGCAGTCAGGACCGTGGGGCTCAACCCAGACTCCAAATCAGCTGCTGTAGGAATAGCTTTTGGCAACTTTAATAAATGACTTCTAATAAGTAGCTCAGAGTACCAGAAAGGTGACAACTTGTATGTGAGCTCAGACTACAAAACACAACACCTCATGACTCCTGCAGAAGCTATGAGGGATCAGTGAGAACCAGTTACTGGGAACCAAGCACTATGCTCTTATCAAACCACACAGCCCAAGTGACAAGGCAAGTTCAGAGCAAACTGCCAGGAGTCTCTTCTTCGCAACCTAGCCATCCCCTGTGAGTTGTTTCCAACTTTCTTTAACTGGGGTGTGTGTGTGTGTGTGTGTGTGTGTGTGTGTGTGTGTGTGTGTGTGTACGCACATGAAGATCAAGACCAGATGACAACTCCACTCTTACTTATTTTGGATACAGGGTCTCACTGAGTAGCCCCAGAGCCCACTCTGCAGACCAGCTAGAGATCCACCTGCCTCTGCATCCAAGTGCCAGGACTAAAGGCATGCACCACTGTTAGGCCCAGGCACCATTTTCCTTTAAAGACAGGGCATCTTGCTGGCCTGGCACTCACAAAGCAGGCTAAGCTAGCTGACCAGCAAGCAAGCTCCAAGGCTCCATCTGTCTCTGTCTCCCCAGTGCTGAGATTACAAGCACACACCACCACACAAGGCTTTTTAAATGTGAGTCCTAGGGATCTAACTACGCCTGCACAAGCATTCCTCAAATAAATGATCACCCCACCAATTCTAATCAAAATATACAAACTGGCACCTTGTTCCCATGGAGAACAGCAGCAGTCCTGTGGCCCCAGCCAACTCACCTTGCTAGCAACAGGGAGGGATCGCTTGCCCAGATGGCTCCCCCTACTGGTAGCATCTGGAACAGTGTTGGGTTTGTCCAGGGCCACATCACTCTGCGATCCCTTTTCATTCAGCAGTTTCGTCCTCTGAAGACTGGCTGGTGCCTCTTTTTTGAGCTGGAAATGTTAATTTGAAAGGTGAGGACTACATGGACTAACCAGGCCCAGAGCTGGCGCCACCTCTCCCAAACCCTGCCACTGAACTCTTCCGCTAGTGGAGGGAAACAGCGCAGAATGACAGACTTGGCTTCCCCACTAGAGCCACGTCAGATGGGGACAGGCGGCTTGCAGGAAGATCTCCCAAAGGCTCCTCTGTCAGGCCCTCACTTAAGAGTGTCAGTGGGAGAGCCCAGTATGCTGGTGCATGCCTTCAATCCCAGCACTTGGGAGGCTGAGGCAGGTGGATCTGAGTTCAACAAGGTCAGCCGGAGATACATAGTGAGACCCTGTGTCCAAAACCTACAAACAAGAGCCCCAGTGAGGAAGCTGGCTCAGTCACACACTTTCTACATGCTATGTGGAAAGGTTTGTTCATTGTACGGCCACCCTGTACCACAGTAACAGCTCAGTCACAGGACGCTTTCTGGCTGAGTGCTGAAAGCCAGACTCAGGCCTGCAAGTCAAATTCCTGATAGATCAGGGACAAGGGCATCAGGGAGATGTTCTACGTGCACATCCGCAGCAAGGGTGCCAGGAAGGCACAAGCAGCAGCTTCAGTGTGACAGTAAGGCCTTCCCTTTAGCACTTCATGAGCACAAAGCTCACTGCCTTCAAGACATACTGTGATACCTCACTTCTTACTAAAAACTACCCCAGTATTTGGATGCACCGCCATTTTATTATCTCCTCCTCAGTTAATAAGACTAGCTGGCTCAATCATGAATGCTGCTGCCGGGAATACCTGTGTCGAGCTGACGTGGGCCACACCCCACAACCCTGCCTGGTATCCTGCATGCGCTGTGACCCAGCCCTGCGCCACTGCCATGCATGATCACACACAAATCCCGCCCCACGTCCATGTGTGCTGCCGGTAGACCCCACCCAGAGCATCCTGGTCTCTGCGGGGAGCAGACATGGTCAGGGGAGGGCTTACAGGTGGGGAAAGGGCTGTGTAGGGCTTCACCTTTCCACAACCTCACAGAGCCGTTCCTTTTACTGCGACCCTCTAGACAATGGAGCTGGCACAGGACATCATGGCAAAATGCCACCAACACACACCTCGACCCCGTGTCTCTTCTCAGGAGCCTCCTCTCCTGAGCAAGAACAGAGCAGGCAAAGCTGGAAGCAATCTGTCTGCCATCTGCCCTTCTGGCAACCCCACCAAGCCTCCAGGACCCTGAGTTTTCCACAGCTGGTCAACTGCAAACTTGTCAAGTACCACTTCCCTGACAGTCACTCACACAGTGCCTGGAGAGGAAGGCACGAAGTCGAAGCCACAGAGAACTAGCGCCCAATATGGCGGAGAGTGCTCATCATAGGGACCCATGCTGGGTAGCTCCCCATCACTTCCCTTCATTGTCCACATCCTGGCGCTATTCCTGGGCTGCCCAATCCTTAGAGCAGAA
Source organism: Mesocricetus auratus (assembly GCF_017639785.1). Lineage (NCBI taxonomy): Eukaryota > Metazoa > Chordata > Mammalia > Rodentia > Cricetidae > Mesocricetus > Mesocricetus auratus. The sequence goes on from NW_024429194.1 coordinate 79,389,614, forward strand.
GTCCCACGAGGTTTCTATGGCAGGGCACGAGCCGAGGAGAGGCAGGGGGTGGTGTCCCCCAGGCTGTTGCCATGTGCTTTGTTTACCTTCTCTGTGGCCAGGTGAAGATGTCTTCCTCTCACCGGCAAAGCTCGGGGTGGCTGTAGTTTGCTGGTGGTCCTCCTCGGTGGTCCAGCCTGATTCGGAGGTTGGGAGGTCCTTGACTCCCCTGGCAATGACTGAGAGGAGCAGGGCAGAGCCTGGCTGCTCTGGGTCTCGATGGGCCCAATCGGGACAGGAGAACCGAGCATGGCTGGAGAAGCCAGCAGCTGGGGCTCCCCCAAGAGAGGCTGTACCCCTGAAGATGGCAGGCAGAATGTCTCTCTTTTAAGTGACATGGGGCTTTTCTCCCTCTCCTGTTCTTTGTCAAAGAGGCTGATTTTTAGCTGTGAGTCCTGCACAAACATTTCCATGCCTTGGTTCACGGGATTTTGGGGTTTGGCAGCCTGGGCCACCTCTCTTCGGTTGTGGTTTTCTATCTGTAAGGCCAGTAAGTGGGCTTCTTTGTACACCTCTACAAACTTCTCCCCGGTGAGAGGACTCCAGGTATAAGAGCTGCCAGAGGCTGGTGTAAGAGTCTGCCCAGGAACTGGACCGCTTAAGTCCAAGCTGGCAGCAATGCATCTTTCTTTATGTCCAACAGGCCCAAAAAAGACTTCATCATCTTCATTTGCACTGTGTTCAAAGAAAAGGATTGTCAGTGATAAGTCACACTGGCATCCAGATGAAGGGCTTTAATGAATGTGTCTGCCGAGGCAGGGAAGAAAATGGATTTGTTTACCTTGAAGAAGACAAGGAAAGATCAAAGTCAAATTTTTCATCTTCCAAAAGAAGAATGTCTAGGGGGTGGAAAGAAAAGTCCACTGTTACTTTAGGGCTAGGATTCAACAGGGAAACGTTACCAGTGTCTGTTGGTTTCTTAGCTGCTATAGTTTCACTCTGAAAAGAAACAAATTATTGCTTTAACTGGATCAGTTTTCATGGGGAACTCAAGTCCATCTTAGTTTCCATTTTCTCTCTCAAGTTCCAGGAGCCATTCTGAGTGTGCTGACCCAACCCAAAAGCACAGAATCTTGCCACTCCCCCCCCCCCACCATGGACAGGGAAGGAGAAGTTACAGAGAAAAAAAAACAAAACTCAGCAAATACAAAATAAAATTTCAGAACATTATTTAACTTCTTATGAATTCACTAGGCCTGTGATTAGTTATAGGCATTTATATGTTCTTACAGTACTAGAGATGGAAATGTGGATCTCACATGCTAGGCAGGTGTCTTACCAACAGCAACACCCCAGCACAGACTTGCCTCTTGAGCAACAATATAAGCAACCACAACCAAGAGCAAAACGTTCCAATCGGTAGCACAAGAGCCACCAGCTTCAATCACTCATTTGTACTCACTTTTAGTAATGATACACCATAAAAACAGCATACCAATCATTTTAAAGGAAGACTTTACTTTAGCATGGTGTCTGGCTGTGTAAATTACTGACTAAAGAACACAGTATTCAGCCATGCCTCAGAACCTTCTTTTTGTGATAGAATCTACACATATCCACAGATCATTCTAAGGGTTTCCGAGAGGCCTAGGTCACCTTTGAGCACAGGATATTTTCTAAAGACCCTCAGATTTAAATTATGAGATCCCTATCCATCCGTCAACAATGAGTTCAAGGATGAGTCAAATTCACAGTAGAGACCCTTCCTGGGTCATTCTGCCCTCCATCTAGTCCATATTCCTAGCATAGCCTTGGTTGGCCCAACTACTTATTTGTATGGCTCCTTCTAACAGACCAGCAACTTCCCAATTGTATTTAAGGTCTGCTCCACTACGGGGAACCTACATGTGGTACTGTAACTCAAAACCAAAAACTATGGCTGAGAGCCATCATAGGTCCCAGTGGGGACTCCTCTGCCTTCGTTTTGCTAAGTGGACATGATGTACCAGGTAAGTTGTCTCCTAAACATTTATATTTAAGCCCATAGATTTCTGTTCTGCCAGGCTTGGTCAGGGAAGTCTCCTGTAGTGGGCATCAGTTATTGTATGAAGCAGTCTCATAGGGGTCACAGTGAAGAGGGTTCAAAACCTGATAGGACACAGAGGCTCAGTGCCCAGCCCTAAAAGAAAACAATTGTAACCTGCATCAGCCCTCCAAGACTCAGGGAGCAAAGTTACTGTCCACCAAGTCTGACGGCTTGAGTTCAAGGCCCTGGGACCCACAAGACAAAAGGAGAGTTCTTCCATGCAAGTTGTTTTCTGAACTTCCACAGGGGCATGTGCACCATGGTAACCTCCTCCCAAAGACAGGGTTTCTCTGTGTAGCCCTGGCTGTCTTGGAACTTGATCTGTAGACCAGGCTGGCCTCGGAAGTCCAAGATCAAAGATCCACCTGCCTCTGCCTCTTCAGTGCTGGGATTAAGGCCTGCATGACCACCACCACCCAGCAAGGATTTCTTTTCAAAGAAAGGATCTTGATTTCTGTGCGTTCAAAGCCAGCCAGGTCTATATAATATAGTGAGTTCCAGGCTACAAAATGAGATCCTGTCTCCAAAAAAACAAAACAAACAAACAATCAAAAAAAAAACCACAAACAAAAAAGAAAAAGAAAAGAAGGAATGTGGAGGAGGAGAAAAAGACAAGAAAAAGTCAGAGGAGGGGTGGTGTGCACTCTGTCTTCAGTGCATAAGGAAGCTGTTCCATTTTGATATCACAGCAACTGTGATTCCCCCACAGGAGACTCTCACAAGACTGAGCCCTGGGATGCCCTTCTGGAAGTGAGGGAGGGCCCGCGGACTCTCGGATGATATGTAAATGGTTTACAATTGCTGGGGTCTGGGGGAGGGGTGAGCCTCTTTGGTGATGTTGCTTTAAGTTGCTAATGTCCTTGTAATTAACTCCAGTTAAATTCATTCGCTTACCAAGCCAGACTTGCTCACTTCTTTGGTCTGTTGTCGTCCTCTATTCTATTTGGGGTGACTAGAAATACACTCCCGGAACAGTCGCACGGACAGAAATGACCTACCTTCCTTCTTACTACCAGCATCCATCTTCACCTCTCTGGCCTGGCCGGATGAAGGCACGCCGCGTCCGCCTCCTCCTTCTATAAAGTTCGCTGCTGGAAGCAGGGGGACCAGAGGGTGAGGGCATGTCAGAGGCAAGCCCCAGCTTGCTCCCTGTCTCCCGAAGACAGTGCGCCCCGAGGCGGGGTAACGGATTCCCGGCTCTGAGCTGCAGAGCAGGCCCGGGAACCCATCCCCCTCGGTCTCTGCGGCACGAGGCCGGGTTCCCCACTTTCTCCCACCCCAGGACCGCTCCTTACCTCCCACAGTAAGGACTCTTTCACTCGGAAAGCCGAAAACCCAGCTGGTATTCAGCCACGGATTTAAATGCAGCGCCGGCCTTTGCCAGCCGCCGATTGGCCGGTTTGAACAGGGAGATGCTCTCGGTGCATCTTGGGAATTGTAGTCAGAGTGCTGATGGACGCGACTAATGCGCGCTCACAGGGACTCTACGCCATGGATTGGCTCTGCTCAGCGCCGGATACTCCCACCGGAAGTACCCGTGAGTTTCCTCCTCAGCACACACTCTTGGGTTCCGCCTGTGGCTGTGCTAGCTACGGGGCTGGGGCGGTGAGGGTGGGGTGTGGAGATTGGTCCGGCAGGTGAGAAGGTGTGCGTCAGTCGGGCGTTGGTGGTGCACACCTTTAATCCCAGCACTCGGGAGGCAGAGGCAGGTGAATCTCTGTGAGTTCGAGGCCAGCCTGGTCGAGTTCCAGGACAGCCTCCAAAACAATACAGGGAAACCCTGTCACGAAAACCCAAAAAAAAAAAAAAAAAAAAAGGTGTTCGTTTTCACCACTACTCTCTTTGGTGCTTGTCTTGGTATCTCTGATAGTTCTCTTACGTCCGGGAACTCTGCAGCCTGAGACCTGCTCCTATGCTGATAGTGCTGGCCCAGCCTGCTGAAGTGTTAGATCCCAGCATATGCAAGTTCACCAACCCTTCTCTTTGTATCATATCAATTCCTAGTAGATGTTCAGTAAAGCATAGCCCTAAATTAATAATTAACTAATTACATTTCCTCTTGGCTTTTAAAATATACCTTTATTCCCTTTTTGTCAATGTGTGAGTATGTACATGTAAGCTGGTGCCTACAGAGGCCTGAAGAGGGTGTCAGATCCCCTGAGGCTAGAGTTACAGGCAGGCAGTTGTGAGCTGCCACACGGGTGCTGGGAACTGAACCCTGGTCCCCTAGAAGAGCAGCAAGTGCTCTTAACCACGGAGCCATCTCTACACACACACACACACACACACACACACACACTTTCTCTTTAAATTAGTGATCTGTCCCTGGTAGAGTCATGCCCTCCTCCATTGAAGCTTACACGCCTACACACCGGCTTTTACAGGCAGGTCCTCAGTGGAAACCACTGAGTGGCTGGGTGATACAGAGCTCACACTTCCTGACCAGAAAGAAATCATAGCAGAAAGCGGTACAACAGCAAAGGCAGGTACTGAGGGCTGTGGGGCAAAGAGAAGGCGCTGTCACCAGCCCACAGGAAGGCTGGGAGGCTTCCTGAAAGAGGGAGCAAGGCTCCTACTTCCTGGGTAAATCCTGTATTATTTGGAATAAGGTTAAAAAAATCATGAGGAGCCCTCCATCTCCCCCCTCCCCCCACGAGCCCCTTGGTGCCTGTCTTAGGCTGCGGGGTAGAGAGACAGTACCTTTAAAATCTCATGACAATTACGCAATTTCTTGACTTGCTGCCCCACCCACTGAAAATTGAAGGAGAAGCCTATCTCCCCAGGACCCAACCCAAACCTGGCATCCAGGAGATGCTCTGAGGTGTCCACAGGAGTGAGTGATCAAAGGAACCCATTAAAATAATGTCCAGAATCTGTTCAGGACTGAGCTGACTGGGCAAAGCTCGGGAGGTCTGCCGACCTCCGTGTCCCCCTGGGAGACCTACCTGCCCATTAGTCCACACTAACGCGGGAACTGAAGGAGCCTGAGGAGCATCTTTGCATTTGCACCCCCCCCTTCCGGAGAGCAGCAACAAGCCTCCCAGGAGGGCTGTCCTGTCATGCACCCAGGGATGTGTTTACTCTCGTGGCGGCCATGTCAGTGTTGTGGTTATTTGCCACAGCAGAGCAGATCCGGGCTCAGTTCTCAGACTCACTCAGAAGAGCAGACTCAGAGCCCCATCCCTCAAGCTTCACTCCCATATGCAGTTTACAGAGAAGCTCCAGGTGGCACCACCAACCCCCCCCCAACCATCCTTCCCCTCATCTTTGGAGAGGGTGGCAAGTGCTGCAATCTAGGGCTGATAGCCAAAACCAATGAAGCAGAGTCCCCTCCCCCTCAAAAGGAAAAGCCTCTGCTGGCTGGGACCCCAGGCAGCTCTCACTGGAATCCTTCCCAGGGACAGTGGGACCTGTGTAGAATATAAGGAAAACTAAATGAAAAGGTTTCACTAGTGCCAGGTGTGTGTGTGTGTGTGTGTCTGTCACGTGTAGACCTCCCAGCTGAGCTCGTTACACCTTTACCCTGCCTGCCAGCAGCAGAACAAGAAAACACAAAGGCATCTGCAAATAATAGCACTGCTTTGGTTCTGGAGGTTTAAAAATGCATGTTGGCCCTGAGAGGAATTCTGAATATCCACTCAAAATTAACTTGTGTCCCTCATTTCTACTAAACTACTGATCTGGAAAATTCTACTTTATCCTCTGACAATCAAGTCCAGCTGTTTCCTAACCCTAACCCAACCAGACAGTCAACCTAAAGCCAGGAGGTCAGTGCTGAGCTGTAGGCCAAGGACCTGGCCTGGGTTACTGCATGAGATGGGCAGTGGCTGCCTTGCGGATGAGCCGCTCAGTCAGGGGTGAGTTGGGTTTCAAGGCATCACGCTCCATCAGAAGGCTCCTGTGGAAACACACAAGAGTTTTTGTTATAGAACCTTCTAGAAGGATGTGGGAGCATGACTGGTGGGAGCAAATGGGTACAGCCAGCTGGACAGTACTTTGATTCTGCCTTAGAGACAAACACTAGAGATAAGGACTCCAGTGTAGGGCTGTCACTGTGGCTTGCCTGTCTCAGGGGACCTCATAGCTCATGCTGCTGTCACAGCCTAACGCTGAGGACCAGAGGGAGAAGAGACATGGCGTGTGGCAGGAAGTCACATGTGAAATGGGTCCAGGAAAAGCAAGCGAAAGAATAGGTAGGTGCGTAGGGAAAGCGTTCATTTGAAGAAAGCAAGAGCAGAATCCATCAGAGGTAAAGCCCCCCTGCTGTGGCTGACTCTTGACACCCTTGACGCCCTCAGCATCAGCATGACTTAGGAGGTAGGACCCTTACCGTGGGATTTGTGTATAAGGAACACAAGGGAATCTGTCCTCTAAGTGCTCAGGGAAAGCCAAGACATAGCAAGAAGCTCTGAAGCCAGGAAGAGGGGCACACCAGAAACTGAATCCTGCTGGGTCCTGATGCAGGACATTTCAGAGAACTGCAAGATAAGATGAGTCTGGTGTGTGAACAAACCACCATGCTTGTGTTTGGTTTATTTTGGTAACACCCTGAGGACATTAAGATAGAGATAGATTAACAATGATGGGTTTAACTGGGCATTGGCCTTTAATCCCAGCACTTGGGAGGCAGAGGCAGGCAGATCTCTGTGAGTTCAAGGCCAGCCTGGTCTACAGAGCCAGTTACAGGACAGCTTCCAAAACAATACAGGGAAACCCTGTCTCAAAAAAACAAAATAACAACAACAATAAAAAATGATGGGTCTGTGGTGAGTGAGTGAGGTTAAGGGGCTGGGGCTTGGTACACAGGCAGGGGACAACACCACAGCCAGGGTAGAAATGTATCAGCCTGCTTTCTGCTGCTATAACAAAATATCCAAGGCTGGGTGCTTTGTAAAATTAAAGGTTTTATTTAGCTAGGTTTCAGAGACTGGAAGTCTAAGACAGAGGCCCTATCTGGCTCCAGATGAGGCTACTTCTCTGGGTGAACAGGGAAGAGAGGCAGAAAGGCAAATGACTGCATGCAGATGAGGTTGAGCAAACTGAGTGACTTCGCTCTACACCACTGTCCTTGGAGAGCATTAGCTAGGGCCCCTGGAGAATGACTTTAATATTTTCTGAGAGTGTGTGCGGCCCCAGGACCCCATTCCAGGAGTCCTCTCAACTCTCTTCCCCTTCTCAACAATTCCAAACTGGGGAACACACGTCTAGCACACGGACCCTAAGAGGGTCGTACACAAACCATCCCAAACCACAGCAGAGGGCTTTTGCCTGTGCAGGGATGGACTGCAAAGGGGGGCAGGCACTTGGAAGGAATGCCCGACCCTGCAGTGCCTTCCCAGGCAGCTGTGCGGCCTCTCTCCCCTGCACTACCTCCTATGTAGGACGTAAGCTGTGTCACATCTACTCCAGGGTGGGCCACACTGCACCCTAGAGTCTGCCTCAGCTCAACCCTCAGCCCCCTCCTCTGTCCACAGAGCCCACATCCTCCTTGCTGTGCCCACAGGCCCCACTTTTTACTAACAGCAGGTCCCCCAGGGGGCTCGACCACGACAACATCACATGGGCTTTCTGTATCTGGACATGGAGTGACAATGGACAGGGGCATGTCCACGATATTTCTGAGTTCAGAGTAGTTCAAATGTTCCTAGGCATCACCTGTACTGCTGAGGGTCTGGCCCAAAGGCCAGGGCACCTGCCTAGACCTCTTCTCACAGGACAGGGTCCCAGGGCTCCTCTCCTTGGCAGGGTGGGTGGTGAGCCAGGGGAAGAAAGGATAATGGCTAAGGCTATAGGAGTTCCTCCACTGGGTGTCCCAGACACCCCCAGTTTCTAGGTCTGTGGCTTTCTCTCCTAACCAGGGCCACGGGCTAAGTGCATTGGGCATTTAGTCTCCCTCCACATCTCCACAGGACATCCTATGCTCCTCCACCCCCTCACCAGATCCACCATCATCCTCTCCACCCAAACTATCCAGATATTTTGTGTGATGAACTGTTCTGTGCCCCATGGAACCCATATACCCACCCACTCAGTGCTGTGTCCCACTGAGGCCTAAAGGGGAAGAGAAAAAAAGAGACAGTGTGTCCCAGGCAGAGGGCATAGCACACGCAAGGACCTGAGAACAGGTGTCGTAGCTACCTGTGCAATTTAGCATGGCTAAAATGGGAAGTAGGCAGGGGAGGCAGGAGGCTGGGAAAAAGGCTGTCCCCCCTTTGTCAAGTTGAGCCTGCTAATAAGTGAGAACCAAATGCCCAGTTTGCCTCCTGCTTTCTGAACCCCAAAAGCAGAAGCGTACATATCAAGGCAGATGCATGCATAGGGAAATCATGTATAGGGTACCAGCCCAGGCCTGGCTGTAGGAAGGGCCAAGTGCTCACCGGGCCACATTCTTATGAACACTGGAGGTGCAGTTGATGGCGGCATGAATCAGCAGCTGGTTGAAGACGTCTCTCTATGAAGTCAGTTAGGCAAGTTAGGCACCTGGGATGCGGATCAGGGAGGGGTCCCCAGCCCAAAGGAACCACTGAGACAAACACCACCCTCATCACATCCCCCGGTGTCAGTGTGAAACAAGAATACTCATACCCCATGAGTGCTGGCTACACAGGAGACACCTGGCTGCTGGGCAGTGCTCTCCAGCCCCCTGGGTTCCTGTATGTAGCTGGCTCACCTGGGCGTTGCTGCCCCCAATCTGGACAATTCGGTAGCGGATTGGCAAGAGAAGTTCTAGGACTCGGTCAGGACTCCCGTTCTCAGCCTCCACAAGGGCCTGGCACAGGGGCAGCCCCACATCTTGTGCCAACTGATGCTGGCAGTTCTCACCTGGGGACCTGTCACCAAGACCAAAGCTCAGTATCCACTTTACAAAGGGCCTTTCACAGCTGCCTGATGGCACTCTGAGGGAAACAGGAGGCAGAAGCATCTGCCCAGTGTAGGGAGACGACCTGGCTCCCTGTCCCCAGCCTCAGTTTGCCCCTCTGGAAAGTGGTGTAACAGCACAGTGGAGAAATCAGGACTGCAGACATTGCAGGCAAAGCCTGGGCACTAACAGCCAGTGCTACTGTGGTTACCAAAGAATGTGTCGGTAGTAACCTGTCTTCCCAGGCCACCCTTGTCAGCTCAGAAGGCACCATTTCCAACAGATAAAGAAACTGAGGCCCAGAGCAAGGAAGATGCCAACCGGACCCTTGGAAGTCAGATACCCATGAAATACACGCCTGCATGGGCGCCCACCTTGGGGACACCCACCTAGAAGCATGGATATCTTCAAGCTGTGGTCACCAGCAGGACCTTACTCTAAGGTTTCCCCGAGAAGCCAGGGTGACCCCTGTACTCCTTCACCCTCTCAGCTGGCAGACTTCTTGGACTCGGGGTGTCACATACTCGCTGGCCTCCTGTAGGGTAGTCAGCAGCTCCTGTGTGGTCTGGAGGTCCCGTGCGCCCAGGGAGGCCATCAGGAAGTGAGCGTCATTGAACAGAAGGATGTGGTCTCGGGTGTGCTTCTTAGTCACAGGTAGGACAGCCTGCCACCGCTGGCCAAGGGACACCCCTGGGGACCAAAAGAGGAGCCAAGGGCTTGGTATAAGGCAGCCCTGCACCCATGTCCCTCAGAAGCCCATCGATCTTGTCCTGGTGAGAAGTCAGGTGACTAGGGCCACCAAGACCTATGCTCTCCTTGTTTTCCTAGAGAAGCAACAAACCCATGAGGTAAAAGAAAATTTGAAAAATGGTCAAAGGTTATGAAGCTATTCCTAGGCCCCTTCCAGACCCCCCAAAAACATGTTTTAAATTTTCTTTATGTAATCACCAATCTAGTACCTGTGGAGAGATGACTCGGCAGTTAAGAGCACATGGGTTCGGTTCCCAGTTTCGACATGGTGGCTCACAGCCTTTTTCTAGCTCCATATCCAGGGAACCCAATGCCCTCTTCTGACCTCCATAAGCACCAGGTACACAAATACATGCAGACAAAATACACACACACACCAAAAATATTGTTTCAAGTCTAGTACCTGATTCACAATGGGCATTCAATAAAAGCCAGTGGTATCAATAAATAACACTCTTCTTAAGTTTGAATTTTCTGGCTCTAGAAATTCATTCCCTACCTTTGCCCCAGACTCCAGCCTCCCACCTCCTTTTCTTCCCTCTTGGTCCTGGAATGCTAGATTAGCTTTCTTCTCTAGGGCATCTCCATCCGCCCAGAGGGCCCTAGGTCTGTTTCTCGCCTATCAAATGGAACAGTGAGCGCCAGGCGGTGGTGGTGCATCCCTTTAATCCCAGCCTTCCTTAGCATCTCTCTCTGTGGGGCGTCATCTGACCCTCCAGGCATGGGCAGGAAGCCAGCCCCGTCAGGGCAACTGTGAAGCCTAAGGTGACAAGCTGAGAAGCCTCTGCAATGTCAGAGTTGGGAAATCATCACCTCCCGTGATCTGGGAAAAGAGGCATCAGCCAGTCGCCAGCTGCCACGTGTGCCCTGAAAGGCCTGCCAGGCAGGCTCTGGGAAAGGCAAAGCTCAGAGCCTAAGGCCACTACACCAAGGGGGTGGGGGTGGAGAATGGGATAAAGAGCAGCTGAGGCTAGGTCAGTTGCCTTGGACTGGCACAGAGACAGCAGCATAAGCTGGCATGCAAAGCTATAGCTAGGCCCATTCATCCCGAGACCTGTGGTTCTGGCACCCGCCCTAAGACCAGCAATCCCATTTTCTCTCGTTGTGTAAGGAGAGAAGACACGCAGTTACCTTCCATCTGAAGACGGTAGAGCATGGAGCAGCTGTCCACCACATCCAGCATGGCGCCACTGGCCTGCAGGCTGGGGAGGATCTGAAAGACAAGGGCCATGGGAGGCCAGGCTCAGAGGGCCAAATAATGACAGCGACATGAGTACAGCCAGAGTTCCCATCTGAGCCACGCCTGTGACCTGCACAGAGAAAGCTCTCAGCAAACAAAAGCTATAAGCGTCCCAACCACCCGAAGCAATGTCCTTGTCACTTCTCATCCTTCGTGCTAAGATCAAGTGCAGGACCACAGCGCCTACTAGGGGACTGTGCAGCTGCGGGTGCCAGAATGTATGAGGGACACACACACACACACACACACACACACACACACACACACACACACACACACACACACACACACGAGCCCACTGCACTGTTTGCCAGGGTTAGTGCTAGGACCTGTCAACTGCCACCCCCAGCCCCACTCTGGAAGGAGACTCCTGTCTTGCCTCGCCATGTTTCTAGATTCGACTTTGTTCACCAGGAGACCTGTATACACCTCAGAGCACACAGTGCGTGTCACCCCCCATTTCTTTTCTAAGAAGCTGATTGTGGCAGGAGAACTCGTCCCAGGGACCCTTGTCTGCTAAGTGTCTCTCTTGTGTTCAGACCCCCCCACATCATGAGCACCCTGTGCCAAAATTTTATTATGAAGCCCTCACTTGGGAGTTCCTCCTTTCAAAGCATGCTCAAGGGGTGAGAGGAGAATTTGAGTTTGGGGAGAGGACAAGGTTCCAGAGGTGACAGATGGGATGGGGCTTACTGTAATACTACACAATTTATCATCACCACCACCACCACCATCAGTATTTTATACATGTGAGTGTTTTGCCTGCATGTACGTCTGTGTACCACATGTGTGACTGATGCCCACAAAGGCCAGAAGTAGGCACCTTGTTTCCTGAAGCTGGAGTTACAGATAGTTGTGAGCTACCATGTGGGTGCTGGGAATTGATTCTGGGTGCTCTGGAGCAACAGTTGGTACTCTTAAACATTGACTCATTTCTGTAGCCCCACACTTTTTTTTTCTTCCTTTTTTATGTAACACTAGGAGTTGAGCATAGGATCCCAAGCATGCCACACAAGTGCTCTAACACTGATATCCCCAGGCCTTTTTTAAAACTTTTGATTCTGAGACAGTCTCATTAAGTTATCCAGGCTAGCCTTGAGCTCACTTGGTAGCCCAGATATACCTTGAGCTTTCAAATCCTCCTGCCTCAGACTCCTAAGAAGCTAGGATTCCAGATCTGTAGCACCATGGTTTGATTAAGTTTTGTAGCATAGATTTTAAAACAGTAAAAACAGACAGGAGTCTGGAGAGATGACTCAATGGTTAAGAGCACTGGCTGCTCTTCCAGAGGGTCAGGGTTCAATTCCCAGAAACCACATGGTGGCTGACAATCATCTGTAATGATGCCCTCTTTTGGCCTGCAGGCATACATGCAGACAGAACACTGTATACATAACAAAATAAATAAATAAACTATCTAAACTCCAGTTTTAGGGGGTCTGGCCCCCTCTTCTGATCTTTGCAAACACCAGGCATGCATGCAGTGCACATACATACAAGCAGGCAAAACACTGGTGAAGCCAAACCTGATTTAATGCCTGGGACTCACATAGTACAAGGAAAGAACTGACTTCTGCAAGTTGTTCTCTGACTTTCATATATACATATATATATATATATACATATATATACACATATATGTGTGTGTATGTATATATATATGTCATAGCATATATACACATACAAAATTAATGTGGTTTTTTATTTTGAGAAAGGGTCTTACTGTGTAGCTCTGGCTGTCCTGGAACTCACTATATAAACCAGGCTGGCCTCAAACTCAGAGAGATCTGTCTGCCTCCTGAGTGCTGGGATCAAGGAGTGTACTATAGGCCTGGCTCTGATTTAAAAAAAAATCTATATATATATGTATGTGTGTGTGTGTGAACAAGCCTAGTGGTAGTGGTGCACACCTTTAATCCCAGCACTCAGGAGGCAGAGGCAGGAGATCTCTGTGAGTTCAAGGTCAGCCTGATCTACAGAGAGAGAGTTCTAGGACAGCCAAGAGCTACACAAAGAAATTCTGTCTTGAAAAAACAACAACAACAACAACAAAAGAAAGAAAAAAAGAAAAGAAAAAGAACAAAACCAAACCTCCTATGGACAGATGAATTACCTCACTAAGAATATCCATCTGAAAGGACCGTGACAGTCAGAGATTACCTTAGCCATGTCAACCTCCAAACCCCGTGGGTGAACAGTAAGCAGAGACTCCATGGTACGTGGAGTCAGAACATGGCTCTTGACAAGAGCCAATTCCACGGAGTCTGGGGGCTTCCTCCCACCATTTTCTCTGGCTGGGACAATGCCAACAGGCCCAGAGGCTACGAGAGACAAGCTGACCGCAGCAACGAACCATAAACAGTGTGAGTTGCACTTACATGGTTGTCATAGATGGTTAGCGCAGCCTCGTATTCTCCCTGCAAAGGTGAAATTGCTGTGCTTAACATCTGCAGAAGTCAAAAGGAGATACACTAGGAATAGCTGGCCAAGGTCCCCACTAAGGGAGATGGGCAGGGCCCAGTGGGAACCCAGTGTGGAGAAAGGAGGTGGGCCCAACCTTTGTGCCATGGGGTCTCACCTTGCATGTATTTTTATCTCTGGGCATCTTAGAAGCCTCCATGTCTTTCTCTATGGTAACAGTACTGCAAGAAGCGCCCTGACAAATGGGTCACTGCCCATCCCCACCACCTGTCCCCACTCCCTCTTGTCGTAGAATTATTTCTGGTGCTGTAAGTCCAATTTGAGACCCTCCCTGTACCCCAAGCAGTAAAGACGCACTTGGTTCCAAACCACCTGTAGTGGTATGACAGTATGCACTGTGGGCTCAGATGTTTGAATATGTGGCCCCCAGTTGGTGGCACTGTTTGTGCAGGCTTAGGAGGTGTGGCCTTGCTGGAGCATGTCACTGGGAAGGGGAGGGGCTTTGAGAGCTTAAGGCTTCACTTTCTCTCAGTCCATGTTGCTTTGTGCCTGGAAGATGTGGAGCTCTCAGTGTCCAGTTCCTGCATCCATGTTTGCAGCTAGCTGCCATGCTTCCCCACTGTGAAGGAGGCTCTCATGCCTCTGGGGACAAATAAACCCTTCCCCTCCACAAGTTGCCTTGGTCACGGTGTTTTATCACAGCAATAGGAAAGTAACTACTAAGCCACACGAGCCCCACTTGCCAAGAGTGAAAAATGTCTCTGAGGAGCTCAGCATGCAAGGCTCTTGGAATGTGAATACCGTATTGCGTTAGACACCATCTGTGCTGGGCACTTTATGTCATCTGAGAGGAGGGAACTTGAGTTAAGAAAACACCTTACTTGTAGGCAAGCCTGTAGGGTATTTTCTTAATTAGTGATTGATGGGGGAGGGCCCAGCTCTCTATAGGTAGAACCACTCTGAGCTGGTGGTCCTAGGTTCTATAAGGAAGCAGACTGAGCAAGCTGTGATGAGCAAGCCAGTAAGCAGCACCCCTCCATGGCTTCTGCATCAACTCCTGCCTCCAGGGTCCTTCCTTCCCTGTTTGAGTTCCTGTCCTGGCTTCCTTCAGTGATGGACTACAATGTGTAAGTGTAAGCCACATAAACCCTTTCCTCCCCAACTTGCTTTTGGTCATGGTGTTTCATCACAGCAATAGAAACCCTAAGACACCATCTTTTGTACCAGTACACAAAGGTGCAGCATGGAAGTCAGACACATACCATAGGCTCTTCTCTGGACATCTGCCCTGGGTGAGACAAGCCAAAGAGGCAAACATCCTACCTTTTCGATCAAGTACAGGGCCCAGTGCCAATAATTATGGCAAGCGAGCATGTCAGAGTCCTGCAGAAAGAATGAGAGAAAGTCTGAGCTCTGAGGTCTGGGCCTAAGAGTTCAGTTGGTATCATGAATGAACCCCTGGGTTCAATCTCCAACACTGAATAAACTAGGTATGGTGGGTCACACCCGTGATCCCAACACGCACTGTGATCCCAGTGCCGTAGAAATAGAGGATCAGAAGTTAGAGTTTGGGCTGGGGAGATGCTCACTTGGTACAATGTTTGCTGTGTAAGCACTGAAGAGCTGAGTTTGACTCCCGCACCTACGTAAAAGCTGGACATGATGGTGTGTGCCTGTAACCCCAGGGGGAGCCTGGAGGTTTTCTAGCCAGCTAGTCTTGCCTAATCCGTAAGCTCCAGGTGCTAGGGAAGAGACTGCTCAAAAAACAAGGTAGATGGCAACTGAGAAATGACTGTGGCTTCCACAAGCACATATATACATGTGCACTTACACCAACATACATGTTCAAACACATAGGTATACACACACACACACACACACACACACACATGTGGCTGTGTGTGTGTTCTGGGGGAGGAATATGGAGGAAGGGAGCCAGGCCAGCTGGTGGACAGGGCCAACTAGTGCTCCACACCCTACCCACAAAATCTTGCAGTATCTGCCTGGGGAACCCCAGGAAAAAGTAGCCTCTCTGGCTTTAGGTTCCTGGTGGACCCTAGAATTTTCCAGACCCTGGGCATCTTTAGAATGGGCTGCATGTTCATAAGCCTCCCAGTAAGCCAGCTGCACCTAGAACCATGCCTGGAGATGCCGGGAGCTGGCTTGGCTACCAGTCACAGTCCTAGCCTAGGGAACTGCTCAAGAGGGATGCTGGTGGTCACTGCATCCAGCCTGGACTGCTCAAGAGGGATGCTGGTGGTCACTGCATCCCGCCTAGGGAACTGCTCAAGAGGGATGCTGGAGGTCACTGCATCCCGCCTGGACTCTGAGGCACTGAGTATCTATTACTCAGTGGTAGGCCCTGGTGAGGGCTTGCTTCCCTAGCTGGTGGTACCCTTGGAGCCTGCTATGGCACAGAAGGACAGGGCAGCAAGGACACCAAAGGCAAGTCCAGTGAAAACAGGCACACCCGGAGGAAGAAGGACCACCACAGCTAGTGGGCCAGGAGGACATGGCCCTAGAGGGGGCACCAGCCAGTCAGGAGCAGGGAAGAGCACAGTGGGGAATATGGAATAGGGGCAATGAGGCCGAAGAGTGTTCAGGCCATGGAAAGGGTCAGGCTAAGCACCTGGGGTCCGACTCACACTAATCCCCATGTGCTGCCCCTACATCAGTGGACCATCATCCCATCAGCCTGCCTCTTCCACCTACTGCATCATGTGGTTCAGAAGGCCACTCCATCATCCCATGTGGAGCCTGCAGGCAGCAGCAGAAGCACATGCAACTCAGGGCCCTAAACATGCCCACCCTTGCTGGGCTCTTATTTCCCCAGTACCCTTTGGGTCCATTCTTTGATAGCAGACCCCAATTGTACACTTATAAAATGCTAGCAGATGTTGTAGTGTTGTGGAGCTCCCAGAGGATGCTTGGCTGTCAAGGATGCCTCTGAGCGGATCCTAAGCTCCCGGGGAACTAAGCCACATCTATGAGTCCCACCCAGCAAGCCTTGGTGGAGTTCCATGTATCAGACTGGGTCGTCCAGCAGATGACCACCACCAAGACTCAACTCATACCTTCCAGTGGCCTTCGGTGTGCTGCATGAACTCCAGCCCATCTTTGACCTCTGCTCTCATCTCATGTATGTGGGCAATAGTGTGCACTGACCACGCATCTGTCGGCTCAATAGATAAAGCCTGCATGAGGTAGGAGATGGGAGGACAAAGAAAATGGAGGTTAGCCTGGCTGCCTGGGCCCAATAAGAGTAAGGGTGGGATTGGGCTCTAACCAGAATAATTACAATCCCGACACCAGCCCCATTTCCTACATACCTGGGGGGGGTATCAATGTATGCCCTACCCACCACAGCAGGCTGATGCCCTCACAGATGAGGAAACTAGAGCTCAAGGGGGCCAGGACTTGCTTCTGGGTACACACCCCAGTCATTTGCAATATGCTACCCAGGAGCTCTATGCTTCAGTTTCCCATGATGGCTTCCAGGGCTGCCTTCCTTTCAGGGCTATGAGAAGTGTTGACTTTGACATCCTTTTGTGGTGAACGACAAGAGGCTGCCCCTCCCACTTATACTCTGGAGATGGACACAGGTGGCTTCCTGAGTTAGAAGCAACCGGTTCTAGCGACACTGTTGTTAATGACAAAATCTACACGAGCCCTGAGCTCCACAGTGAGGCAGAGGGACACATGGACTGACTCCTTCTTCCTTGCCCATCTATTAACCAGGTCAGTTCATGTCTATGGAGCACCCCCTAGTGCTGCGACACGAAGCAGTGAACCGGGGTTCACTGCGACCCCATCACTGGCTCCTGCTCAGAGCCCCACACCAAATCGAGGGCCCCTCAGGCCTGCTTCTGCACAGGCCTGACACTTGCAGCAAGGGTTTTGGCAACATGTCCCCAGTGGTCTCTGGCCCCTGCTTCTGCCCCTCTGCTTTCACAGTCTTGTCCACTCCATGTGGGAAGACAGGGGTCACACAACATGTTTGGAAGGCCTTGGGGCAGAGAGCCTGAGTACTAGGACAGCTGGGGACATGGCAGGGTGCAGCCTGGGCATGGCTGAACATCCCGCTAAGGAACACCTCTAAGCGTCTGCTTTCACACAGGGTAGCTGAGAACTAGGACTCAGCCCTGTTCTTTCTGACCAGCACCCTCACTCACCTGGAGCCCTTGCATGGTTCCCTGGGATACTCCAACTCTCTGCCTACCCCTCATGCCTGAGGTTGACCTGCTGGGATTACTGTCACCTTGTGAGGTCACTGTAGTTCAGTGGAGCCTGGTGCTATCCACCCTTGCCTTGTAGAAACCTGGGGAACACAGCTATAGCCTCGTTTTCGTATCTAGCAACTGTCTGTGGGGGCTGGAGCTAAGGTCAGTGTGGCCTATAGGTGGAGCAAAGGGCAGGGAAGAGCAATGGGTGGGGGTGCTACTCTGCCACATCTTGTTTCTTGGAAGACTTGAGTCTGCATCCTTGGTCATCTCTCTTTGGAGTCAGCTTGTCACAGTGCCACTCAAAGCTCCTTCAACGGCTCTGCTGTCCTCCAGATGCCTAGGTGGTTCCCCCCACCAAACAGCCTTCCTGTGACTTAGCCACAGACGGGCTGGCTCTCTGGCTATCCTGATCATAGAGCTTAGATGGCCAAGAAGCTACCTGGAGCCCTCAGGGCTGACTCGGAGCTAAAGAAAACCAAAACCAAACAAAAAGCCCTCACCTGATCCCTCAATCTGGATTGCGTCTGATTTAGACAACATTCAGACACCCTGAGGATGCTGTCCTGAGGAGGGGGCACTTCAGGCCAGCTGAGGCAATGCCTGGTTCGGGAGCCATAGCAGAGTTGCAGGGAAAGCAAGATCTAGTCCAGGCTGTTTAAAAGACAGGCGTGTGTCAGCTGGCCTAGGTAACAATCTGACCCCTGAGCTTTGTCACCATGGGAGGGCTCTGCCTAGCCTCTCTCTGAGCTGCAGCTCTCTTGTCTGGGCACCAAAATGTTTAACAGTGTGGGCAGAGACCATTGGCAGGAGCAGGAGTGCACAAGTTCCAGTTGTGAACCTGGACCAAGAGCATATGCCACCCTCTATGCATGGCAATACCTCCTTGCACCTTAGTTTCTATTTCTATTCTTGCAAGGACAAGAGTGGCAGAGAAGGACTCCCAGAGCCTGAGCTATCTCGCACCCAGGGCTGTCATTTGACCCTTGCTTCAGGCCTACAGGAAGGGAGTCCCCAGAACTCCAGATCAGCAAACACATCCCAGCAGAATACAGAATACAGGGCCTGAGGCTGAAGCACCTAGCATGATCCACACTGGCTCCACCCCTCCCACTGCTAAGCAACCAGAGTGGTAAGTGATAGCTAAGAGACAAGCCTGTGGGCAGGACAAAGATGCCCCACACACAGTCAGGGAGAAAGAACATAACAAGATCAGGCCCCGACCTTTGAAATCTCCACCCACCTCAAGCCTCGTGGGGCATGGCTAGATCCGGTGGAAAGGTAAAACTCATGGAGGAACAATCACGACTTGCATGGCTCTCCTATAGTGCTCCAGTCCCAGTTGGCCCTGTGGCTGTAGAGCCAACTGGGATTCACAGAAACACAGAGCCACCACTCTGGTAACTCCTGAGTATAAAGAGCCGCCACCTCCCTGAGTCTCACTGCCTCATCTGTTCCAGGGACCTTGGGAGGCTTAGAAGAGTGCTGGGACAGGCGGCTGCTTTCCCTAACAACAGCCCCTCCCAAGAAGACACTCGGTCCTCAAATGAGGGGCCATACCTTGAAGGGCTTCACGGCTTGAGAAGGGCCCACTCACCTCTTTGGCAAGCTTTTGTGCCTGATCATAGAAGTTGGTTTCCATCAGTCCGAAAGAATAGATGCCTTTCACATAGCTGAAAACAGAGAAAAGACTTCAGTATCCCTGGGAAACCATCAGAGCAAGTGGGATGGAGTCCCCCGCAGGATTGGCTGGAGTCCACACACCCAGGGCGTGTATGTGACTGTGTTTGGACACAGGGACTTCACAGATGGAACAGAGGTAAGACACAGTGAGTGGCAATCTGATCACTGTTGTCCACTTCGTTAAAAGGCCGTGCAGAGCTGGTGTCAAGGAAAAGGGATTTGCTGACACCCTGATTCTGCTCAGGCCTTAGGCAAGAGTCAGCAATGAAAGTTTGACTCATGGCCCCAACCCAGAGAGGAGCTGGCTCAGCAGTCTTCTTTTTGAGCTTCCTTTAGTTCAAAGATCTATTTTCTCAGACATCAATGCAGGGTCTCTTTCACGGAGGATGACACAGTCTATTCACACCTTCCTGGGAAGCCTGGCACTCTGGATAGCTCCTCTCAGGCTTCTGTGCACCATTCTTCACCCAGCCTGGGAGCACCCACTCACCAGCCCGCTACCTCACAGAACTCATTCCACAGCCCTGGTTGTCTGGCTCACCCTTCATTCTGGCCCACATTCTCTGAATGACCACATACTTGCACTTCTCATCAGGCACCCAGGCACTGAGCCCCAAGACTCAGGTCACAGGTCACCAACGGGCTCTACCCTGTGTGAGCAAAGACAGAAGCTGCTATCTAGGGCTCCAGTGTCACTTTTACTGTCACACAGGGGCAAATGGCAGCTTTTACTGGAGACCAGTGACTTGCAGGTGATTTTTAAAAATATCTACCACTCAGGAAGCAGAGGCAAGCTGATCTCTGTGATTTTGAGGTCAGCCTGGTCTACAGAGCTTGTTCCAGGTCAGCCAGGAAGGGCTACACAGAGAAACCCTGTCTCAAAATACGAACAAACAAACAAATTTACCAAGAGCTTGTGGAAGGTCAGGTACTATTAGCTTGTGAGTTGTTTAATCATCCATTTGGCTGAACCATGGTACCTGGATCTGTGATTAGGCACCATTCTAAGGGTCACCACAAAGGTATTTATATCAGATGTGTGCTGTGGAATTATCCTTCTGTACACTGTGAACATGTATTACTATCATGGTTAATAAAGAAGCTGACAGGCCTGCAGCAAGGCAGGACAAAGTTAGGCTGAACAACCAAACTGAGGATACTGGGATGAAGAAGGGCAGAGTCAGAGGAGATGCCAGCCAGCCACCGAGGAAACAGAATGTGTAGAAAATGAGGTCACAAGTCAGGAGCCACATGGCAAAGCACAGATAAGAAATATGGATTAATTTAAGTGTAAGAGTTAGCTAGTAACAAGCCTGAGCTATCGACCAAGCATTTGTCAGTAATATTAAGCCTCTGTGTTGGCTATTTAGGAGCAGGCAGTCAGGACAGGAAAGCTTCGCCTACAGGTGTGCTTTTAAATCAGTAGACTTAGAGACAAACAAGATTCTCAATAATATGGGGGTGGGTCTCATCCGATCAGGTGATGGTCATAGAGAAAAGTCCCAGAAAGAAAAGGATACTCTGCCTTCCAGGTTCCTTTAGATATGAAGAGGAAGTTGACTTTTTGGGGAATTTCTAGCCTGTCACCCTGCCCTAAAGGTTCTGAATTTTCTAGATGCTCCCTAGCTGCCCTCTGGAGAACACTCCTTTTCCTCATAGCCACTGGTGTATCCACAGGTCATTGCTCTAACCATCTTGAAAATAGACAAGGATGTGGTCACAGCACCCTTAGCCTTGTACAGATGAACAAGGAACAGCCAGGAGTGGTGGCTCATTTCCTGCAATCACAGCACATAAGATTGCCATGAATTTAAGGCCAACCTGGGTTACAGAATCAGATCCCATCGTAAAAAAGTAAAACTAATGATAGACATAAAGTTTGGGTATTAAGCTTTGCAGAATATAATATTGGGGATGCTTGTTAGTACAACAAAAAATGCTATCTGACTGATACACAGTGGTACCATCTTGTTCACAGGATGGGATGAAGATCAAATGAAGAAAAAGGATCCTTTTAAATTAGCAGCAAGAGTCTTGTTATCTTTAGGCTGGGGCCAATAGAGTTTCTATGCCTTTGGGGCAGAGGAGAGAGACTGAAGAATGAGATGATATGGCTTCTTGCTGGCATGTACCTGCTAAGGGGGACGTCAGGTGTCCAAAAGGGGTAAATTCGAGCCACAGAATCCCGCATCTGCTCCTGGAAGCCCAGATAGAAGTAGGCATCATGGGAAAACTTCAGAGCCAACATGTCTGTTGGGTGGTCCCGGAGGATCTGTTCCCAGAGATCACAGGCTTTTGGGAAGTTTCTGCAAGACAAGAACACGCTGAGCGTGAAGTCCATATCCACGCGGGGTGAAAAGCCATCCTATGTCACTATTAAGCAATTACATCTGGGGCTGGGGAGATGGCACAATAGGTAAGAGTGCTTGCTACACAGCATGAAGACCAGAGTTCAAATCCCCAGCAGCAGAGTAAAATTCAGGCAGGGCCATGCTCCTGTTACCCCAGTGGTGAAGAAAGAAGGGTTCGGGGGGCTTGCTGGCCACCAGTCTGTCTGAAAGACCGTGAGCTCTAGGTTCAGTGAGAGACCTTGTCTCAAGGAACAAAGATGGAGAGCGATAGGATGGGACACTTGACCATCCTCGTCTGGCCTCTGAGCACAAGGGCACATGCATATCTCACCAACACAGACGTGTGCACACACGACAACACACCCTGCACACAAAAATCAAATATATATATATATTATAGTTAAGTATGTGTGTCACACCTGGATCATGGAACTAAAAAGGAGTGCAATCTGAAGGGAGGAGGAAATACGAAAAGCAATGGACTATGTGTGACATGAAAGCAGAGGGGCATCTTGGGGGAGGAGGAAAATAAGCCAGAGTGGGGCTGGGGCTTGAGGACAGACAGCAGGGATGGTGGTGAGGAAAACAAGGTCTGGTAACACCCACTGCTTTGTATGCAATAGTAATTCATAAAAAGAGAAACTGTTTCTAACTGAGAAAAAGAAATTCCATCAAGAGCTAGGAATGTAGTTGGAGCTTGCTTAGCAGGCAGAGTTCTGGAGAGCCCACACCCAACACTGCACAGTTAAAAATGTTATAGACATACATATGTACTCACTTTCTATGTTAGGTTATACCTCATAAAATTCAAAACCCTGTGGGAAATTTTACCTTCTCACTCAACTTCAGGAAGAAAACCAGGGGACCTGGAGATGGCTCCGAGGTTAACAGCACTTGCTGCTTTCACAGAGGTCCCAGATTCAGTTCCCGGCACCCCTAGTACAGCTTAAAGCCATCTATAATGCCAATGGCGGGAGTGCTGGGGCCTTTTCCAGGTCTCCTTGGGCACCAGGCACATGTGATACACAGATATACATATAAGGAAAACACTCAAGACACGTAACATAAACAAATCTTTAAAAGAAGAAAGAGAAAACCAGGTTTGGTGTATATGTGTGTGTGGGAGGGTGTGGGGGGGTGTGTATGTTGCGCACGGAGGCCAGAGGACAACATCAGGTGTCCCCATCAATTGATCTCTCCCTTATTTCCATAGTCTCTCATTTGAACCTGGACCTTACCAATTCAGTCAGACTGGTGGGCCAATGAGCAGCAGGGATCTGCCTGTCTCTGCCTCCCCCTGGCTTTTTGCCTGGGTGCTGGGCATCTGGACTCAGATCCCTAAACCTGTGTAGCATGCATCCTATCAGCTGAGCCTTCTCTTCAGGATGGCTCACCTGTTCAAGCAGACAGAGGGACTACCCTGGAGGACTGTGGGAATGGAGGCAGGGAACCATCTGGAAGGTAGAGAGCTGATGCACACAGTGTTGGAATCCTGAACATACCCTAAAGACCTGTATGTTGAAGGCTGGGTGTCTCAGCCTGAGGTACTGCTGGGGAGTGGTGCAATCTTCCAGAGTTTGGGGCCTGGTGATGTTCTATTAGGTCACTGAAAGCATGCCTACGAGGGGAACATTGGGACCTTGGTCCCATCTTGACTTTCCTGACTGCTATGAGGTGAGCAGCTTCCTCTACTACCTATTACTACCATGAAGCACAAGCCATAGAGTAAGTGCCCAAGGACTGAAGCCTTTGAAACCATATGCCAAAATAAACCTTTCTTCCTTATAAATATATTGTCTCAGGTATTTCGTTACAACAGAAGGCTGACAAATACAGAGCAAGAAGCAAAAAGGTCAATTGTACCCTGGGCGTTGGTGGTGCATGCCTTTAATCCCAGCACTCCAGAGGCAGAGGCAGGTGGATCTCTGTGAGTTCCAGGCCAGCCTGGTCTACAGAGCGAGTTCCAGGACAGCCTCCAAAACAATACAGAGAAACCCTGTCTCAAAAAACAAAAACAAAAATAAAAAAACAAAACAAAACAAAAAGGTCAATTGTTTCCTTCTCTTTCCTAGATGCTATGATTAAAATAGTAACCATGTGAATGAACCATAGCTATTCTGAACCCTAAACTGGAAACCCTCGATAAATACTTCTTCATTCAGAATTCATTTGGGGAGGGGGGGTAGGGTGGCAGGCTGGTGAGACCCTTAACCCCTGAGGCATCACCTTGCACAAGCTCCGAGTCCCAACCCCCAGTCCAGTGAGGCCCCTCACCCCTTGGCAAACATCTCCACCGCAGACACATGTAGCTGCTCCCGAGGTGTCAGAGTCTGGGTCTGGGAAACCTCCATCATCGTCCTCACAGCCAGG
This sequence comes from Mesocricetus auratus, assembly GCF_017639785.1. Classification (NCBI taxonomy): domain Eukaryota; kingdom Metazoa; phylum Chordata; class Mammalia; order Rodentia; family Cricetidae; genus Mesocricetus; species Mesocricetus auratus. The sequence goes on from NW_024429194.1 coordinate 79,413,573, forward strand.
TCCAGGTCTTTGTCCAGCTTCACGGAGCTTCCCGTGCCAATGAGCACAAGGCCGTTAGAGATGGCATGACCCATGGCTGACAGAAGATTGGAAGACAGCTGGTCACTCAACCTAGCCCAGCCCCACACTCCCAAGGTGTGAGCCATGCTGGGTACAGGTCCACTGTGTTCGAGGCCCTTATCAAAACCTGGATCTCAGCTAGCTGGGAGGCGCACTCCTTTAATCCTAGCATTCCAGAGGTAGAGGCAGGTGGATCTCTGTGAGTTCCAGGCCTGCCTGGTCTACAGAGTGAGTTCCAGGACAGCCAAGGGCTACACAGAGAAACCCTGTCTCACAAACACAAAACAAAACAAAACCCTGGATCTCAGCTCTGGCTTTCAGCAGGCAGGGGATGAAGAAGCACCTTCTAAGTAACTGAGGTAATTTTTTTTAAATTGGGCTTTCTGTTGAACTCCAAGGTCTGAAGCACTTCCCTCTACATTGACTGGCATTACTGCTATAACCAGCCCAGACCTCCCAGGATGCTCTGTGGACGCCATTCAAGGAGCTGAATCAACAAGGCCTTGGAGAACAGACTGTGTTCCCATTCCGCTGCCCTCACACATGATGGTGAGGATGGTGGTGCTTAGTGAAGGTGAGGTCTCAGGCCCCACCCATGCTTCCCAGCCCCATCTCCAGAAAAGAAGGGTGTCCCCTGATTTGCAGAACTGAATAACTGCCACTGGCCTAGAAAACAAACAAACAAACAAACAAAAACATAGTACTAGGATACTCCCAGCCCAGCTAGTGGACTCTGCTTGCAGAGTGGGTCCACTCTGACCACTAGCTGTCCCTGTGGCTGCATTTGGCTTGCCCTGCTTTTTTCCTGTCTCTCCTCATTCTGTCCTTGCCAGGATAATAGGGCCCTTGGCTTTAGCGAGGCCAGGCTGCTGCACGTGTTAAGAACATCCCTAACACCCATCTTCATCTTAGAAGTCTTCTCAAAGGCCAGGATCCTCACCCCACCCTCGGGCCACCCATCTTGGATTCTGAAATGTACTGGACTGACCTCCCGCAGCCCGCTGCATACGAGGCTTCCCATGAGCCAGGTTCAGTCTATCTCCATCCAGCTCTGGAGATGTCCGGGATCCTGAGACCCCTGACAAAGGTTTCAGAAGCCACCCCTTGTGTGCTAGGATTCTGGGCTTTAGAGCCAGCTAGACTCAGGTATGTGTCTCATTTCACTGCGCCCCGGTTTCCCCATCTAAGTAGTTAAATTGATGGTTTCGTCAAACTGATGATAACTAGAGAAAAGGTATCCTCATGGGAGCAACCATTGTTCCAAACACAAAAGTAGTTGTCATCACACCCTCCTCTGTGCAAGTGTCAGCTCAGTCACTGTCCCCAATATGTCCCATGCCCCTACCCCACCCCCGCCAAGTGAGTCCCCAGTGTCAGGGCGTGTGACCAATGCTCCTCTACCTAGGGAGAGCTTTACTCACCGAAAGTTGGGTCTGCTGCCTTGAGCTTTGACAGGCAGCCCTCGATGCCACCAAGACTCTTGTCGTTGGTCCACTTGACATACTGGAATGAGAAATACAAAATTAGTTTGTCTGAGTGGAGGCCTTAGATCGTATTGATGAAAGCATGTATCTAAACTTGGATTTTTTTGGGTGGGGGGTCAGGGCGCTGGAGTTCAAACTTGGGGTCTCCCATAAGCTCCACTGCTGAGGGAGTCCCAGATCTGAATTCTTTTTCTTTCAAGAACACTGAGCATTTTCTGGACTCTAATTCAAAGAAGGTATAACTTAATTGGTCTTCTAGGTGGAGATTAAATACACATGGTTGGGTGGCACCTCCTAGGGCTGGGGATGCCCACTGCCAGAAAAGAACTGTGGAAAAGCAGGTCCTTCCCAAGAGATGAGGTGCACCATGCCCCCTTCTTCAGCACCAAGGGGCACTCTGGAGTCACTTACACAATTCCTGCTTCATTTCTTTCAAAAATAACCATAGTAAGCCAGGTATGGACGCTGACATTCATAATCCCAACAATCAGGGGATGGAGTCAGGAAGCTTGCTGTAGGTTCCAGGTCAATCTGGGCTACAGTATGAGACCCAAGCAAACCAAAAGACCATGCCCGGTGCTCATTGCCATTAGAGACACAAAGGCTGGAAGATGGAAAGGCCAGTTTTTGCTTTCTATCTGTGTCTGCAGACTCAGGGGCACCTTCGCTCGGCCTCTGATGTACTGGATGACACTTGACTCAAACAGCCCCCCAATGTCCCACCTGGCAAAAAAGCTACTTGGACCATCCTTCTGAGACCCTGTCCCTTCTCCTATAAGCCCACAAGTCCCTGAACTACAGGATCCTTCACCGGTGTGAAGTGCCTGGGAATGGAGAAAGATCTTGGTCCAGCTAGCATGAAATGAGCCTCAGGACATGACCCCAGGCCTACATGGCAGAGCTCACAACAAATCCTCAGCAGGCCATAGTGGGACGCCGAGATGGCTCAGCATAATTCATTGCTGTCCATTCTTGAACTGGGAACCTTGTGATTAGGGCTAGTGGGGCTGGCAGAGACACTTCCCATATTGTTGGACCTCCGTAGCCAAGTGCATATTTTTACTGCAATGGGATTGACAGGGCATCCATCCACCAATCGAAAGCCCTCCTCAGAGCCCTCCAAGGAGGACACGAGTCTCTTGACACAGGCATACCTGGGTCAAGGTGGCATCAAACAGCTTGCAGGCTTCATTGCTTGTGGTTGAGAGCGCGAGCCCAGCATCCTTCCAAGCCTACACAACAGGGAAGGAACACCAGGGGCTTACTGAGCTGAGCCTCCAAACCCTTGGTTACCTGCCCCCCTGGAAAATCTCTAAGCGAGCCCAGTGAGGTGATGGGAGTTCCATTAGCAGGAGTGATGGGAAGCCTGGCCCTGGGTGTCTATCTCGAAGGATGTCTGGCTTGTGGATTGTCTAGCAAGATGTGTACTCCCTGCCAATACTGTGTGGGAGGAGTTGGACCAGTTGGAATTCCTTCAGATTATAATAGCTGCCCTCAGGGTGCAAAGTGCCAGTTGTTTCTCTAGGGCGTGGGACATGACCTTTAGTCCTGGCCAGCAAAGGTCTGCACCTCCCAGGACTTGGAAATTAGGCGTTGTGCTGCTTGCTCCTCCTTTCATCTTCCTTGTCTAAAAAGTGAGCTCAAGGTCCTGGCCCTGGATGGCTTCATACGAAAAGCTTCCTGGAGTTAAGCCCCGTGCATGAGCTTTCGCTGGTGTCCCCTGACTGCGAACCACTCGGTAGTCCCCTCCACCCTCAGCTGCAAAGGCACAGCGCCACCGCGCGCTCAGGACCAGGTCCTCTGCCTGACTCGGATGACCTGAAGCTTTGCTCCTGACTGCTCAGCGTTGGGCCAACTCCGGAACCCTGGAGGAGCCAGCCGAGGGGGTGTGCGTACCTTGCAGTCTCGAAGTGACATGATTGTGGTTTTGGTCAGCAGAGTGAGGGTCAGCTGGTTAAGGCTCTTGGAAGTCCCCAAGCCTTCCCGGGAAGTGAGGGTGTTGTTGATTGCGGAAGGGGGCGGGGCGAGGGCGGCAGAGCTCCCCGATCGCTCACTGGTGGCTTTGGATGCACGTGTCCTGCTCAGGACCCAAACCTACCCGCCCCTGAAACCGGGGGTGAGGAGAGGGTGTGGGAGGTGTGGGTGTGGGTTTGAGTAAGGAAGGGGAAGGAGGTGGGGTGAAGGGAGGACACACCTGGGCACCCTGGCGGTATTCCCCACCTAGGGTGCTCAGAACTAGCCTGGTGGCTCCAGCCCCTGCTACCAAGCCCCACATAGCTAGAGGTACCCAGCTTAGATTTGTGCTTCAGTCTCCTCCTTGCCCTCTAATGATGTGGGTGCTCTAGCCTCTCCTGGCCCGAGTCTCCCTCACTAGGCCAGAGGCCATCCGGAGGCTTGGGAGGCTTGGGAGCCCTGGGCCAGTGCTTGGAGTCCCATGCACCTTAGTCAAGAGCTGTACTACCGAGCTATATTCGCCCCAATTTTTTTTTCCAGTTTTGAGTTAGGATCTCACTAAATTGCCCAAGCTGATCTTAGATCAGCTTTGTAGCTTAGGTGGTGGGCTTTGAACTTGGGATCCTCTTGCCTAGAATTGTTACATTACTTGTCAATAATGCCTGACTGCATTACAAATCTGTCCCACCAGGCCTGGCTGTCACTTGAAAGTTCTAGGTAGCCTTCCTCCAACCTGCCAGCCTCGGGCACTCACACCTCAGCTTTTAGATAATTCCTCCCTGACAGTCTTCACCCATGAACTCCACTGCTGCCCTGGGCCAATACCCCTCCCTTCTCTGGGGCTTGGAGGATAACACAGTTCTCCTTGCTCCCTATAGAAGTTTCTACCCAGTGTGTGTGGGGAGTCAGGTGAGCAGGAAGGGTTCAGAAACAGATCCTGTCTTTGTTTACAATGTTGGTATTTTGTCATAGATTTTAGGTACTACTGTTCACTTTCAGAAGTAAATTAAAATACTGTTTTATATAAGTGCTGAAGAGGTACCCCCCCTTTTTTTCCTTAAAGACAATAGTCTCACCATATAGATCTGGCCGGCCTTGAACTCACAGAGATCCACTTGCCTCTGCATCCAGAGTGCTGGGATTACAGTTGTGTGCCTTCCCAGCTGGCATTGATACCATGTTAACAGCAAACATGGTTGGAGGTGACTCTAGTGTCTTTGGATTTGACAGTGGACTACTAGACACAGCACTGAAACGCCCACCACTAACAAAACGGATCAGTTGAACTTCACTAAATTAGCATATTTTCTGAACCAAAGGACACTTGTGAGAGCAAAAGTTACATTTTAAGTTTTAATTAGTATGCCTCAGAGATCCATGAAACAAAAATGCCTCTGATCTGCAAGCTCCTTGCCCAAGGACAGATGGCTCCTGAAATGCTGGAAGCTATTGTTTATGGGAGATAACAAGCCACATGTTTTCACTCCCCTCAGCAAGTTTGTTTGACCCATCAGCTAGGGTTGTGCTTGATTACATGTGGGCGGGAGGTTCACAGGCCGAAACTACGTCAGGATGTATGCTTGCCCCTGATTGGATACAGGCTCCAGGAACATAAAGATGTATGCTTGCCTCTGACTGGATCTGATGAGAAATGCAATGAATTATGGGTTTTCCTTCTTAAAGGGCTGCAAACCGTGACTCATGGCCATTTCCCAGGAACTTGGATGTGGACCTGGCCAGTATTTCATTAAAGCTTGCTTCAAATTTGGCTTTAAACTGTGGTAGTGGCCTTACTCTCAATCAGTGGGATTAACACACTATCAGAAAAAGAAAGGGAATATAGAATGGGAGAAAAATACTTGCAAATCATATATTAGATAAGGGCCTAGTATCCAGAATCTATAAAGAAATCTTGGGGCTGGAGAGATAGGCTCAATAGTTAACAGTACTCGCTGTTCTTGCAGAGGACCCGGGTTTGGTTCCCAACACCCACACCAAGTGCTATTTGTAACTTTAGCCTGGAGATCCATGTTGTTTGGCCTCTGTGGGCACCTACACGCATATGGTGCACATAAACTCATTCAGGTACACATACATATACATAAATAATAATAAATATTTTTAAAGAAAATTCTTACAACTCAAGAGGAAAATGTTAAACAGTCAAGCTAGAAATTGGCAAAAGAAGAAGAAAAAAGAAAACAAAAAAAACAAGCAGAGGATTTGAGTGGGTATCTCCCCAAAGAAGACACACACTTGGCTACTGGAGAGGTTGGAAGGTTCACAGTGCTGTAGCTAAGTGAAAGAAGTCAAGCACACATCATCATCATCATCATCACCATCACCATCGCTATCATCATCATCATCACCACACCACCACCATCACCATCATCATCATCATCACCATCACCGTCGCTATCATCACCATCACTACCGCCATCACCACCACCACCACCTCCACCACCACCACCACCGTCATCATCATCATCAGGTATATGTTAAATGTCCATAATAGATTGGTAGAAACAGAAAGCAGACCAGAAAGAGGCCAGGGCAGGGGAGGACACGAGATCACTGCCAGCGGTGGTGGGGGTTTTCTTTGGAGGTGACAAACTATTTGGCTGCAAAACCTTAATATATACTCAATACCACTTAGCTTTACCCTTCTGAATAGGTGACATCATGTGATTACCACTTCAGTAAAGATACTGTCTTGATCAATGAGGTTCTGTGCCACATTCTCTCTGAATCTTGCAACTGAGTTGGGCTCCCTGTCCCCTCCTCATTCTCTACAGGCTGGTGTCAACCAGATCATCACTTTAGAGAAGAATCCGGAGACTGCTGGCCTCCAGTGAATCTGGAGAGTCCCAGAACCCAAATCACCAGTATTTCATTCATGCACAACCAGAAGGGCCCCCCAAATACCATGAAGAAACCAATGGGGTGAAGGGGGGCCTCAGTTGGTAGGGTGCTAGCTGTCAAGCCAGATAAACTGAATTTAATTCTTAGAATTCAACTCTGGAAAGCTGTCCTCTGATCTCCACATAGGTGTGTATGTGCCCGCCTCCCCACCAAACAAAGAAGCACATATATGTTTTTAAAAAAGGGTGTTGTTTTAAACTAAATCTCAATCATTCAATTTTACCAATAAAGACTTGGGAGACAGATGCTGGGGTGAAAGCCTGCTATCTCAGAGAGGCAGAGAAAGCACCTAGCTGACCTTCCTCCTGAGCCGATGTTCCTCCACAAAAAACTCCCTCTGCCATCTCAAACAAAAAACCTCAGACTGAATGTGCCTCCCTTCTACCTCCTGTATGTCTATCTGCCCTGACTCCCTCATTCTTTTTTTTTATCTTCTTGTTCACTTTCTGTCAACTGGTTGCTTGCTCCACTCTGGACCTATGGCTGACTTTATTTAATCCTGTTTACACTAAGCAGAAAGCTCTTGGATTAAAGGTGTGTGCTAGTGTTGAGCCTCACCACAACTAGAAACAGGTTTTTCCAGTAAATAATGCAATCTCAGGTTTACAGTGTAATCAAATATCCTGCAATTTAAGAGCATGAAGAAGGCCTGTACAGAGGTCAGTGAGAGCCTGGGTCTCTGGCACAGAGGCTGAAGGGACAGCGGAGGGTGCCTCTGAGGCCAATGGAGATGCCAGCATGCTGTGGTTTCCCCCACCAAAGAGCAGGAACTTCCTGAAGCCCTCTGGCCTATACCCATGGGCTCACAAGCTGGTATGGGATGCAGCAGAAGCTCTAAGGCATGGGGGCTGTGGTGGGGAGGGCACTCTCCAAGTAGGGCAGAGTATAAAGGGTGTTCATGTTTACCATAGCCTTGATATAGCCTTGAACGTGAGGGTAGGCTGGGAAAAACTCTGCAAACCCAGGGTTTGAGAATGTCTGGGGAAGCAGGGCGTTGGTGGCACACACCTTTAATCCCAGCATTCGGGAGGCAGAGGCAGGCAGATCTCTGTGAGTTCGAGGCCAGCCTGTTCTGGTCTACAGAGCGAGTTCCAGGACAGCCTCCAAAACAATACAGAGAAACCCATCTCGGAAAAAAAACAAAAAACAACAACAAAAAGGAATGTCTGGGGAAGTCCTGGTTAACTGAGGAACCCCAGGTGAGAAGGAGACTCTTGGAAAGACCCAGTCCTCAGGGAAGAATCAGGTTCAGGGATGTGCAGTCCAGCGGCATCAGAGATGCAGGGGTTCTCTGGATTAATTTCCACTTTGGTGAACAGAGGTGACTTGAGGAACCAGCAAAAGTCAGGGCAGTTGCTGGGAGAAGTTAATGTAGAATAAAGTCTGAGTTTTGCTACTTCTGACCTGTCAATTACTGGAAAGAAAGAAAAAACACCAAGCACTTTTAATCTAGGGCTCAAGGTTTTATGCCTCACATTCTGAAGACTGGAAATCCAAGAGACACGGCATGATCTTGGTGAGGACCTACTTCTAAGTTTGCAGATGACCACAGAGAATGATCCTAGCAATGAGGAGACTGAGGCAGGAGGATCTCCAGTTGGTTCCTGGGAAGACACTGTCTAAAACAAGCAAGCAAACAAAACATTTAAAAGTGGAGGGAAGAAAAAACAAAAACAAGTGTCAAATGTCCCCAGACTGGCCTGAGGCGCTGGCAAGGTCCTCCTGATTATATTATTTTGGAACTGGTTTTCCCGTTGGAGCGGAATTTCTGCTAAGAAGCTTTTTTGGTGTGTCCAGTTTTATAAACAAGAAAAGAGGAGGGGGCGGGAACGGATTAACCTCGTTTAGCAAGCCCTGATCCTAGAGTCTACACCTGTGTGAGCAGCAGGAAGCAGTCTTGAGCCAGGCTGCTGCCTGTGGTGACCTACCTTACTTCTGTCTTTCTAAAGATGCCATTGTCCTTAACTGCCCAGTGCGCTGTGATCGCATTGGTCCCAGCTGCACTCTGATTCTCCTAGGTCCTGAGACTCCCGAGACCCACTTCCCCTGGAAACTGACTGTCTGTAACTTCCCACACCACAGTGTTCTGTGGTTCTCCTTGGTCCTGAGACCTTTGATGACCCTGAGGACCCACTGTTCCTGGGAACCCACTGCCCTTTGGGACCCACCACCCCCGGGTACACACTCTCCCTGAAACTCATTAAGCCCTGGAAATCCGCAGTCTCTAAAAACCCACTCCCCCTGGGAACTCATTGCTGTGGCGTCTGAGCCCCAGATGCACCGTGGACCACCTTATTCCAGAGTGGTGGAGCACGCTGCCCCGCGGCTGCGCGCCCAGCCCCTCCCGGTGCGCTCGTGGCCCAGCCCAGCGTCACGGCCGTTGCGCCCCCGCGGCCCCGCAGCTCCTGGGGGGGGAGCCATGTGGCCTGGCCCCGCGCTGCTGCTCCTGGGCCTGGGCCTGGGCCTGGGTCTGGGCCGCCTGTCGCCATCCCCCGGCCCTCGCGGGCTGCTGGGCGTGCTCAGGGGCGCCCTGGGGCCGGGGCAGGACGAGGAGAGCAGAGTCCCGGGGGGCGGTGGCACCGGTGGCCTGTCCCCGCGCACAGCCCCGCGCCGCGCCGGACCTACGCTGCCCCATAGGTGTCCCTCGGGCGCAGCTGCGCGCGTCCTCCTGAAAGTCAACTCGTCGAACCCTGCAGCCGCCAGGGCTACGGTGTCCTGCCAGACGACCACCTGTACCATGCAGTCCGTAAAGATCAACAGGAACGACCAGCACGCTCCCCTTTTCCTGAGCAGGAAGGAGGAAGTCACCCTCAACGTCACCATGCTCTGGGACTGTCCTGACGCCATGATCATTCGCAAGAGTTGGCTGTACTATTTGGTGGCCTCTGTGAACGACACTCCTGACTGGAACCGACCTGTGGAGCTGCCACAGGTGCAGGTGATGAGGTTTTCCTCCATCCACATTCCCAAATCAGTTTTGCCTTACGGGGTGTATGTGTTTAACTTCACGTTGTCCATCATCAGGTGGGACCCCACCTTGCCCCCGCTGACAGACTCGGATAGTATCTACATTTGGGTTAAAAAACGTCCCCTAAAGGCAGTTCTTCCTGGAGCCACCAACATGACTATGAATTTCTCGGATGAACTGATTCTCAATGGAAACATGTCCTCTGACCCAGAGGCGGACATCCTCACAGAGGGACTCCAATTTTTTTGGTACTGTACCACAAATCCTATATACTATGGTGGCGACTACGTACCAGTGACCCACAAGGATGTCTGTCACCCAGAACAGGATACACTGAACTGGCCTTGGGCAGTGGGCCCTGTACTAACCATCCCACCAGAAACTCTTAGGGGCAATGGTGTGTATTACTTCAGAATGGTAGTACGGAAACAAAACAGAATTGCATTTGCCGATAAAATTGTACAGGTACTCAAAGGACTCCCGCCTAAGGCACACATTTCATGCATTGAAAATTGTGGCTCCACTTTAGTGGTATCAGATAGATTCTCTCTGTTTCTAAATTGCACAGGTTGTGCCGGCCAGGATTTCTATAACTGGTCCATTTTGTCTCGATCAGGTCATGAAGTGATGTTTGATTGGGCAGGGCAAGCTGTCACCAGGAGGAATGGGGCTTACTTATCTCTAAAAGCATTTGCCTTTAGGAATTTTTCGGAAAAGGGGTTTTGGGTTTCTCTGTATCTAATATCTTGGAGTGGTACAACCTTGACTTTGCGACATCCCTTTCTCGTAAACCAGGGCCCCCAAGTTGGCAAGTGCAAGATCAATCCAGCTAACGGGATTTCGATGGTTACTAAATTTGTTGTTGAATGTAGTGACTTTAAGGACAAGCACCTCCCCCTTAAGTATAAGATAATAGTAGCTGAGTTGGACAGCATTGGCGAAATCAGTTCAGTAGAAGAGAATACCCTAGGTACCATTGCGTATTCAGGGACAGAGTCCACAACACCTGCCTTCTTTCTCCCTGTTGGTGTGGTGGCAAATCACTACAGTTTGAAGCTGTATGCTCAGGTCTATGACTCACTAGGGACCTTTTCTCAGGTGACTTTGCAAGCCACTGTACAGGTGCCTACTGTCAGGGACTCCTCAAAGACCGTTTTACAACAGCTGCTCAATTTCACCACGGAACCATCATCACCACTGGCTACTTTGCTTCAAAAGAAGGACTGGATACCTGCAGGCTACTTAATATATGTGGTGGCTTCTGTCTTGAATAACATAAAAAGGGAGCTGGCACTTCAAAACGATAGAGCCCATCTCCTGGAGCACCTTGTCAATCAGTCCTTTGTGCCCGCCCTGGACACCCTGGACCAGATCTGCCAGGTGGTGATGGTGATCACCAAATTAACTCAGGAAGCCTCCAACGCCAGTCAAGCGGTTTCAGTGGGCACCACATTACGACTGTGGCAAGTGAGCCAAGCCCTGCAAGCATACCAACGCAGGAACAAGCACTTTTACTCCCGGCACATTGAAATCGTGGGCACCGGCATCCTAACCAGTCTGTCAAACATTCTTAAGTGGATCAATCCCTACTACGAGTTCCAAGACCCTTTCTTCATAGTTGAGTCACTATCAGACACAATACTGGCTAACAAGGTGCCAGGGAGTGAAACCACCGTACTAAGGACCAGCAACTTTAACATGTACGTGGAGAAAGCTGAAAACTCAAATGTTTCTAAGGTCTTCAGAAATGAGACACGCTGCCCAAACTGCCTCCAGGCAACACTGAATGCAAGCAGGGTTCCTGGTCTACCTTCGAAGGCTCCAGTTTCGGTGATGTATTGTGAGTTCACCGACGACCCCTTTCCTTGGTTAACTTACCCAGAAAACATTTCTGCAGGTGTGGTAGGGTTCAGAATGACAGAAGCCACAGATAACAGTAATGTCAGAGAGATCACACCCGATGTAGCTGAAGTGTATGTAGTCAGAAAAAACTTGACCTTTGCCAGTTTTAACCTTATGGTGGGACCAGGCACTGAGGGTACCAGATTCTCAAAGATGACAACAGGTGGAATTAGCTTTGAGGTGGACAGCAGAGGAACTGGGCAGGTACTGATCCACATTGTCACAAAGGTGACTGTGTTGTTCAAGGCCTTGGTATATGCAGGCAGTCAGGTCACCCCCACCAATCTGGTTGCTACTTTCCTGGTACCTTATGACATCCCTCCTACTGCCAAGTGGAGTGGCCTGTTTGACCCAAGCTGTCCAGTCAAGGAGGCCCGTGTGATTTGTCTACCGTCATCCTTGCTTCGAATCATAGCTCAGCGTAACCATTCATTCAAGTATAACATATCCATGCTCCTGCAGGCACCTCGTTTTGTCTTTAAGCCCACTAACAAGCTAGTGAGAATTTCTCTCTTTATGGTTCACTGTTTGGACATGCATGGGATCCAGAGTGATTGGCAGGAAGGTACCTGTGTGTTGGGTGAGAAGACCACATGGAAAAAAGTACACTGTGTCTGTAGGAACGTGAGGAGGAATCGGCGGCAGCTGGCCTCTATGAAACTTAATCTGCACATCCGCTTTGTGACTGCTAAGGTGATCGTGGTCCCTAACCCTGTGGATCTGCAGCTAAAGGTCATTAGGAACCTTGGCCAAAATCCTGTGACCTTCCTGGCTGTGCTTTTCATTATGATCCTGTATGTTATTCTGGCTTTCTGGGCCTTGCACAGGGATGTAATGGATCAGTATCTTCGGGACCATGTGGTAGTACTACCTGATAACGATCCTTTTGATAACGTGTGCTACCTGGTTACCGTCTTTACTGGGAGTCGCTTGGGGTCTGGAACCAGAGCCAATGTCTTTATCCAGCTTATGGGAACAAAGAGTACCAGTGATGTGCATTGTTTAAGTCATCCATATTTTAGAACTCTCTACCGAGGAAGCATCAACACTTTCCTCCTAACAACAAAAACTGACTTGGGGGACATCCATTCCATCCGAGTGTGGCATGACAACGAAGGCAAAGCCCCTAGCTGGTACCTAAGTCGAATCAAAGTAGAAAATCTCTTCAGCAGACACATTTGGCTGTTTGTGTGCCGAAGGTGGCTCTCTGTGGACACCACTTTGGATGCAACATTTTCTGTCACTAAACCGGATGAGCCTCTGAGAAGGACAGATTTCTTCCTGATTGATCTGAGCCACAAGCTCAGTAAAAACCACATGTGGTTCTCCGTTTTCGCTGATGTTGTGCCCAAACCGTACAACAGGCTCCAGAGGCTGTCCTGCTGCTTGGCCATGTTGCTAAGCTCTCTTGTTTGTAATATCATGTTTTTTAATCTCAACAGAAAAGAACAAACTGAATCCAGAGAGAGGCGGATCGTCAGGTCCATGATGATAGGAATAGAAAGTGTCTTAATCACAATCCCCGTGCAATTATTGATAACCTTTTTCTTCACCTATTCCCAGAAGAAACCTCCAGTGAATCTAGACAAGGTGATACCTCAGAAGCATCCCCTGATGTCAGAGGAAGGTCTGTTCTGGAAACAGCGATTGGACAAATGGCATGAGTATGAAATGAAGGCTCTGGCCAATAAAGCTGCCAAGTCCACTTCTGCTCCCAAGGGAAAGCCTTTAAGGAGGGCCTTTAGAATTTCCCAGAAGAGTAAGAAAGCAGACAGCAAGGCTCCAGATACCCAAAAGCCCAATAGAAACTTCAGTAACAATAATGTAGAAGGCAGTGAAAATGACTCTTCAAAGACCTCTTCTATCCACCAACTGGTCACAACTCAGCCGGTTAAAAATAAGACCCAGATTCGCCTGCCCAGGTGGTGTGTTTATATAGCCTGGTTTTTGGTGTTTGCCACTTGTGGAATATCATCATTCCTTATTGTATTCTATGGCCTGACTTATGGCTATGACACGTCAGTAGAGTGGCTCTTTGCATCTTTCTGCTCTTTCTGTCAGTCTGTGTTCCTTGTACAACCATGCAAGATTCTATTGCAGGCAGGAACCAGGACAAAAAACCCCAAGTACTGTAAAAACCTCTCATGGTCCAGCAAGTACCATTACACAGAAATCAGGCTGCAGGAGTCGAAGATGTCGCTAGAGGAGATGCAGCAGCTCCATGGGGACTTGGACTACCTCCGAGACTCAGGCATATACCAGCCCATCACTAAGGACAAAATCCAAATACTCAGGAGGAAGAAGAGGATCAGGAGGAGGTCCTTCTTGTTCCTGAGCTACCTTGTGACCCACTTCATATTCCTGACCCTTCTCCTACTGTTCATCGTCTTACTGCGCCATAATGATAGCTTCTACTATAACCAGTTCATTCAACATCAGTTCTCCATGGATCTTGCCACTGTGATGAAGCTGGGAGATATCTACACGTGGCTCAACAGTGTGCTTCTGCCATTGTTACACAATGACCTGAACCCAACATTCCTTCCAGACAGCTCATCCAAAATCCTTGGCCTTCCACTCATGAGGCAAGTGAGGGCCAAACCTAGCAACAAAACATGTCTGCTGGCCAAGAAGTTTGTGCAGAAAAGCATTGCAGGAGAAATCCATTGTCACCCACAGTATGGCATTGACCCAGAAGACACAAAAAACTATTCCAGTGTTTGGAGTAAGGCTGCTAAGCGGTCTACAGACAAACCCAGCGATGGGTTTACTTATAAGCCTCCCAGGAAGAAATGGGTGTATCATTCCTATGGAGTGCTAAACACCTATGGGTCTGGAGGGTATGCATTCTATTTCTTTCCAAAACAGCAGATCTCTAATTCCACACTGAGGATCAAGGAACTTGAGGGAAAGAATTGGCTTGATGAGAGGACATGGGCTGTGATCGTAGAATTAACCACCCTGAATCCAGACACCAGTCTGATGTGTAGCATTTCAGTTGTATTTGAAGTCTCTCCCTTAGGGGTTGTCAACTCCAGCCTCTCTGTGTACTCCTTCTCACTTGCTGATTTCAACAGAGAAACTTGGGCAGAAACCTACCTCTATGTAGCCATTCTCATTTTCTTTTGTGCCTATATTGTAGACGAGGGCTATATCATCATGCAAGAAAGAGCTTCCTACTTGAGAAGTGTGTACAACCTGCTCAACTTGTCTCTGAAGTGCATGTTTACACTGCTGATAGTGCTGTTCTTCCAGAAGTACCACCTGGCCACCAGCATGGTCCAGCTTTACCTGACTGACCCGGAAACCTTCATCCCCTTCCATGCCATTTCTCAAGTTGATCACTTCATGAGGATAACCTTGGCTTTCTTGTTATTTCTGACCACACTGAAGACACTCAGGTATTCCAGATTCTTCTATGATGTGCGCCTGGCTCAGAAGGCCATCCAGGCTGCCCTTCCTGGCATCTGCCACATGGCCTTGGTGGTATCTATGTATTCCTTCATGTATGTAGCTTTTGGGTACCTGGTGTTTGGCCAGCATGAATGGAATTACAGCAGCATGATTCACGCCACCCAAACCATCTTCTCCTACTGCGTGTCAGCCTTTCAGAACACAGAATTTTCCAGCAACAAGGTTCTCGGGGTCCTGTTTCTCTCATCGTTTATGTTGGTGATGATTTGTATCTTCATCAACTTGTTCCAGGCGGTGATTCTATCTGCCTATGATGAGATGAAGCAGCCTGTGTATGAGGAGCCGTCAGATGAGGCAGAGGCAATAACCTATCTGTGTGATAATCTAAGATCTGGGTTTGACTTTCTCACCTCCCGATCTAGGAACACCGACCAATCTGAATTCTTTGTCGACATGATGTATGGGCAGCCAGAGAAAAACAGTCGCCGGTTCCTGGGGCTGAAGACCAGAAACATCAATGGGAAGAAAATGGTTTACCTTGTCGTCTGACAGGCGAGGATTGGAAGGGCCACAAGCAAGAATGTCCCCAAACATTAAGTATGTTTGTCAAAGGGACTAAGGAATGTCTCCACGGCTTGGTCATGCACATCTCCACATCTGAAGTATCCCCACTCTGGGCCCTGCTCTTGGGAATAAGAACATATGAACAGAGGGGAAAAGAGGATGGCAAGGTGGGATTCCCTCTGGATGGGATTCATTGACTCCTTTTGTGGGAGCCTGCAGCAGTGTGGAAGAGTGACATCCATGGATTTTGAGACCCAGCTTCAAGGGAAAGAGCTGGCCAGGTCCCACTGTGGATTTAGTTTCAGGCCAGCAGCCTCTAAGCAGAAGCAAACTGGCCAGTCTTCCTGGGAGTATCCTTTGCAGACCATGCCTGGGAAGCCTCTCTCCTCTAGCCTTCCTGTAGGCCAGGGCTAGATGGGTCCTGTGGGGGAGTTCCAGGACTGGCCTGGAGTTTGAGAATGCAGAGATGAGAGTAGGGGACAGGGATCTGAAGTTTCCCACTTAATTCCCTCAGGCTAAGCATTTCAAGTGCACCTGGTAACATTATCTGACCAAGAGACATGAGTGTTGCCAAGAAAGGTGAACAAAGGTTCATGTGGAAATATAGTACATGTTCTATGTACTGAACATAGCAATGCGTGTCTGATGACTTGGGCATCTGGTTATATTTCTGACTTGGCAGATGATTTAGGAGTAAGGAAATGAGGCTTACTGTTCAAGAAGAACAAGGGCTAACAGCTGTTACATTGTTACTCAGAAGCATATGCCTTTATGTTGACACCGCTTTAAGTTTTACATGAATTAAACGAGATTTCTTCCATTACCTGTGCAGTGATTTCTGTGTAAGGGATCAACACTTATCTTGGCTGTCTTCAAAGGTGAGGGCCAGAAAAGGTAAACACACAAATGAGGCTATGGCCATGCTACACTCATCAGCATCCTGTGACTCTAGAGATTTTCCTGTATGACGCTGTACCTCCTTTGGAGACAGGACCTCACTACACAACTCTGGTTCTCTGGTTGTCCTGGAACTCACTAAATAGTGAACTCACAGAGATCTGCCTGCCTCTGCTCCCCCCCCGTGTTGGGATTAAAGGCATGTACTACCATATTTAGCTGTATTTTTATTTTATTTATTTTATGGTTTGGTTTTCAAGACAAAGTTTCTTTGTGTAAACTTGGCTGTCCTGGAATTAGCTTTGTAGACCAGGCTGGCCTTGAATTCACAGAGATCCGCCTGCCTCTGCCTCCCAAGTGCTGGGATTAAAGGCATGTACCACCACTGCCTGGGTTTCACCTTGATTTTAAAATTCATTCTTGGACAAGGTGATACCTTGAATCTATCCACTCTTACCACCCTTTTTGTACTCACCCAACATGTCCTCTTCCCCACCTTCATGCCACAGCCATCACCATCATCATCATCCAGAGTCCTGCCTACTATCAGTGGTCACACCCTGCCCCCAAGGAACTTGACACCTCTTTCCCCAATAGCCATCAGTAGCCAATAACTCCCCAGACACACTGTAGCCACATGAGTCCCTCCCCATCCACACTGGGATGTTAACTGGCTGGGTCTTATTATGTAGGTTTGTATAGGTAACCACAGCTGCTGTGAACTGATGAGGCCGACGTCCATGGTATGCCCAAAAGATAGCATTTCACAATGGTCTTCCCCATCCTCCCTCTGCTCTTATGCTCTTCCTGGTCCCTCTTCTGAGATGTTCCCAGAGCCTTGTTGGGGTTGGGAGTGATATAGATGTCCCATTTGGGGCTGAGCACTCAATAGTTCAGTTGTTTTGGTCGTTACTGTACATTGGCTTTGTTACAGAATACTTTCTGCTGCTTAACCTCAAGCTCAACTGGCATTTGCTTGGCATGGCAGGTACTCAGGGATTCTGCCTGTTGGGGAAGTCTTATGCTAATAAAGCACTGTCTGGCCAATAGGAATCTAGATAGGTGGGGCTAGGAATCCAGGAGGATTCTGGGTAGGAGAAACACAAGAGAGTCGACATGTGACGCCATAGGGGTAAGAAGCTGGGAACTATCCTCCGGTAAGAAACATACTTAGATTAACAATTATGGGGTAATTACTTAAGGCAGAGCTAGCCAGTAAGGGAAAAGCAAGGCCAACAGCTTCATAATGAATATAGCCTCTTGTGTGTTTATTTGGGACTCATGCGGATCTAGAACCAGGCTGGCGCGGCAGAGCCCAGGTGACTGGCGGGGGATAAACCAAAGCGGCTAGCAAAGGAAAAAGCTTCTCTTAACATCTGCCCATTTTCTGTAAGACAGTTGTATGACACATATGATGTAGCGTTAGCCATCCAGTTGGACATGCATCTGGAAGAACAATAAAACAACAGTAAAGAAAGCACCTTGCATGGGTAGAAAAACATTCCCAGAAGCTGTAAGGTTACTAAAAGAAAATCCCACACATCCAAGGGCAGGTTATATCCCTACAAGTTGCTAGCCAAGGAAACCCTTTAAGTCCCAGAAACCAGAAAGGCAACTTCCACTAATGTTGGTTACATGTCAAAATTAGATGAAAACACTCATATACTGCAGGGCATGGAGAAATCAGGCTAAAACTTAGCGGGAAGCCTATATTACTGAGGGAGAATTATTGCCAATAGTCCCATTTGGTTATGGATTCCATTACCAACCAGGCCAGGAGGGAACCCATGTTTAGCACTATAAACCTGGGCAAAGACTTGTGGCTGGTGGCCATAGGCTCTGGTGGGGAGACTACTACCGTTGTTAAATGAACAGACGGGTCTTCTGAACACCTGTATTTCTTACCCACAGATTACTGCAGCTGTTCTTTTTGCAGTCAGTGGTAGTTGTCAAGGAGACTCAAAACCAGTCAAACTGCAAATAAATACCTATTTCTATGGCATAGCAGTTCAATTCCCAACCATAAATGCAATAAAGTCATCAGACTTCTATGTAACCCTCCCAAGGTTGAGGGAACACTACCCCAAGAAGTGCAGAAATAAGAGCCACAGAAAGAAGTGAAGTGTTATATAGCCCTCTCCTGGAGGCAGAGGAGGATGCACATAAATCAGAAAGCTCACCAAACTTTTACTTTAAGAATATCCATGCCAATAGTAGTGGCACAAACCTTTAATCCCAGCACTCGAAAAGCAGAGACAGGCGGATCTCTGTGAGTTCAAGACCAGGCTGGTCTACAAAAGAGAGTTCCAAGACAGCCAGGGCGGTTACACAGAGAACCCTCTCTCAAAAAAATTCAAAGAAAGACAGCAAGAAAAGAATATCCACAACAAAGCCCCTTCCCAAAGTTACAGAAACACTCAGCAATTGTTGCCGGAGACAGGTGGAACGACCTCCAAGTCTTGCAGGTAAGTCATCACCCGCATTGGGTAGGCTTGTCAATGTTTCCATTCTCATCCTTAGCCCTGTAAATAATCCCAATAAATTTACTGGTTCTCCAAGCAAAACTTAGGAAAAACTGGCTTTTGTTTTTGTTATTAATCAGTACGCTTCGTCCTGAAGAAGCCCAAAAAGCCTTCAAGCAGAGGTCCACAACCTCTAGACATCAGCAGCGGAAACGGAA
The DNA here is from genome assembly GCF_017639785.1 of Mesocricetus auratus. Classification (NCBI taxonomy): domain Eukaryota; kingdom Metazoa; phylum Chordata; class Mammalia; order Rodentia; family Cricetidae; genus Mesocricetus; species Mesocricetus auratus. Next base: position 79,432,417 of record NW_024429194.1, read on the forward strand.
GCGGCTGGTGAAGCTGTACCCTGACAAGGACACTCCTTAGATTAATCTTGGCATTCGGAGGCGGGGACCGGGTGAGGTCAGGTAGACACCGTGAAGCTAACCCCTGGCCTAGGGTAGTCTGGTGGGGTCTCAGCAGGCTCACACCCGCTCTATGGGGCGGGACTGCGCCGACGCTATGGACCGAAGGCGGGGCCTAGGCGGATTTATGGCGGAGCCGCGCAGACGCGGTGGGGCGGAGCTGGTGTTGTGGGCGGGCCACGCAAGCGCCGTGGGACTTTCTGCGCGGAGGTGGTGAGTGCGCGCGGTAGTTTGTTGCGGGGACGCGCGTGTTGATTTGGACGGTTCTTTCTTCACGGCCCGGCTCGATGGGTCTAGCCTCGGCGCTTCTGGAAGCTGAGAGGGAGGCGTTAGACTTAACACCCGGGGCACGGGGAGACCTGCGCGTGGGTGGCTAGTTGGGAGATCCGAGTCGTACGTGCCGCACTTTGGTCGCCAGGCGGAGCTCTGCTAACCCGGGGAGAGTGAGCGGGAGGCGGCGGCTCTGGCGGAGTCGCGCTATCCTGGGACTGTCTCCTGACTGTCACCTGCTACAAGGGCAGCATGCCCAGCAGCCTCAGCGAGGGCCTGCGACGTGCGAGTTAAGATACCATGCAGAACTAGCTAGGTTCGTGCACACCCAAAATAGGATTTTCATTTATAGACATCATTCGGAACCCCTGCCAGTTTCCAAGGCTTGTTCCTTCTGGCTCCAAATCTTGTTCTGCAGGACACGAAGGGTTAGAGGAGTGCACAACTGGGGCCGGGGTTGTGTGTCAAGACAGGAATTCCCTTACCGCGCTGTAAAAATCTCTGCGGTTGCCAGGGCCTCCGAGATCTTAGATACACATGAGTATAGGAGTGCCATCCAAACAGATAAGAATGCAGCCATACCACGTAGACCAGGATTCGACCCCGGGGAACCACGGAGACACCGTGGGCTTTTCACCAGCATACACTGGGTGCTGGTGGGAAATACTGAAGGCAGAGCAGAAAATTAAGAGCTTTCCTGTAAGCCGACCTGGGGAAGGCAAATTATCTGCCTGGATCTTCCAAGGGAACAAAAGTTTAGGGCTACTTGGGTAAGGCAGGAAAGTATGCTCTAGGGCAAGGGAAGATTCTTGCATCCAGTGAAGGGAAGGTGCAGGAGGCACTGGAATCTGCCCATAAATAGTAGCCGAGAGGCCAATAAATCTCACACCTAAGCACAAGCAATGCTAGAGAAATTTGAAGCCAGTACAGAAGGCCAACCACAAAAGCCAAAGCCACCTCAGTTACCCTCTGGATTGACTCAGCATCAAACAGCACAGGCTTGGCACACATGCCCACTCTGGGTCCTAAATACCGTTTTACCTCTGCCACCCTACAGACACATCTGGCTTATAGCCCAGATTGAGATTAAAAAGAAAAAAAGGAGCAAGGAAACAAAACAGCCTTTCTGCCAAGGAGCAAAATAAGAGGTGCAGAACCAGATGTGGCTCAGATGTTGCGGTGAACTATCAGATGAACGTTTAAAACAAGCATGGTCAACGTGTTAAACGTGCCAGTGGAGAAGATACATAGCACACACACACACACAGATGGGGATTTCAGCAGAGGAGGGGTTGGTAGTGAAAAAAGCCATAGAGAGGAAGAATGCCTTCAAGGGGCCTACCAGTTGATGTGAATAAAGCCGGAGACCTTGAAGGAAGTCTATAGAAATTACCCAAAGTGGGGCTGGTGAGGTGGCTCAGCAGATTAAGGTGCCTTGCTGCCAGGCCTGACCTGAAATTGATCTCCAGATCGCACATGGTGAAAGGTGAGAACTGACCCCACATTGTTCTGTGGCACGTTGTGATGGCTGTTCTTGGTTGTCAACTTGACTATGGAATGAACTGCAGCCCAGACACGGAGGGCACACTTGTGATCTGGATCTTGAGGCAAGAAGGCACAGGCCTTTAATTCAGATTTTGAGGCAGGAAGGCACACCTTTAATCTGGGCCACACCTTCTGCTGGAAGCCTGTTTAAGGACAGTGGAAGAAGGAAGTGTTCAGTCATTCACCTGCTTGCCTTGCCAGCACATCCGTTCCTTCACTGGCGTTGGAACCTACTTTATGATTCTAGAATATATAGAAGACCAGCTGAGACACCCAGCCTTGTGAGACTGAGCAACTAGATTCTTGAACTTTCCTTTCACAGCTAGCCATTGTTGGACTACAGCCTGTAAGTCATTCCAGTAATACACATGCACACACTTAGTGAGAGAGAGAAATCCATTCCCTACATAAATTTTGTGACTCTAGAGAACCCTGACTAATAACACACATGCATGCCTATACAAAATCAGTCAATAAAAATATAACTAAAAACTATGGCTGGTGAGACAGCTAAAGTTAAAGACATTTGCTGCCAGGGCTGGAGAGATGATGTAGCAGTTAAGAGCTCTGTCTGCTTTTCCAGAGGACCTGGGTTCAATTCCCAGCACCCACATGGCAGCTCACACCTGTCTGTAACTTGTTTGTCTATAACACAAATGTCTGTAACATTTGCTGCCAAGGCTGATGACCTGAGATCAATCCCCAGGACCTATACTGTAGAAGGAATTTCTGCAAGTTGTCCTCTGACCTCTTTATGAATTCCATGGATGCACAACATCCTCCCCAAATAAACAAATGTAAATAAAAGGTAAATTATCCAGTTTAAGGAAGTGGGGATGGAAACGGATACTCTCTGATTTCACTTTGTTTTGTAGCCCAGGCTAGGCACAGTCAGTATTGTACATTTGATAATCCTGGGTGACACTGAGTAGGTGTTACTTGCTCTGAGTTTGAGCTTACTTGTCAAGGAGACTTGCATTTTGGGGATGCGATATGGACAGTGGTCAGAGTGGATTTGAAGTGTGGTGGTTCTAGGTTCCGATGGTGATTCTATCTCTTGGTCTTACAGATGGCATCTGAGGCAGAGCCCCACCCCCTGGGCATGTTTGAGTGCCAGCTCTGTGCCTTGACAGCTCCTTACAGCTACGTGGGACAGAAGCCCCCAGACACCCATGCTGTTGTGTGAGTATGCACTCTGGGGCAATGCTCAAGAGGCTCTGTCTGTCCAGTATTGCTTGACAGGTGCTGTGTGGAGTGTGATTCCTGGCTTGGGCCTTTACTCAAGGTCAGTCCTTGGACTTGCTCTGGATGTTCCAGGCATAGCCTAAGGAAACCCCAGGCAAGGCTGGGAAGCTTTTTTAAAAAAACTCTTCCAGGTCTCCCTATCCTTCCTGTAGGTGCAGCTGGCAGCTAGGAAGTTGCTCTGTCTATAAGCTGGAAGCCTTGTGGCCCAGGGCAAACAGCAGTGGAGGAGCATGGTGGCTTTTTCATGTGGTGCTGTGTCCTATGCCATTCATGGTACTCTGTGCTGGTTGGGTACCTAGTGGTTACTAAAGACCAGCTTTCTGAAGGTCTGCTTCATGTTGGATGGGGGGCAGAGATGGTTCCAAGCTTGCCCGTTGGGTTGTGTGGCTCATCCTTCATCAAATATCATGTGAGAAAGCTGGCTAGTGCTAGACTCATGTGACAAAGAGGCGGGGACCAGGCTCAGTTCATTTGCTTCCCTGGATTACCACGCCACTAAGTTGCTCTCATCCTGATGCCGTGCGGGACAGAGAAGAGCACGCCATGCCCCATGCTGACCTCACCAGCCCACCCAATGACTTATACCTGCCCTGGGGTGCATTGAGAGGGTTCCCACTGGACCTTGCAGAGCTGGGGCCAGGTCACATTTCAGTTCCCACCTGTCCTTCAGCTGCCAGCCTTTCTGTCACCACCCTGCTGCCCAGGTTGACAAGTTCCTGCCTGCTGAGGCTCGTCTGCCAGGGCTCACAGCCATGAGTCCCTTCTCACACCTTCTTCTCTTCTCCCTGCAGTCTCCTGGAGGAGAGCTACATCATGAAGGATCCCTTCTCCTCAGACAAGGCCAGGTTTCTGGTCCTTGGCGCGCGGTGCAGTGTGTGTGGCAAGCTGGTGTGTGTGGGCCCAGTAGGTACACCTGGAACTTCCATTTTTGCTCCATAGGTCTGGGGACCTCCTGATCACCAGGTGGAAAGAGGGTGGGGGTTCTTAGATAACAGATAGCCCCATCCTTTGGGACACAAGGGCAAAGGGAAGGGGCCAGTGTGGGCAAATAGAATGTCTCAGCCTGGGGTTGGGGCTTGCAGTCGTCCTGGGTCTGAGAATCCCTGGGCACCTGCTACAGGTTCAGTGCACACAGGGGTCTTGCCACAGGTCATGGCCAACAACTGTCTCCTCTCTTTGCTGTCTGGTTGGTGTACGGGATTGTGGTAGGAGCCTCAGGTCCCACCACTTGGAGGGAAGACTGTGGAGGGAGTGTTTGAGGTCAGAGTAGCCTCAAGTGTCCCTCCGTGGATTCGGGCTGTACTTGGCAAGCAGAAAGGGGGATCGGGGCTGCCCCAAGGATGCCAGGCAATTTCCCCTCTCTTGGATTAAGCAGTACATTGTTAGTAAGGCGATTGCCATCGCAAGGGTTTGTTCCTCAGGACTTCAGGCAGGATGGCCACCCCGCCAGGCCAGCCCTTGGTGCTTCTTTCTGTTGCTCAGATTGCTGCCCCTCCCTGTGCCTAATGGGCGGGGGTTTGCCTGGGAGAGGCGGCACTGAGTCCCCAATGTTCTAGCCCTGTTCCCTCTCACAGGACTGCAGTCTGTTCTACTCCAAGAGGGTCTGCCTCCCCTGTGTTCAGGAGAATATCAGTGCTTTCCCTCAGGAAATACAGCAGGATGTGGAGAAGAGAAAAGGTGCCTCCAAGAGGCCCTCCAGCCATCCCTGACTGGCAGGCACACAGCCTCCTGTGCAGCGTTGGGCTGATTCGGCCAGGGTTCTGGCTGGGAGATGTGTATCTGGCCTTCTCTGAACTGTGGAGTACCTGCAGCCCTGGGAACCAAGGAGCTGGCCAAGCCTGAGGACAGACAGCAGGAGTGGACCAGCTGCAGCTCCAGGACTGGCCTCTAGTGGAGGCCGTGAGTGAGGGACCGGGCCTCCATCCGTGGACAGTTGGTAGAACTTCCTGTACATGCACCTATGGGAGACACCTGGCTTCTCTCTAGGACTTCCAAGTAACATGATGTCATCTGCTTTAAGGAAATCAGCCTCCGAGGGCCGGTGGTAAGGCCAGAGGGCATGCAAGGGTTATGTCACATCCTGTGCAATGCCTGGGAAGCGATTTAAACCTTGACTTTGTATCATGTTTACAATTAAACCCTGAAAAATAAGCTAATGGTTTAAGTAACCCTTTACTGACCTACTTGGACACTCAGTGCATCCTGTCGGAGCCATGTTCCAGCATCATTCAAAATGAACCAACTCATTTTTAAAAATAGTTTATTCTTTTAAACCATTAAGGCAAAACTGTACCCTGAAATTAACTCGTTACATTCATCAGTCTTACAGTAGGACATTCCAAACATACAGGTTCCCATAAATTCAGGATATAAATCAATACATACAGTCAGTTCAATCTCCTATGGAGAAAACGAAGAAGACTCAATATTTTTTTTAATTAAAGTTAACTTATAACCATTTTCTAATTGCCTGGAACCAATCAGTTCGTGTGACTATAAAATTCTAATTGCCCTTCTGTGTTCACCTGGATTCCTGATGTCCTGGGTAGCCCTGTATCACAAAGAGCTTGGAGGTGGGAGAGGATGCTGGCACCGGCTCAACAATCCCTACTCAGGACTGTCCTTATCACAGAGGTGGAGGGCGGCAAACCCCCAGCTCTAAGAGAATGGCACCAAGGACAGCAGTGAGCAGGTAGCAGAAAGCCGGGCTCAGACCTTGCTTTGGAAATGAGCATGTCCTCGTGTGTCTGTCCGACTCCTCCCTGTGGGCTCTAGTGTTCTAGTGGATCTTAGAGGGTGTTACAGAGTCACTCCAAAAAGAAATGTGGCCAGGACACTGGGAATGACGTGGAGATGCAGTGGAACAGCTCAGATTGCCACAGTTCTTTGGTAACTTATAGGTAACAATTCCCTGAATAGCGGACAGCTGTTAACCCGACAAGCCTACTCACTGGGCTTGGTAGAGACACTGGTGTAAGGCTGGTGACTTCCAGCCAAGGCTCAGGAAGGCCTGGCTGGCAGAAATGGATACAAACAGATTGGCTTGCACCTGTTTCGAGGGAGACAGAAAGAACGACTACAGCGGATGGAGCACAGCTCAGGTGTGGGGTGTGCACTCATGGGCAGCAGTGCTGTTGTTTTTCCTTGGCTTCCTGTGTCCAGCAGGCTCAAGAGCCAGGCTTTAAACATAAACCGCACTGAAACTTGACTTAGAAGATTCCAGGTGTTGGCGATTAGACACACGTCACAAGCTAGTCAACTACTTGTATCAGAGTGTTTAAAAAACAAAAATAGAAATCACAGTATTTAAGATATAGCTATAAAGATAATTCTTTTTCATTCAGTGCAGAAAACACAGTGACACTTAACATGGATAATACTGACATCTTCCTAGAAAGGTGCCAAGTGGCATTCATTTGTTGTGAGGTACACTTAGTTTCAGGCCTGACAAAAGATTTGGCTGTGCCCTTTTTTTCTAAGTGAATTTTCCGACAGTTACAACTTCACCAGGAAAAAGTCAGCCATTGCTGGTCTTCAGGTCCTGAATCCAGGCTCTATGTGACTTGACAGATACTGAGCCCCGGGGGCTTGGGAAAGATGTCCAAGTGTCCCCTGAAGGCCAGGGAGCCCAGAGATCTACCTGCCTCTGCTCTGGCCTCACCCCTGTCAGGGTGACCTGTGCCCCAGGGATGAGGCATGTTTCACCGAATAAATGAATTTGAAACTGGGCAAGAGGAGACCGTTATTTCCCCCCTCTACAGACAACTCCAGGGTTCTCATATTTGACCCCAACTGGCAAACTTTTAAATAAAAAGAAAAATGAAACTGAGCCTAGTTGCTATCTATGACATAAAACTTGATGTTTCTCATTTCCTTTTGCCACTAAGGTGCTGTTAGCTGCTTGGTCAAGACATGACACTGACCATGGATGCAGGTTGGTTCGTTCTGGCTGGCACAGGATTCCCCAAAAGGTGAACCTCACTATGCAACTGCTCTCCCTGACAAAACTCTCTTGGGAGAGCAAACAGGCTCTATTTCTCATGTCTCAGACTGAGATTCTGAGAAGGGGATTCGACAGCTAAAACAATGTCCTCAGGGCTCCAGGCTTGGTGACAGCAGCCTCTCACACTGTCTTGATAAGGGGGCCACACATCTTTCCCTGATGAGCCTGAAGCCCACTCCATTGAGGCAAAACCCAGAGACGCCAACACTTTCCCCAGAGGAGGCTCAGTGAGGAGCATGATCCACTTATTTAAACCCACACCTGTCTTGATGCAGATCCTAGTGCGCTGTTTTCTTAGAGAAAGACAGAGGCCATCTCTGTTCTGAGTCAGGCTGTTGCTCCAGTAAGATATTTTAAAAACACATGGCCAGTGAAGCAGGACAAAAATCCCTTTCCACCATGCATCAGGCTGCTGTGTGTCCAACACGCCCCGTGTAGTGTGTTGGATAAAGGCTCAAGGTGAGATATCTTTGGAATCAGATGCAAGCTGAGTGTAGAGGAGCCCAAGGACCATGTTTTCCTGCTTTAAGGAATCTCTCCTGGGGAAGAACCTATAAGACTATGGGAAAGAGGTGGTGTGCAGGGAGGGGCTAGTGGACTGGTGCCTGCCAACAGGATCATAGAGGAAGTCACACCATGCTCTAAGAGAACCAAACCTTCATGAACACTGCTGAGCATCAGCTCAGATGCCACCCGACACAGAACTTGTCAGTTAGCTGTGTGGTCCATCTGAAGGCTACAGCAAGGGGCTACTTTAAGTTTTATGAAAGTTCAAATAGAATGCATGACTACTCTAAAAAGCCATGACTCAAAACTTACTTTCCAAGGTCACCACACTGAGTGGCATTTGTCTAAGGCCCATCAGAACAGGAGCCTACCCTGGTAGGGGACCGGTGCACTAAAGAGACTTGGAACCTTTGACCCTCTAAACCTAGGACCAGCCCTAGCCCTGCAAGAAGGACCAAGGGCTGGATATGCTGTGTGCCACAAAGGCTGGCTTTTCCTGAAAGAGCTCAACCCTCACAGGGATCATATATGGAAATGATTTGCTCTGCCTCTGGTTCTTCAAGCCTGGGCAGACTGCCTGTGACAACTGCTGTCCTACAGAGCCTTTGACTGGCAGCAAGGAAGGAAGGAAGGAAGGAAGGAAGGAAGGAAGGAAGGAAGGAAGAGAGGGAAAGTGGGAATGAGGAAGGAAGAGAGGCAAGAAGACAGGAAGGGGGGAAATGAGGGGGATGTGGGATATTTGTACACTGTGCAGATGTATTGCTATGATTGGCGTAATAAAAAGCTGAATGGCCAATAGCTAGGCAGAGGTATAGATGGGATTCCAGGGAGAGAGAGGAAGAGGGGGCGGGATCTAAGCAAGCAGGAGAGAGATGCGAGGAGACATGGAGAGGAAACAGGAGGTGCAAGATGAAAGAGAGGTAATGCAAGTGATAGACACAGATTAATATGAATGGGTTAATTTAAGTTATAAGAGCTAGTTAGGAACAAGCTTAATTAATAAGAAGTCTCTGTGTCATTATTTGGGAGCTGGCAAGTGGGACAGAAAAAGACGCATTACAGGAGGAGGAAGGGAAGAAGTCAGTAAGTGCACAAATCTTAGTGGTTTTTGTTTTTTGAGACAGGGTTTCTTTGTGTAGCCTTGGCTGTCCTAGAACTAACTCTGTAAACCAGGCTGGACCTAAACCCACAGAGGTCCACCTGCCTCTGCCTCCTGAGTGCTGGGATTGAAGGTGTGCATGACCACCACCCAGCCATAAGTGTGCAAATCTTAAAGCATGTCTTGATCCTAATTGTCCATTTTTTCCTACTTGAAATGCCATGGCCATGTTATTCTTTCTACTATTTTCATAGTGCTGATCATGAACATTTTATCAGCATCAGTGTTTTTTGTTTTTGTGTTGCAGCACAGATTGGCATGAGACTTAGTTACATATCTGAAGGCTACCTTAAACATCTGCGGAGGTTATAGTTACATACCATGTTGAACATAAAGCGGTCCTCTACCAAATGTGAGCTATATCCTCAACTCCTTGGCAGTATTCATCTTGATCATTCTTTAATAACAAATGACTTCAGAAAAGCCATTTTTTCTAACAATAGGGCAGGGGCATAAAAGATACAACCTGATCTGAAACATGCAGCCACCCTCTTGGAGGGCAGGTGCTGGCAGGTCCATGAGGTCTGAGAATTCTCTGTGCAAAGTGTTTCTCTTGAAGGCAGTCAGCACTGCTTTCCCAATGGGACTAAGGAAAAGCAACTTCACCATCTAATTATTTAAAAACAACAACAAAACCAACCAAGCGTTGTGAGATCTTCAACTGGGTACAAATAGAAGAAGGACATCACACCCTTGCCTTTTGCTCTCCAAGGTGACCAGATCCTCCCAGCTTGGGTAGTAAAGTTTGCCTTCTCCACTCCAGGGAACATTTCCCCACCATTTTTTAAAAAAGACAAAGTGTCATATTAAAGGAGCTGCCAGAGGGGGCCTGGAGGAGCGTTTACAAGTCTTCTGTGACTCCATCTCTGGAATTGCGTCATGCCCACACACTGGGGGTTTAACATGAACAGGATTGCAGCTGCTCAGGGCTCACACTGTCTGTGTATCAGACATTAGCTCAAGCCTCCTGAGGCTTCTTGAGATTGTAGCTTTCTGGAATTTTCTACACAAACCCAGAATTTTTTTTCCACGTATTAGTTATACCCTCCAAAGCAGTGAATCAACAAAGAAAATTATGGGGCTGCATTCTAACCATTCTTGAATGTTCTAATAAGCCAGCTCTCTTAGAGCCAGGGAACAGAAGTGAAGTCTTCCCAATAAACATTTTTGCCATGTCTAAATGGCTCACCTTGGGCCACATGGTGACTTGTAGATTTTAAAGGTTAAAAAGTGCAGATTAGTTTTTGGGATTTACAAGGGTGCACACAGCCAGAAGGACAGTAAGCAGAGAAGAGAAACTTAGACTTTGAGGTTACACGTTAATTAAGGGCGAATTATAAATGTGATGTAAAGAAATGTGCATTGATTAACATTGGACCAGTTAAGATCAGACTGGGGGTTGCCATTCTCTGTGATTGTCTGAATCCTATCAGCTTCCAATCACCAGCATTTAAGTAGCAGGTATCCTTAGAAGTGCCCATCCAGAAAGGAAAGAAGTGGGAAGAGCCTGCATTACCTAGGCTCAGCCCTCTTCACCTCCAAGGGTAGGGTGGCCGTCTGTGCAAATCCCTGCTCTCCTGTGTGGGGCTGCAGACCTCAGAGGTCCCTGGACAGTGGCAATGGCCACCATCTCAGGAAAAATCAGTACATGTCCCTGTAGATCTCCTGCAGAAGCGGGTGCAGCGCTGCGTCAGACTCGGTCTTCTTGATGACCTGCACGAGCTGCGCATGCTCCGTGACCAGCTGCCGAAGGTCCACCATTTTTTGAAGAAGCTTCGGGAAGAGAAAGGTATCATCTGGATGGTTGCTCTGCAGGTGGAGTTTGAGCACGTGCACGATACCCTCCTGCATCTTCTCAATGTATCCTATGTTTAGAAGGCCAGGCCGATCTACGCTCAAAAGAAGAAAGAGACGTCTGAGTGTGACCACCCGAGAGTCACTGGTCAGTGGAGGAGCCGAGTGTCGCTGCTTCATGTGGCCCTGTGGAGAAGGCGCCGAGTGACCGTCACATGGCAGCCTGACCAGAGGTCAGACGGGCTTTTCCATAGTCACTGGCTCCGATGGGGACAGACACGACTGACACTCCTAGCTATGTACAGGACCAGCAATAGTGCTACCTCCATCCCCCTTATGGTGCAGCCCCTACTTTGGGATTTGCCTGACAAGCCGCAAACCACGCCACATCTTTGTGTAATGTGGGAAATGAAGTACTTCTTCCTGGACAAAAGCAGGAGTGCAACAGGATCAAGCTCCGCCTTAAGGCAACATCACTGATACCTCTGCTGAAGCCTGGGGGGAGAGCGGGCTGGGAAGTGACCAGGGCTGTGGAAGAGTGTGGCTGGCAGTATGCCAAGGAGCCTCTGGAATTGGGAGAGGACACAGCAGGAAGTGCCACTGCTCACACCAGGTGGCCTTCCTGGTATAGTCTCAGGTCCTAACCAACCAGACAACTGTGCCTTTTAAGCCTCATCCATCCATGACTTTAAAAGCGGCTAATGGTGTAGTGTTTATGTTTTTGTGTGTGTGGGGGGCATATATGGGAACAGAAGACAACGTTTTATTTACAATATAGAATTATTTATTTCATAATTCATGTTTGCTATTGGGAAGCTGGTTTTCTCTTTCTACCTTTATGTGGTTCCAGGGATCAAACTTAAGCAGTCAGGCTTTCAAGGGCTTTACCCCACTGGCCCTTATTTATGTTTGGAACATCTTACTCATAATATGTGCCTATTTTATCTATTTTTGTTTCCTGTTTCCAGAGTGTAGTGACATCTCTAAGTCATATTATCAATTACTATGTCATTTGTATCCATTTTTCCTTTACAGAAAGTTTAGAAATTTAATCTTAACATTTAAAAGTAAAGCAGACATCATGGTAACCAAACTGTGGCATATATACAGTGACGATGTTTTTGTTTGATAATCTGATTAAAATTTAAAATGTATCCTTTAATAAATTTATCTCGTTTTTAAAGTGGTTTTATTTTTACTTATTTATTATTTTAATTATGTGTGTGTGTGTGTGTGTGTGTGTGTTGGGAGGGTGGGGATGCCTGTGAGTACGGCTCTCCAGAAGGCCAGAAGTGGGCACTAGATCTCCTGGAGCTGCAGTTATAGGCAACTGTGAGCTGTCTGACATGGATTCTGGGACCTGAACTCAGGTTTTCTGCAAGAGTAGCAATGCTCTTAACCATTGAGCCAGCTCTCCAGCCCTTGATGCCGGTTTTAACCTTCATTGTTTTAGTAGTAAAATAAATATAATAACTAAGGATTTTGTGTATGTACGTGTGTGTGTATTTGAGGGGGCATGTGTGTGAAGAACAGAAATTAACCTTAGACAGCCTTCCTCAGGTATCACCCACCTTGTTTTCTGAGACAGGGTCTCTCACTGGCTTGAAACTCTTCACCAAGTACACTAGTCTGGCTGTCCAGCCAGCCCCAAGGATCTGTGTGTCTCTGCCTTCACAGCACTGGGATTACAAGAGCATGCCCACACACAGTGGCTTTTTTTTAAAAATATGGGTTCTGGGTTCAAACTCAGGTCCTCATGCTTGTGTCACAAGCAATTTGCTGACTGAACCATTTTCCCAACCCCATGACTAAGTTTTACAGTGGTAGAAGGATCCACTCTTTATAGTTATAATTCCCCATGGCAAGTGTACTATTTGCTATATGGAGCAGTTTTCACATCCACAGGATCGGTCAGTGCAGGGCTGCAGCCATGAAAAGCTGTGTATATGACCCTCTGCACTGACTTGCTACCCACCTACCCACCCCGCCACACTGAATCAATCACACAGAGAACTAACTCTACAGATCTGTGCTGTTTTTATGCTTTTTCTTCCATCCAACTAGTCACCAGCCAGACAGTGACTGCGAAGGGCAGGATGGCTTCTGGCAGTTGGGAAGAATTGTCAACCATATGGCTATGCCAAGGCCAAGCAAGGTCATCTGGGCTTACATTAGGTGGATGACCTTCCTAGACCAGAGACAAGGCTATTTAAAGACATGCAACACTGAGCCAAATATCAGGGACCACAGGGCCAGCTTCCCCAGAGAGGCCCAGCCAGATCTTCCTTCACTGGGTTGTTCCTTCTGGCAAAGGAGACTGCAGCTGCTTCTGGTTAGCATGATAGTTTTGGGCATGGATCAACATCAATATTAACAGCATCAGCACTGTACCTACACCTGCACGGCACTTTCCTGACTATTACCTACTACAATAATTATAATATCAACGGTACAAATTATCACTATATATTATGTGTACCTAAGATGCTTGATTTGATATAATTGTATTATCAGTGGAGCATATATTTAGACACTTAATATGCCAATATGTGGAAGTGGTCACTATAATAAGAGCACAATCACAACATATAATAGGTATATTCTCAATTCTACTCGGCAGTAACCTGGGCTCAGACACCATCCCACCCTCCCAGTGCCCACTTCACTGTATCAGAGCTCATGCTGGCACTGTATTGACAACTGCTGAGTTCCTCCAGAGGGGAAGCCTGTAAGCACTCAACAGTGGCATATCAACTTACCTCCACAGCAAATTATAGCAGCCACAAAAAGGGAAATGTCACTGTCATCCAGTTCTAGGGCATTGAACTTCATAGCAAAATCAAACTTCGGTTCCAGGATGTCACAGAATGGCTTCCTCAGGTTCTTTAGGAACTCCCTTGTGATGAAGCCATTGCCATACGCGATCAGCATTCCGTCTTTGTTCATCAAGGAGGACAGCATTGTGAATATGGCTTCATACACACCGTACTTTAGCAAGGTAACTTGGTCATTTAAGTCCAAGTTTGCGAAGCCTGGGATGGCCTTGGCGAATTCTGTGAGCTCGGTGACAGTCTCCACAGACATGCACTGGCAGCAGTGGAAGATCCGGACTTCTGCCTCCTTATTTTGGATGCCATTGGCCACCATCTTGGCCACAAGCGTCTTCTCAGCCATACACAAGGTCTCCATGTCATGTATAACGAAGGGCTATAAAGGAAGGTGCTAAAGTCAATCAAGTGGCCGACTCTATGACAAACTGTGCAGTCCCCTTCAACATCAATGAACTAGTGGGAAGCTACTGTGTCTAAATCTCCAACCTTGGCACCGGGTTTATTCAAAATAAATGTGCAGTGCAGTCCTGTAATTGGGCAACTTCAAAACCAGACAATAGAAGGCTTTGCTGAAAACTAACAGAGTAAGATAGCAGTTGTCAGGGCTGTGAAGATGACTCAGCAGGTAAGAGCACTCACTGCTCTTGCAGAGGACATTGGTTTGATGTCCAGCTCACAACTGTTCCTAACTACTGTCTCAGACAATCTAAAGACTTCTTCTGACCTTTGCAGCACCAGGAAGGAAGGACATGCACAGACATAAATGCAGCCATGTAAGTATATGCCAAATATGACTGGCTTTGTGTAGAAATAAAGAAACAAGCCTGGTTCAGCTCAGGAGAGTGGGAGTGGGACCACCTCCCAGTGTGCCTTCCAATGCAGAAGACACAGGACTCATGTCAGTGGCCTATCCTGGAACAAGGGTTAAATCCCGCCATGGCATCCACACCTGCAGGTCCTGCCTCTTTATAAAGAGTAGTGAACAGTCCATCTTTGTCACTACTGTGTGAGCATGGGATGGTTACTCTTGATTGCCACATTGGTGGGGTTCACAATCACCTATGAGACAAACTGTGAGGACATTTCTAGAGGTTTATCTGAGATGGAAGACCCACCCTGAATGTGGGCAACACCATTCCCAAGGCTGGAGTGCCAGAATGAATTTAAGGGAAGTCAGCACCATTCATCTCTGCTTCCTGACTGTGGTCATAATGTGACCATCTGCCTCATGCTCCATCATGCCTTCCCTATCACAGTGGACTAGACTAAATAAACCCAGCATTAATTTATGTTTGCCAGGTATTTGTCACAGCAACTGGACAAGCAACAAATAAATGACCAAAGGAAATTATCTGTGAGATGCTGAATCTTTATGGCTACTGCCACACCATTCCCAAGAGACCAATGTGGAATTAACAAGGATGCCCACTAACAGATGAATGGATATGCCAATAGAATATTATTCAGCCATAAAAAAGACATCCTGGTATACCATGTATTGTTGCTCATGTGGGTGCTAAAAACATTGGCCTCACAGGAACAGAGAGTAAGGAAGATACTCTGACAAGAAGGGAGAGGGGACAGGGAGGTCTGGTAATGCCATTGGCCCCAGAATATTACATATTTCACAAGGAGTTTAAAGGAAATTTGATACAATGGAAAAAAGAAAGCATCTTCAACAAATGGTGCTAGCATAACTGGATGCTGGCATGTAGAAGACTGCAGACAGATCCATGCACAAAACTTAAGTCCAAATGGATCAAAGATTTCAACATAAATCCAGCCACACTGAACCTGTTAGAAGAGAAAGTGGAAAGTACCCTTGAACAAATTGGTACAGGAAACCACTTCCTGAACGTAACACCAGTAGCACAGACACTAAGATTGACAGTTAATACATGGGAACCCCTGAAACTGAGAAGCTTCTGTAAGGCAAAGGACACAGTCAACAAGACAAAACCACAGTCCACAAAATGGGAAAAGATATCCACCAACCCCACATCCAACAGAGGGCTGATCTCCAAAATTTACAAAGAACTCAAGAAGCGAGTCTCCAAAACACCAAATAATTCAATTAAAAAGTAGGGTACAGAACTAAATAGAGAATTCTCAATGGAGGAGTCTAAAATGGCTGATAGACACTTAAGAAAGTGCTCAATATCTTTAGCCATCAGAGAAATGCAAATCAAAATAACTCTT
>NW_024429194.1:81958047-82110547 GCF_017639785.1 Mesocricetus auratus
TTCTGGAACTTTCTAGACAACATAAGCCAGAGAGACATGAAGGGTCGGGAGAGAAGGATGTTGTTGTCCTTTTCGGTAATTGCACGAATGTTTGCTGAGTGCCTCCTGTACCAAGTACTGGGATAGTGGTGAGCAGGCAACCCTAAGTTACCTGGAGGCAGGAGAGGTAAGCCATTCTGAGCCCAGGACTGTGGAGCGGCTGTGTGCACCCTAGCTTATGTTCAGGGACCTACCCAGGGTCCTGACGCAGGAGTGTCTACAAAGACTCTGCCCTCAAAACTGTCCAGCATTGGTGGGTTTAGGGTGAGTGAGGATTGTGGGCTGGCCCACACATGGAACCAAATCTGAACTCCATGTTGGGCCTCTGTGAGCCTCCTTTGTTAAATAGGGACGTGGTGACCGCTGCACTTCTTGTGTTAGTCACTTTTCCATTGTTGTGATAAACAACTTAAGGAAGAGTTTGTTTTGACTCATGGTTTCAGAGAGTAGAGTCCACCATGCAAGGACAGGAAGCTGGGGGATTACATCTCAACCACACACAGGAAGCAGAGATTGCTGTCGGCCCCCAGTGAGGTACTTCCTCCACAAGGCTATACCTCCTAAAGGTTCTAGGATGTCCCTAAACAGCACCATGAACTGAGGACCAAGTGTTCGAATCCATGAGCCTATGGGGGATATTACCTGTTCATGCCACGGTAGAGGGTCAGGAATAATCCAGGTGTGTGGCAGCCCTGGGAGGCCAGCTGCGGGCCAAGGGGACTCCAGCTGGTGAGCCTGACTGTGTACTCAGATCCCTGCTGGGAAGATAAAACAGGGCACAGGTCCAGTTGGGTGGAGTCATTGGTGCTCATTTCCAGGGCTCCTGACAGTGGTGGCTTCTGGATATAGTTTTGCTATGTGCCATGGAACCATCTAGCAGAAAAAAATCCCAACCCCAGAGAGCTTACAGAGAAGTTGAGGCTATGAAAAGTCACCAAGGGCCTGGTTAGTAGGCGTGGCTCCTCAGGAAAGACTTAGTATTTGAGTTGGGTTCTGAAAGATCCATGGGAGAGGCTGGTTAGATGCATCTAAAGGCGGGCGCTGGGGGCAAGGAAAGTGTGCCAAGGCTGGAGCAAGGTGAGCTGTGGAGGGAGCAGGGAGAGGAGGCCCGTGTTGGAGCCGCAGATCGGGTGCTTTGAAGGTAGGAACGCTTGTGGGTTTGGTGGGAGTGGAGCAGCCTGCTGGTTGGGGAAGCTGGCGCTGGAGATACGCTTGGGCCTTCTTTAGGGTCATGGTATCTGGGCCTGGGCTGAGGATTGTGGTGTGGGCACAGTAGGACTTGTCCCCAGAGGTGGCTTATGAACAGCAAGATGGGACTAAAAAGTCCTGAAGTCAAATTGCAGTCTCATTCTTATTTGGTTTTGTCCCCATGGCCAGCCACTTATTTACCCTGAGAAAGCTGGCAGATGGTGGCATGAATATGATCATTGGTGTGACTCGGGCCAGGGCGATTCTCTCAAGCCTGTTTCCCCTCTGTGGCTTGGAGTAGCCACTAAACCTGCAGTCAAGGGCTGAAGTGTGGTGGTCCCAGGGACACATGGCCTTGTCCTTGATGCAGTGCCAGCTCAGGGCAGGGTGATTCTCTCAAGCCTGTTTCCCCTCTGTGGCTTGGAGTAGCCACTAAATTTTAGTCAAGGGCTGAAGTGTGGTGGTCCCAGGGACACATGGCCTTATCCTTGATGCAGTGCCAGCTCAGGGCTCATGGCTGGTGTTTGCTCTGTGCATGGCCTTTGGAAGCCTCATTCACTTTCTTCAGAGTCCCAAGACTTACGGGACCCTTTCTTGGTTCTTCAGCGAGCCTTGGGACAGGTAAGGTGCTTACATGATGCTGGGCACAATAGTTCTCATTAAATGGGTGTGGTCCAGCAACGGGCCCTTTTTAGACCCTATGGGTGGTATGCCAGGGGCCTATGGGGTGAGGCCCTGGCCAGGAGAGAGGCAGTTTGTTTTGAGCCCAACAAAGGGCCCTTGGCTGCTGGGGATGCTGGGACCTGCAGGGCCGGTTTGGGGGTGAGGGTGTGTCAGGTTACTGTTCCTCTACTTCTCAGGTTGCATATCCCCCTGGGAATCAGGAGGCCCCCAGCTTAGCTCATGCTCCTTGGGAGGAGCCATTCTGCATATGGGACCAGAGGCTCAGGCAGGGTGCCCTTCTGAGCTGCTGGAGGGCGGGGAGTCCTGACAGGGCTTTGAGAGAGCAGGCCAGTGAGGCTGAGCCTTGAGAGCAAGAGTATCTATCCTTCCTTACGGGGTACAACAGGACCAACCAAATGGCTCAGTGGGTGGGTGACAGTACTTCTCCTGTGATCCAAATACCAGATAGAAATAACCACTGAGGAAAGAGCTTTTGACTTGTAATTTCAGTCTGTCTTGGTGGGGAAGTTATGGCCGTAGAAGTAGGAGCCTGTGGTTGAGGCTGTTCACATCCCTGCTAACCAGGAAGCCCCGAGAAAGGGCCAGGGCCAGATCCAGTGACTCACTTCTTTTAGCTACGCCCAACTTTCCAAAACAGCTGCCCAGGGCTACTCAACCAGTGAGGAGCAGTGCCCAGCCCATTGCTGAAGGCAGAGCCCAGCACCCGGGGAGAGAGCCTCAGGGTCATTATTTTTGGGGAGTGACTCAACTTCTCCAACCTCACTGGCTTGTTTCCTTGGCTCTGAGAGGAAGTGAGGAGAAAGTGTGGAGTCAGTGACTCCTAGGAAACTGGTTCATAAATGCCTGGAGGCCTGTGGCCTGTGTAGGGCTCTCAGATTCTGAGTGGGGCTGAGAACTGGAACTTGGGTCTGGGGTTTGACTCAGCTGGTAGAGTACTTGCCCAGAATGCACGACACACATGGCTGTAATCTCCACAGTTGAGAGGGTCAGAGGTCCAGAGTTTCCTAAACTTTCCTGTGACACTGGGCAGATGGCTGACTGATGGATGTGGCAGGCGTCGTGAGTCTGGTTCTCATAGTTAGTTTTTTTCTAATGGACTGTCAAATGGAGCTCCCTGGACAGGGCTGACAGAGAAAGGTCACAGGAGGAAAGGCTTGGAGATGCTGGTGAAGTGTCACCTGTGAGGGAGGGGCAGGGCTTCTTCCTGCCCTGTGTTGACCTCGGGCCCACTCCGTCCCTGCAGCTGAGCCGCGTGGTGCTGTCTCCCGTGTGGTTCCTCTACAGTCTCTTCATGAAGCTGTTTCAGCGCTCCTCACCTGCCATCACCCTTGAGAACCCCGACATCAAGTACCCGCTGCGGCTCATCGACAAGGAGGTGACTGCCCCACCCACCTACGCCCCGCATTCCTGTGACTCCTGGGTACCCCCTCTGTTATCTGCCCATTTTACAGATGGAGAGACACAGGGATGTCCCTCCTAAGGCCATGGAGGGATCCAGACCCTGCTCTCCATTGTGTGAACTCCTTTGAAAGCCACAGTGGGTAACCAGTGAATTTGTTGGTCTCATTTACAAAGCCTGGGTGACTGTGGGTGACCCCAAAGCAGCCTCACCCCGCCATGGATGATGGGTTTCCTCACAAGGTTTAGGTGGAGGGCCCCCTTGAGTCAACCCTGTGCACTATAGCACCTCCAGGAGGCCCCTAGGCTGGGTCAGCTAAGGCCGAGACAGCTGATGGGAGGTATAGAAGGGAGTGGTCAGAATCTCAGGTGAGGGTTCACCACCCTCCTCAGCCCATCCTTCTGTGAGAGAAAGTCAGCCACAGGCCCCATCTGGGGGTGAGATGTCTCTTGGGAGTAGTCACAGCTGCTCTGAAGAAGACAGTAACTGTTATATTGGGGGTAATGTAATACCCTATGAACGTCTCCCACCGTGGTCACTGTCCATGGAATATCAGAGTGGAAGAGTCCCTTTGGGACTTTTGGTACATACCCCTACTTAGTCTGGGGAGCAGGGTGAGAGGCTGAGCACCCTGCCCCTGCCCTGTGGTAGATAACAGCCTGGTCTTCGTAGCCTGGATGTCTTCCTCTTGCTGCCTCTGTGAACTACGTCTGGTCAGGACTGAGGCTAAGCTTCTCCACTCCTGCTCAGCTGCCTTTCCTTCTCCTCGGGGCCCTCCCTGCTCTATTCCTGGCTTCCCCTACTTGCTTCCAGAAGGGTGTGGCAGGAAAACCGAGTCAGGGAGCAGAGAGTCAAAGCCTAGAGGAGTGAAGGAGCCTTGGCTTCAGGGCCTGGCCCCGGGTCTTCCTGGGGTGCATGGCCATGGGACTGACCATCTCAGTGGGGAGCTGATGGGACTTATGTATGTAAGTCTGTAATGTTCCCAGAGTTGTAGAGGAGACAGAAGGGAAAAATTCAAAAGAGACCTGTGGCTTCTCAGTAAGTCTTACACATATGTAGTAGACACATACTTTTTTTCTTACCAAAATGGAGATCTCATTTTTTGTTTTTGTTTTTGCCTTTTTTTTGTGTGTGTGTGTGTGTGTGTTTTTTTCCGAGACAGGGTTTCTCTGTATTGTTTTTGGAGGCTGTCCTGGAACTCGCTCTGTAGACCAGGCTGGCCTCAAACTCACAGAGATCCACCTGCCTCTGCCTCCCAAGTGCTGGGATGAAAGGCGTACGCCACCAGCGCCCGGCTCCTTCAGTTTTTTAAGACAGGGTTTCTCTGTGTAACCACCCTGGCTGTCCTGGAACTCTCTCTGTAAGACCAGGCTGGCCTTGAACTCAGAGTGCTGGGAATAAAGGAGTGTGCCACCATTACTTGATCAGCATCATGTTTTAATAATGTATTTATTTTTATCTTATGTGCACATTTTATGTATTTTACCTACATCTACAACTGTAAGGGTGTTAGATTCTCTGGAACGGGAGTTACATACAGACAGTTGTGAGCTACCATGTGGGTACTGGCAATTGAACCGGAATCCTTTGGTAGAGCAGTCAATGGTTCTAGCTGCTGAGCCATGTCCAAAACAATACAGAGAAACCCTGTCTGTTAAAACCAAAAAAAAAAAAAGAAAAGCTGCCTCGTGTCCCAAGACTGTCTAGTGTCTTTTATGAGACCACACAGTGGATGAGCACACGGCATTTCTGGAGTTCAGCTTCTTCCCCTCCCCCTCACAGCCTGGTGCTGCTCTTCTCTGTCAGCAGGTGGACCTGCTTTGTGGTCCTGCCAAGACGCCCCGTGAGATGCTGTCTTAGTAGCTATCGGTACTTCCTTCAAAAAACCCCCAAAGGGTAGTGTCTGTCCTTGGCCCTTAGGCCCAGTCAATAGTGCTGGACTCTGCCCCTAGTCAGCTGGAGTCCGCATTCGGCCTGGTCCAAAGGTTCTGGGAGGTGGAGTGGCCCACAGCCTTGCCCTGGGTTCTCTCTGTTCAAATGTGCAGGGTGGGGCTCCCCCGCCCAGCACCCTCCTTGTGCTGACTTAGTCCTGAGTGGCATGGCCTTCTCTCAGTCTGGCCTAAGATGGGGTAGCCTGCATTTCACCTCCAGGGCTAGTGCTGTGGCCAGAGCTCACTGGCAGACTTCCCGATCCTCCTGGAGGGGTCTCAGGACGCTGTTCCTCAGTCCTTTCCTTAGGCTGTAAGCAGCCCCTGACCATCCCTGGAGGGGACGTGGCCGCCACAATCCAGCTGCTGACTATGCCTTAGTGCCCAGCATGTGGAGGGTAGAGGCCTGACTTTGGGCTCTTGACCTTGGCCGACCCCGGCACCTCCCAGACTGTGGAGGCTGCTATAGCCCCTGGCCCTACATAGCTCAGCCTCAGCCATAGCCACTCACTTCCTGTGGGCTCTTGGCTACAGTGACTTCTAGAACCTTCTACTGCCAGGCACGTAAGACCCCTCTCAGCTCTGCTCCTTTTCTGGTCTGGTCGTAAGTTGTTCCTGTTACCTTAGGCTCCCGCTGATAGTAGAGGGTGATCCTTCCCACCACCAAGTGGAATTTTCTGGATTGTCTGGTGTCCTCTCTGGGACTGTGTGTTCATTCTTGCTTTGACCATCCTGCTGTGTGGGCGAACATGAGCCTGACCCCCTCCCCCTGTGTGTGTGTGTGTGTGTGTGTGTGTGTGCTGGTGACATCGATGTCACTGCAGAGGGATTGGGGGCTCTGAGATTCAGCAGCTCTGCCTCTTTGCAGATCATCAGTCATGACACACGGCGCTTCCGCTTCGCCCTGCCTTCACCCCAGCACATCTTGGGCCTTCCCATCGGTGAGTCCGTCCAACCCAGCCCATCTCCTTGGAGTCCAGGGGGAGGAGGGGCAGCGTGCCTAGCCTTGCAGAGTGGGCCTATGTCCGTCCCCCTCCCCCACAGTGGCACCAGCATAGGTGTAGAGACCAGCGCTGAGGTGTGTGTGCTAGAGTGTCCCTTGTGAGGTGGGAGGGAGCAGTGGGAGCCAAGGCCAGGCCAGAGTTTAAGTGTGGGACAGTGTAGGGCCATGGGAAGGTAAGCTTCTGGGGAGATAGCGCCTGACCCCAAATGACCCCTCCCCGTCTTACAGGCCAGCACATCTACCTCTCAAGTAGGATCGATGGGAACCTGGTCATTCGGCCCTACACCCCCGTCTCTAGCGATGATGACAAGGGCTTCGTGGACTTGGTGGTCAAGGTGGGGTCCCCAGGGCATGTCGGCAGGTGACGGGGAGGGGGTGGGGGTGGTAACCTGCTTCCTACTCAGGTAGCAGAGAAGGGGAGTGGGTGTTGACCCAGTGAAGAGGGAAGAGGGAAGGAAGCCTTCCGGGTGTAAAGACTCTGAGGTCAGAGGGCTTGAGAATTGACATCCAAAAGTGCAGAGCAGAACCGGGCGTTGGTAGCGCACACCTTTATTCCCAGCTCTCGGGAGGCAGAGGCAGGCGGATCTCTGTGAGTTCAAGGCCAGCCTCGTCTACAGAGCGAGTTCCAGGACAGCCAGGGCTGGTTATACAGAGAATCCCTGTCTCAGAAAACAAGCAAACAAAACAACAAAAATCGTGGAGCAGGGTCTTGAAGGCTAAATGGTAGAGACATCCATAGGGCTAGACAGGGCCTTGTGTGTCCCAGTCCGGCTTGGGACTTTGTCCAGAAACAAAGGAAATGGTCATGGACCGTTGGTTGGAATCTCTGGTCAGATAAGAGGAGTGCAGGGAGATGGGGGTGTGTGCGGTGTGCGTCTAGCAGGGAGGGAGGGGGGAGGGAAGAGAGAGAGGGAGGGAGGTGGGCAGTGTAGGGGGGGGGAGGGAAGGAGGGAGGCAGAAGAGAAAGGGAGAGGGAGGGAGAGAGGCCGTAGATGGCAGCCCTTCCTGAGTGTCCGTGGCCCTGCTGGCCTGGGTGCACCAGAGCCTATGACAGTGCTCTGCCCGCCTCTCCCCTCCCCACCATGTCCTGCTTGTCTCCAAGGTCTAGGCCCCTGGGAAGATGGCTCAGCCCTGACAGGGGCAAGGCTGCTCCTCTGTGTCCATATTCTTAGGCTGTTTGTATCACAGCCTCCCCTTTCCCAAGACAGTAATCCCACAGGGGCTGGAAGGAAGTTGCTTCAAGGGGGATGTTTGTGTGACTGAAGCGTGTTCCAGGAGGGGGCTGGCCGAGTTGATGTGCTGAGCCTTATTGCTGGCAGATGTGGACATACAACCTCAGCTGGTACAGCATGGCCGTCCAGCTGGTCGCCCGGTGTGGCAGGTGGAAGCCTTGCCTTTGTGAGGTGTGGGGTGAAAGACTTAGGTTTGGGTGAATGGGACCTTAGGAGAGCCTGGGGTACAGCAAGGCTGGGTAGGGACTGAGAGACACCTGTGTGGCTTGCAGGTTTACTTCAAGGACACCCATCCCAAGTTTCCCGCTGGAGGAAAGATGTCCCAATACCTGGAAAACATGAATATTGGAGACACCATTGAATTCCGGGGCCCCAACGGGCTGCTGGTCTACCAGGGCAAAGGTGACTGGAGCAGGCATCCCTGGGAGCTGGGAAAGATCCTAGGAACTGGAGAGAGACTCTGCGGGGGCGGGGCAGGTGGTGTTCTCCCCTGTTTTGGTTCTTTGGCAGTTTAACGGATAAGTGGCCAGTACAGGGGCTGCCCCTGGCTGGGGCATTGCTTTGCCTACTCAGTGCCCCCAAACTACCCAGCCAGTGTCTGAGTGGGGATCCTTCACTCTGCCTCCCTCTGCTCTCTCTTTCCCATGAGAGGACTCATTTGAGCGGGGTCCTGGATTCTAGTTGTCACTCCAACAGGGCCGTGGCTGTGTGGTGTTCTCTTTGCCCTGGACCCTGTAGGGCTTAACTGCTTCAATCACCCATCGTTCTCTTCCTAGGGAAGTTTGCCATCCGTGCAGACAAGAAGTCCAGCCCCGTTGTCAGGACAGTGAAGTCTGTAGGCATGATTGCAGGAGGGACAGGTAAGGGCTGGAGCCCCAGCTGAGCTGTGCTGGGTTAGGATGTGTGGATGGGAAGAGGCAGGTCTGAGGCCAGGCCTGGGTGTCCCAGGCCTCCCCAGTGGGTGGGGTCCCTGTTTTATAGGTATCACCCCAATGCTACAAGTGATCCGTGCTGTCATGAAGGACCCAGACGACCACACTGTGTGCTACCTGCTCTTTGCCAACCAGGTCAGTGAACAGTCCCCAGAACAGGCAGGCTTGGGGCTTGGCCAGGCCCTGTACAAGCTTCTGAAGGCTCTGCAGCGGTGCCGAGGATGTCTGGAACGAGGGGCAGGGCAGACATTCTTGGCAGCAGCAGATGTGGGTGGCTGCTAATGAGGGAGCCCTGGGCCATCTCCCTCTCCTAAACTCCTTCCTCCACACTTGCTCCTGCCTTGGCCTAGGGCAGAGACCGGAACTCTGGTAGACTGGGAGGACACTGAAATGCCTGGGCAGAGACAGGGCTGCCTGGGATGCAGCCCTCTAAGCATGGTTGAAGCCTGGCTTTTGTGCCCTGCTGTGTAGCATGAGGAGCTTATCCTTTCTTCTTACTGGTAGTCTAGGCTGATGAAGCAGGACTGTCACAAGAGCCTTCTCAGGTCCTATGTTTTGTGGCCAAATATGAAATTATGTGATGTCTCTGGGGGACCACGCTGAGTCCCACCTGTCCCGGCGGTGTAGAGGCGAGACCTGGCACCTTGTGCTTCTCAGATATGGCCCAGGTCATCTTGTCCCCAGGGTCTGTCAGGCCCAGCTCTGCACTGCCCATGTATCAGGCACAGTGGCCCAAGGGAAGCATGTCCTGTCCCAGATCAAGTCTCAACTGTCCCGAGACTTGGTGCCTGCACAGCTGTAGAAAACACATTGATGTCCACACTGGGGCCTTGGCTAGACCAAGGAGAGAGAAAGAGAGAGCTTAAGCTGGCCGTAAACCTACAAAGTGGAGGGTGGTCCTGAACTCATGATCTTGCTGCCTCTGCCTCTGGATGCTGGAATTGTAAGCATGAGTCACCGTGCCCGCCTCACAGGCTCCATTTATAGTTTTGGTTGTGAGCATAGCCTTTAACGACTGAGCCATCCCTCCAACCCTACAGGCTCCATTTATAAGGACCCATTGGTTAGCTGTTTTGAGGGGCCCTGCAGGTGAGGTGACTAGAGGGGGCCACTATGTCACTAGGATTCTAGTGAGCTGCTGTGTGTGGCCCACAGGGGCATGACAGTCCACCCCTGGGTTGTCCCTGTCGAGATCCCCAAGGGCAGCTCCTGAGTCACCTTTCCTGACTGGGTGGCCTGTCTCCTGCAGTCCGAGAAAGACATCCTGCTTCGGCCTGAGCTGGAGGAGCTGAGGAACGAACATTCCGCTCGCTTCAAGCTCTGGTACACAGTGGACAAAGCCCCTGATGGTGAGTGTGGGGAGCCCCAGGTGGAGTGGGAGGCACCTAGACTCAGCCCTGAGCCTTCAGCAGCTCATTCTGCACGCATGGCCGTGGAAGAACTAGATCTCAGAGAGGGGAAGTTAAGTGCCCACATCCCACAGCTAGGATGCAGCAGAGGCAGGCCTGGAACCCCCATCTCCACACTGCTCTGCTGGACAGAGAAGCCACACTGTCTCCTTGGGCCTGGATCACCTTGGGTAGGCCTTGGGACAGTGCTGAGGGTTGGGGTGGCAGCTGCTATGTGGTTGGTAGTCTGTAGCAGTCTGTTTTTTCTGGTCACTCGCTCTGGAGAGCGGCTGGGATGCATGCTTGCCCTGACACTGCCGTGCACCTGCATAAGCTGTGGGCTCAGTTCACGGTGCTGTGGAGGGCCAGGCCCGTGCTGGAGTGAGGGGACAAGAACCCCAGACTCCCGGGACACTGCTCTCTGGGAACTGAGCTGTCCTGCTTTTCCTGCTCTGAGTAAAAAATGAGGCTGTAGGAGGTCATGTCAGTGTTGGGATGGGCCTACTCTGCAGGCATGAAGCCCAGGCATGACCTGCAGCATAACAAAAACTGGGCATGACACACGCTTGGCATCTCAGCGCTCAGGAGAAGTTCATCATTCTCAACCATATAGCAAGTTCAAGACCAGCCTGGGCCACATGGGACCCTAACCCCTTAAAATGATGACAACGACAATAACAAAAAAACGAACACTGCTGTCTTTGCTGTAAAGAAAGTAGCTGCCCCTACTTCCTCCAAGAGAGGGCAAAGGTAGACTGTTTCTAGTCACCCCGACAGAGGGCAAAGATAAACTTTCTAGCCACCCCTGACAGAGGGCAAAGATAGACTGTTCCTATTAACCCCAGGTGGAGGGGGCAGAAAGACAGTTTCTATTTATCTTTGGTAGAGAGAGCAGAGAACAAAGGGATGATAACACCCGAGTCCATCCTGATGGCGCCCAGTGGTCTACTGGGCTTACCTAGAAGCATGGCTGAGGGTCACTTGCAGGAACATGGTGACTAAAGTAGCCACATCACCGGGAAGCCCACCCCAGCGTGGGTGCCCACTCATGACCTGGCATCCCAGGAGCTCTCCGTGCACCTTGCAGGCAGCTCCACTGAAGAGTCCTTTCCCGTAGACCACCTGAGGGCCTTTGTAATTCCAGGGAGACTAATTTCTAGAGTTTTATGAGTCTTGGCCTCTGCCCTTCCCCAGCAGGAAGGAGTTTCAGTGGGAATAAACAGCTACTCCAGAGCATGTGGGCCAAGCCATGCCCGTGAGTCAGCCAGGCACCGGGTGTGGTGTGGGTGTGGGTGTGGGTGTCTGGACGGCTTCGCTTCTTTTGTAAAGTAGTGGGAGGGGGTATGCCTGGGAGGGCTAACTGGAGACTGCCCTCTAGAGGGCCAGGGCCAGTTCTGCCCCCTGGTGGCGGTCTGTGGAAATGTAGACCACCTTGCAGGGCTGGGCTGTCCCATCCCACCCCCAAACAAGGCTAGAGTTGGGTAATCAGCTGGCATTTCCCTTTTATCCAATACCACCCTGACCCACAAGGAAGCAGCAACAGGCCCTTGGGACCCAGACACAGGGCCAGCAGCCCACACATGTGGCAAGCGCTAGGCTTCCCCAGGGCTGCCTTTGGGACCTGGATTAGGAGACACCTTGTGAATGCCTTGGGAGCCTCTCCTCCATACCTGTCTGTGCTGTCAGACAGCTTGTTCCCAGGCAGCTGTCTGCCTGTGCCACGCCTTGTTCCAGGGGAATCCTAGGGAGCCTGCAGTGACTCACGCTGAGTCAGAGGGGTACAAATGGAATTTAGGAATGGAAGAAAAACAAGGACTCGCCTCAAGTGGAGTCAGGGATGGGCTCACACAGAAGCATTGCTGAGGAGGAAGACTGCCACAGTGGGCCTTGTGTGTCCCTGACATTCCCGACAGCCCGCATGCAAAGGGAAGTGCGCTCAGTTACTCAGCTCATGGAGTTTATGGACCGGAGGACCTGATGGAGAAAACACACTGGACTGGGACTGAATAGAGGAGATGTCATAGGCAGTGCCTCCCTGTCAGACAGTGCCTTTTAAAACAAGGATTGTGTGTGTGTGTGTGTGTATGTGTGTGTGGTGTGTATGTGTGTGTGTGTGTATGTGTCTCTGTGTGTGTGGTGTGTGTGTATGTCTGTGTGTGTGTCTGTGTGTGTGTGTGTGTGTATATGTATGTGTGTGTGTGTGTTTGCAGGTGCATTCCATGGCACATGTGTAGAGGTTAGCGGATAAGTTTGTAGAGTTCAGTTCTGGGAATGGAGCTCAGGTCACCAGTCTTGGCTTGCACAGCAAGTGCCTCTACCCACTGAGCCATCTCCCTGGCCTCGGTGCCTTTTATACCTTAGGTTTCTGTGCTGTTTCTGTTGGTGTTGAGGGCTTTGAGGAAGTGTGTCTGGGTTTCAGAGGGCAGAGACAAGCAAGAGATAACCCTGAGTGGATGGAGGGGTTGATTGAGGGGCCTCTGCCAGACCTGATGGAGTCCCGAGTCTCGAAGCAGCCACACTGGCAGGTGTCAGTTGTCCAGCATCCTCTGCTCTGAAACCAATCTAGAGAATGTGCCCATGGGGGGGGGGGCACAGCGCAGGGACTGGCCTGGTGCAGGTTCCCTCAGGTGGACTAAGAGGTATCAGAATTGTTCTGAACGTCCCGAACCAGCCAGCCAGAACCCACCCCAGCGGCCATGTGGTAGCTTCTTTCTGTATTTCCTGTTATGAGGGACAGGAGGGGTGGAGGTAGTATACACACAGGCCCAGGAAAGAGAGGGAGGTGGTGGCGGGACCTGGGGGGAGCAGCTGCCACCTGGTGCCCAGGCCTCACCAGTGACTTTGAGGGCTGTTCTTACAAGCTGTCCCTTCCAGGGACTTTGGTTTTGTTTAATTATTTTGAGGCAGTTTCACTCTGCAGTCCTCTAACTGGCCTTGAATTCACATCCTCACTTCCCTTGTCTCTCTCAAGTGCTGGGATTTCAGTCCTGAGCCTGTAATCTCTCCTGGCCTGCTCACTGTACTGAGTAGCAGTTTCAGGCGAGGGACCAGAACACAGCTGGGAACAAGACCCTGCTTTGTGGGGGCTGATTCTGGTGGCAGAAGAGTCAGGCAGGGAGCTTGCAGCTGGGGTTCAAGGTATAGAGAATGTCACTCCCACCAGCCCGGGCTGGTCACCTCCTTAAGGAGACTAGTTAGTTGGATGTGACCTTGAACATTTTTGGGTCCTCTGGGCATCCGTTTCTATAAAATGAAATCCGTATGCTGTACCCTGGGCGGGACACATGTTTAGCATGCATGGGCCGAACTCCATCCTAGACTAAATAATCCTATGATAGTTGTGGGGGCCCGTGGGGCAGTTTTGAAATTGTAAGGTAGGTGAGGGCAAGCAGGAAGGTGTGGGTTCAGGCGTGTGTAACATCTGGGAGAGGACAGGATGGACAGAAACCGTGGGTCAGGTGGGCAGCGGATTCCATTCTGACTGGACTGGTCTCTTGTTCTGCAGCCTGGAACTACAGCCAGGGCTTCGTGAACGAGGAGATGATCAGGGATCACCTTCCGCCCCCTGGGGAGGAGACGCTGATACTGATGTGTGGACCTCCACCCATGATCCAGTTTGCCTGTTTGCCAAACCTGGAGCGTGTGGGCCACGCCAAGGAGCGATGCTTCACCTTCTGATGGCCGGATGCTGGCCACTCCCATGCCTGCTGCTCATGTATTCACCGCAGCGCCTGTCCCTTGTCACCACTGTCCCTCACTCTGACATAAGCACACATCCATACTGGGGCCTGGGTTCAGCCTGGCCTGCCCAGCCCTGGTCTTCCAGCTGCACTGGCCCCTGAGGGGCCTTTGGGATCAGGACTTTATATCAGGTGGCCCCTGCTAACCACTTTCTGCATAGGCTTCTGTTTGGCACTAACTAGCCATTTTCAGAGATGTCCCATGACCACCCCCTTACACACACACACAGCTGTCAGTACCATGTCTACCCATCGTCATGGACCAGTCTACAGAAAGGAAAAGGGAAGGGTAGCCGCCGCAGTCCCAGGATCCATGCCTACCACCCACCCACCTGCCTTAGGCCATGGCCTGCCCTGTGCCCCTAACACTACACTATACAGTCATGCCCAGAGGTTCTCTGAGGTAGTGACAAGCTACCCCCACTGCTGGCCAAGAGTTCCTGGGGCAACACATGGCCCCTTCCAAAAGCTGGTGTCCCCCTATAGCCTTGGGTGCCCTAAGTCGTCAGTGGGACAGACAGAGCGTGGTAGACCTTGGGGTCCCCGGCTTGGTCTGGCCTGTTTCTCTATCCCAAGCCTTGCTCCTGCCTGGTCCCCAGCCTGGGGGAGGGCTGCTGAGTGTGCCTCTTGTTGAGACAGACCCAGTGCCCGACACTGCCCAGCAGGTGATGTCTCCTGCACCCTGGCTTTTTTTTAGTCATTTATGGGCAAACAAGAGTTGAAGTAAACCTTTGCTAATACTGGTCCTTCTAGAGTCTCCATGGGGATGGCCAGGGAGGGGCAGGAGGGCCCTGTGGCACAGGCTTTATTTTTTTCAGATATGCATTTTATTGCCTGTTCAGAGTTTGGGGAGAGGGGGAAGTAGACAGGAAGCCCACCCTTGTCACCTTACTGATGGCTGTCACTCTCCCAGGTCGGGACAGACCTGTGGAAGAGGGGAAGGGAGGCGCTCCTCTGCTCTTTCCTGGTCCACTGTCCCATGCTGAGGTTTCCCTGTGATGCCTCTGCCATTGCCTTTCCTTCCCTGGTCCCCAACCCTGCTCTCCTGGGAAAGTGGTAAGATGGTCACTTGCAGACAGCAGGAGGGAGTACGGCTGCTCTTACAACTCCAGGGAGGCCGCCTCTGGTGAGACAGCTGGGATGTGAAGGCCTGGTCCCGCTGGGCAGATGCTCAGGTCACTGAAAGACCCTGTCAAACATGAGGTGTGTTGGGGGAGGGGGGCAACTGGAGAGATGGCTCAGTGGTTAAAAGCAGTGACTGCTCTTCCGGAGGTCCTGAGTTCAGTCTCCAGCAACCACATGGTGGCTCACAACCATTTGTAGTGAGATCTGGTGCCCTCTTCTGGCTGGCAGGCAGAACACTATATACATAATAAATAATTCTTAAAAAAAAAAGCAGAGAGGGAGACACCTAGCGTTGATCTCTAACCTCTACATGTGCTGTACAGTTGGTGAATGTACGCACGCACGCACACATACATACATACAAGAACATAGGTGGCTAGAATCTAGAAAATGGTAAAGGAGGGGGTGGTGCTATACTCAAGGGAGTGAGCAGTAGGGAAAGAAACCCACATAAACACAAACACACGCACCCGCCTTAGCTAGTAAGTCCAGAGTGGAGCCAGGAAGAGCGTGAGGGGTCGCAGAAATGCCCATGGAAACCTCACCTACCCTATTATGTCCCTGGAAGGCTGCACACGGGACTCTTGTGTGCTCCACTTAGAATCTCAGGCCCCAACCAGTGTGAGCCATCGCCACAGGTTAGGTCTGTGCTGCCTGAGGGTGTGAAATCCGAGTGAGGGCTGGGGTTTGAAAGGGAAGGGATCGTCTTACTCTTCGAAAACCAACTAGGAGTAGGAGATGTGCTGGACTGCCCCAGGCCCTTTCTGCCTCAGTTTTCCAGCCCATCAATGGCCCCTTTATTTCCAGAAGTTGACCTTGGGGTGTGGAGAAATTGTGGGCATTTCAGACAGATCAGGATGGGTCAGGTATTCTGGCACTCGGGAGTCACAGAATACTGAGTGTTACACAGCTCAGATGGAAAGGTATCTTGGAGCTCGGGAGCTAAGGACCACCACAGGTCGCAGTAAGCATATCAGCTTACAGCCCTGCCTCAGGGAAAGGCTTCTCCAGTGTATCGGCTCTGCTCCAGCAGGACAGGGTCTTTCCAGCTGGGGATGTTCACCCAGTGTAGCAGTTTTGCTCGAGGTTTCTCAGGCGAAGTTGCTACAACAGGGAAGGATTCCCCAGCAAAAGTGTTACAGCCCTGCTCGCTCTGCTCTGCCCAGGGTCGCCCTCTGCTCGGTCGCCACCGCAAAAGATCTTCACCCAAAGCTCATCCAAGGGGTTTATTGGGAGGGTGGCTCTGGCAGAAGACAGCAGGATAGGGCAAACAGTCACAAAGCTGACCAGACACGGGGTTTATATAGGGCTTCCAGGGTAGGGATTGGTCAGATTTTAGTGCTGAGCTCAGATTGGCTAGATCTCCTGCTCAGGGATTGGTTAGTTTTCTGCACAGGATTAGGGTCTGATTTGGCTCTGGTTTCAGGGCCAAAGTGTGTTTCTTTCTCTGGTCCTTTTTAGCCTTTTGGCTCCAATTTTAGGGCCAGGGTGTATTTCTTTCACTGACTCTGATTCCAGGGACAAAGTGTGTTCCTCTGGCACTGGTTTTAGGGTCAGGGTACATTTCTTTGGTTCTGGTTGCAGGGCCAAAGTGTGTTTCTTTTGGCTCTGCTCAGGGTGTTTCTTTGGCTTTGGCTCGTCCCTTTTCCCTACAGAAATCACTTCCTAACACCTGAAATTGGGGGAAAAAAATCAACCTGCTCCAAAGATGTCAGGAGCTAGTGAAAAGAAAAGGATTCACAAGAGGTGACAGTTGCTTATGTAGTATGCTGGTGTAGAGTTGAAGTCCTCCAGAAGAGATGCTGTCACTGGAGGCTTGTCCAGAGCAGGACCTCGGGCACCCACCTCCTCCAGTGCAGCTGGACTCTGGGTTTCACAGTGGGAGGTGTGGTTCCCCCAGTTACCAAGCACAGTGAATTCCTTGGGCCGCAACAAGGCATTTTCATCGCTGGAAGATGCATTGTTTCCCCCAGGGTCTGATCACAGCTCCATCGTCATGGGGAGTATGGTGGGGTTGCCCCACAGAGAGCCTCACTCCCAGTGGCAATCTTAGCTCTACTCGTGGGGTTGGCTCTCACGGATGCAGTGCAAGGCTCTGCTTTTATTATTACTATCTTTTTTTGTTGTTTTTTTTTTTTTGTTTTGTTTTACGAGACAGGGTTTCTCTGTGGCTTTGGAGGCTGTCCTGGAACTCGCTCTGTAGACCAGGCTGGCCTGGAACTCACAGAGATCCGCCTGCCTCTGGGCGTGAGCCACCACCACCCGGCTACCACTATCTTTCTAATGGCTGACTCATAGAAGACACGTAGCCTAGGAGCACATAGCGAACAAACCTCGTTCTACACTGAGACTGCCACGCGAAGTGATTCTCAAATACTAAGCAGTTGTGTACCAGGGTACCAGCAACTTATTTGGGGGGCGACAACGTTTCTCAGTTAGGTCGCCTTTCTGACTTTCTTTGGTATAAAGGGGTCGGGCAGATTGCCGCACCCAGGCATCCCGCAAAGTAGGCGGGTCGCCTCAGGGGACAACCTTTACCCGCTCAAAAATTCGTCTCACATTAGCAGTGAGGACTCGGGCGTCACCCCGAATCGTTATTTTCCTTACTCATAAGTTTAAGGCATGAAGAGTTAGAGCCCTGTCCTCAGGGGTAAGGAATTATATTCGCATTTCAAGTGTGGTGAGTTTCAGATCGCCCATTGAACTGACAGAGTTGTTTATATGAAAGTTTTCTAGTGGTTTCCAATTTCCGTCATTTTAACTCTTCACCTGTAAAAGGAAGGGGGGGGAAAAAGAATCCACCACGCTTTCGGCTTTCTATATGCAGATTAGAAGCGGGCACCGCAAAGGCTCACGGGGAGAGGGCCCCACCCCTTCCGTTCGGAACTTCGTTTTGCGTTGTCGCGAGAGTTGGTTGTCCGGGTGTCGGAAGCTGCTCGTCGCTCCGGGAGTGTTGAAGGGGCGGGCTCGGCGCAGTCGGCCTCCCCGCTCTCCGCTAGCTTGGCGGCGCAAGATGGCCGACATCTCGCTGGACGAGCTCATCCGGAAGCGCGGGACGGCGACCAAGGGACGGTGAGCGGCCTTTTCCTTTATTCGGGGCTCGTGGGGCTCGCTGCTTCGTGGGGCTTGGGGGCGGAGGGGGGAGCAGCCCTGGTCGCGACACGAGAAGCCGCTTGCGCCCGCCCCCTGCGTCCGCCGCGCTCCTTATTGGCCCGGCCGCGCGGGCCATCCGCTTGCCAGCCCACTGGTTACCCGGCCCGGGCGGGCCCGGGGCTGGGCAGGGCCGGGCTTTCCTACCTGGGGACTGGGTCCGAGGGCAACGGTGGCGCAGCCTCGGCTCGGGATTAAGTGGATGGAAGTTGAGCGGACGAGCCTCTAGTCCAGAGCTGTAATACCCGATTCTGCAGCTTCCCTGAAGCCACTGTCGTGAACCCTGGCCCGCGGAGAGGCGTTTTAGAGCCTTCATGCGCCAAGCGCCTGATCCTATCATTGTAGTGTCTGTAATGGTCTTTTTGTTTGTTTGTTTTGAGACGCGGTCTCACATAGCGGGAGCAGGACTCGAACTCACTGTGTCTCGGAGACTGACCTTAAATGCCTGGAACCTCTCTGCTTTCATTTCCTAAGTGCTGGGATGACAGGCGAGTTTGTTTCTGTTTTGAGAAGCTGGCGTCCTCCATGTAGCCCAGGGTGGTTTCGAACTCCTGAACTCAACCGGTCCTCCTGCCTCAGTCTCCCGAGTAGTTGGGGCTCCAGGCACTCCCGTGCTGTTTGTTTACCATATACAGGTTTCACAAATGGGAAGCTGGAGCCTGAGAGAAGGTAGAGTGACTTTCCCAAGGCCACAGAGGACTCAGATTTAACTGCTGAGTTGGCCACAGGCGAGGGAGGAAAAAGACAGGGTGCATTGGTGTTCACTGATGGATGTCCTGGAGTTTTAAGTGAGCAACACTTTAGACTCAGTAGACTCTTAAACGTTGGTAGCCATCTTTAGCTTATGCTTGGGGATATTGAAGGTGAGGCCATCAACGTTAGAAGCAACTTTATTCCATCACCGCAGGGTAGCAGAACGGCTAACTGGTTAGATCCACAGGCAGGTTGGCATCCGGCCCTGAGACCCCTAAGAAGAGGCCATAAGCTTTTTTTATGGCAGAAAAACATACACAGGGTGGGGAGTCAAAGAGATAATCTTCAGACTAGGTCTTAAGGGGAGGCCAAAGAGGGGAGTGCATTCTGGATTCTACAACTTGTGATAACAAGGTGTTTGTGCAAGCTTAATGGAGTTTACTTACACAAGTCTGTGGTTATTTTAGCACAGCTCTTGACACATCTGGGGTCTTGTCTTAATTTTTAACCTGCCCTCCCTGCCACAGAGAATTTAGGACAAGGGTCAAGCAATAGAAGCTGGATGGGGGCTGATGTTCAGATTTACTCTGGACCCTTCAGTGATTTAAACTTGCCAGCGGAGAAAGAATTGGTAACTTGAGCCGGGCATTGGTGGTGCACGCCTTTAATCCCAGCACTCAGGAGGCAGGGGCAGGCAGATCTCTGTGAGTTCGAGGCCAGCCTGGTCTACAGAGTGAGTTCTAGGAAAGCCTCCAAAACAATACAGAGAAACCCTGCTTCGAAAAACCAAAAGAAAGAATTGGTAACTTGGCTAGTTGTCCAGCGAGTTTACAAACTTAAGAGTTTGTAAATGCCCCGCTGGAGAGATGTTCGGTTCTGTTTCCCCAGACACTGATTTGCTCAGCGAATGCTCATCCTTCCCCACGCCTGGCTCTAGTGAACACTTCTGTCTCCCCTACTGAAATGTACTCTGATCTCAGCATCACTGCTTCCGTCACCACCCAGGTCACCAGTTCCAATTATCACCTGTCTTCTGGGTCATAATGAATGACCCACGAGAGATAGTTATTGGCTTCCATGATGATTAAGCCATTAAAAGTTTTCAGTCCTTTTATTAATGGCCAGACCAAGAGCTGCCTCTGAAAGTCTCTTAGTGACCAAGCTCAGTGGTGTGTCACTTTTTAAGAGGAAACCACAATTACATTAGTGCTGGGACAAGGGCCACATTAATGAGGGATTTGGGGTGGCAAGAAAACACCTGCTTTCTTGCAAAGCTCAGCAGAGTTTTTCAGATACTACATAACAATTATCTTTTAGTTACATTTCCTCAGTTATTTAGTTTTACCTTTAAGTTTGCATAGACAGGTGTGTTGGTTAATATGTCTGGACCGTGGTCAGGGTCATGGACAGTCCCAAAAGCCATTCTAAGGTGGACTTGGAATTGAAAGTGGAAGGCACACACCTTTAGTCCCAGCACTGCAGAGGCAGAGGCAAGCAGATCTCTGTGAGTTCGAGGCTAGCTTGGTCTACAGAGTGAGTTCCAGGACAGCCAAGTTCTGGGGTCCATCGTTGGGTCGGGTTCAGGTCCTAAGGCAAGGAAGTGGTGTCGTACACGGAAAACTGACTACCAAGTGGATCACACTCAAATGGCCCTGAATAGCTCAGGCCATCTTTATTTATAGTTAAACAGAGCTTTAATTATAAATCAATTTAATTATTTATAATTAAACGGCTTTTCTCACTAGGGCTACATGAACAGCTGTGTTACTGGCTTCTGTCTCTGACTTTAGGAGATACATCACAGTTTAAGGAACACTTCGTGATCATTATGAAAGCCCCCATTGTCTCCCTTTATTCCTCAGTACACCTTTCCACTCCCTGAATAACCTTATTCTAGACATAGAGTTCAACATTCTCGAAGGCTTAGCTAAATACGAGCCAGACACGTCCTCTCTCTCATGTCAGCTGGCTGCTACTTGCAGTTACAAAGTTAAAAGTGATCGGCACAATGCTTTAAGAGTGACAGTATTCTTTCTCCCAGAGTCCACATGAAGAGAGGGAGGAGCAAGACCATTTAGGGGAAACCCACAGAAATAGCTGACCTGAGCTAGTGGGAGCTCACTGGTAGCAAGGGAATCTGCAGAGGACCACACTAGGCCTCTGAATGTGGGTGACAGTTGTGTGGCTTGGGCAGTCTGTGGACCACTGGCAGTGGGACAAGGATTTATCCTTGGTGCTTGAACTGGCTTTTTGGAGCCCATTCTCTTTGGAGGGATGCCTTGCTCAGCCTAAATATAGTGGGGAGGGTGTTTGTCCTGCCTCAAGTGATGTGACTTTGTTGACTCCCCAAAGCCTTGCCTTCTCTGAAGAGTGAAGGGGGAGAACAGGAGGAGGGGAGAGAGTGGGAACGGGAATTGTTATGTAAAATGAGAAAAGATTGTTTTAAACTTAAAAAAATGATTTAAAAAAACCTATTCAAACCCAGACAATTATTTCATGTCTGCAAGATAATATTTTTATACAGTTCCTTTTTTTTTTTTTTTACAAGAGGGTCCCATGCCTCAATATCTCTGTAAAAGGCAGACTGTAGCCGGGTGTTGGTGGCGCACACCTTTAATCCCAGCACTCGGGAGGCAGAGGCAGGCGGATCTCTGAGTTCGAGGCCAGCCTGGTCTACAGAGCGAGTTCCAGGACAGCCTCCAAAGCCACAGAGAAACCCTGTCTGGAAAACCCCAAAAAAAAAAAAAAAAAAAAAAAAAAAGCAGACTGTGACAAAGCACTCTTTTCTGATATCACTGTACCATAGTTCTTTCATGTAAGTTCTTATGCCTGATAAAGACGGATCTCTCCACCCATATTTTACATTGCATTTTTCCATCAGAATACACTAGCTCTTATTGATTGGAACTTACTCTCAACAGTTGGCACTATGTGTATTCCTGAAGCCTTTTCCCTGTTCTGTGTATGCATGCCTCACTCTTCTTTCCAGAACTGTGAGACATGGTTAATGTTCCAAGTGTTGTTTTCTCATGTGTACCTAACTGTCTCTATTAGGTCAGAAAAGTTCTCAAGATTAAGAGTTGTAGTTAGTAATTACAGATAAAAGATCTAAGAAACATTAGCCCCCTGTTGAATCTTAGGGGAAAATATTTGAAAAGGAACAGAATTTCCAGGGAAAATTATAGCTATTGCATGTGTGACTGACAAAGTAAAAGTAAAAACACCCAAAGAATCACCAATACAATGAGAGAGAAAAGAGTCTGCAAGCCGCACGAATTTTGCAAATTCTTATGCTGTCCTGTGAACTACTGATCCTTGCCAAGTGAGAGTCCGTTTTCATCGGTGCCATGCCCTGAGGAAACCCATTGGACAGGTAGCTAGCTATATGTTTATCCAAGACCAGGCTACACAGCTTCCAACAGCCAAAGCTACACAGAGAAACCCTGTCTTGAAAAAACAAAACAAAACAAAACAAAAAGACCTCAGGGCTGGCTCAGGGGTTAAGAATACTGACTACTCTTCCAGTGGTTCAATTCCCAGCACCCACACGACAGTACCCAACCGTTTGTAGCTCTAGTAGCCAGGGATCTGATACCCTCTTTTGGTATCCCTGTGCGCAGGCTACATAGACATACATATTCAGACAAACTTTTTGTTTGTTTAAGACAGGGTTTCTCGGGGGCTGGAGAGATGGCTCAGAGGTTAAGAGCACTGACTGCTCTTTCCAGAGGTCCTGAGTTCAATTCCCAGCAACCACATGGTGGCTCACAACCATCTGTAATGAGATCTGGCGCCCTCTTCTGGTATGTGCAGACATACACGGAGGCAGGATGTTGTATTCATAATAAATAAATCTTTAAAAAAAAAAAAAGACAGGGTTTCTCTGTGTAGCTTTCAAGCCTGTCCTGGAACTTGGTCCAGGCTGGTCTCGAACTCACAGAGATCCACCTGCCAAGTACTGGGCTTAAAGGCATGCACCACCACGCCCAGCTCAGACAAACATTTATGTAAAATAAAAAATAAAATCTTCAGAAAATAACCCCCCCATGATCTTAAGGCCAACAAGATTGCTCAGCAGGTAAAAAAGTCTACTGAGGAAAAAAAAAAGTCTACTGAGTTGCATCCCAAGACCCATTTGGTAGAGGGAGAGAATGGACTCCTGAAAGCTGTCCTCTGATGTCTACATTTGTGCTGTGGTGAACATGGGGCCACGCACATACTCAAATCAGTGTTTTGTTTTGTTTTTAATGATGCCAGCACCCATATACTCTAACATGACTTCCCTTTATTCCACTTTATGTAACCCACGGCTACCTTCATCAGCCTCTTTTGTATCAGACATCTGGAGCTGGCCTTGGCTCCTTCTTCCATAGAACCAGGAAGGCAAGGCATTCCTAATCCCCATACACACTTAGTGTATACCAGGTTCTAGTTGGAGACTAGGGGAGAGAAGGGTCCAGAGGGCATTTGCCCTCTCCTTGGCCTGCAGTGCCCTTCCCAGGATCTTGAGTACCTGGGCGCTTAGAGTCTTGCCCAAAGCCACCCTTCCTCATCTTCCCAAAGACAAATGTGCAGAATGTGTTCAGGGAACTCAGTAGTCCCTACGTGGGTAATTGAGGCTGTAGGCTCAGAGATGGGGTGGGATTAGAGACCATAGGGCAGGGCTTTGTAAGAGAGCCTTCAGCAGTTCTGGTGCAGGTAACATAATTGTCTCGGGTTTAGAGGCCTGCCCCTAGCAGTTGTGTTTATTTGAAGAATTCCTGATGACTAATGCCTGCCTTGTAACCAATGCTGCTGCCTGCTGGGATGATTAGCTGTCTTTTCATGCAGGAGAGGATATGTAATTATAAAAAGCTGGAACACAGAAGCCTCCAGAGCTGTGAAAGGAGTTGAAAGAATGCCTGTAACCAGGGAACAAATGCATCAAATTGCAAAATAGCTGCTCCCAGCAGGAGCAGTGCCTATATCCCTAACTGCCAGAGCCCTCTTCCACAGATGCACCCTCAGTGTACAGACAAAAGTGACATGCATAGAGGTGGCCCCTAGGGTTATGTGACTTGGCATTACTAAGCTGGTTTCATTACTGCCCTGTATTGTTCAGTGTGTCCCTGTCACCAAGTGAGGCATTGCTATAGATTAAAATGTCAGTCCAGATTGATTGTCTTGGTGACTTACATGTGACCAGTTAAGCACTTTGTTAGGTGTTCTTTATGTGTGTGTGCTCTGTCCCTGAGGAAAGCTAGAAGTTAACAAAGACTTTGTATAAAGTCAGGTTTTGTTAACATGTGTATACCATTATAACTTTAGGAGTTTATACATGACATGCTGTAGCAAATTAAAATGACCTATATATGAATTTTTAACCATTAACTTTTGTTGTAGGTGTTAAGTTAATCAAGTGGTGGCATGTATATTTGATCCCAGCACCTAGGAGGTAGAGACAGAGGCAGGCAGATCTCTGAGTTTGAGGCTAGCCTGGTCCTACAGAGTGAGTTCGAGGACAGCTAGGCTCTTCCACAGAGAAACCCTATCTCGAACTCCCCCAAAAGAGCCAAGATGGTGGGGAAGTATTCAGATAGCCAGAACCCCCTAATTTAGTCATTTTAACTTTTATACATAATCTGTCTTGATTAAAAAAAAACATTTCATTCCGTGACCTATAACAGTAATACTCATCATTTGTTGTAAAAATTTTCTAGGGGGCAATAATTGGGACATTTGTTCAGTACATGTAACATTTTTTATTGCTACGTAGATGGACCTCCTCCCTATTTTTAGTTTTTAGCCTGTACATCCAAAAAACCTTGAGTTCTCATATAATCAGGGCCTAATTGTGCACAACCAGCTGTGAGGAGTGGCTGGCTATTCAGGTGACAGTCCAGTGACCTTGTCTGTCTCTTCCCCTTTTGAAGGAATATTAACATTTAACAAGTCCAGCTGTAATTGTTTTAAGCACACAGTTGGAATTCTGAAGATGGCAGTTACTTAGCTGAGAAGGAATCGTGCAGCACTACCTTAATAAGAGAAGGCTGAACTCAGGTCACACAGAGTAAAGCAGTGAATTCATATTACTCATGCCCCCCCTTTTTTTTTTTTTTTTTTTTTTGGTTTTTCCAGACAGGGTTTCTCTATATTGTTTTGGAGGCTCTGCTGGAACTCGCTCTGTAGACCAGGCTGGCCTCGAACGAGATCCGCCTGCCTCTGCCTCCTGAGTGCTGGGATTAAAGGCGTGCGCCACCAACCCCTGGCTGCATGCCTGTTTGTTAAACCATTGGGCCTTGTAAGTTTCCAGGTAAAACTTACAAAAAAACATAAGCAGCCTTTATAACTTAGGTAGCATGTAAACATTTTTTGATTTTTTTTTTAAAGCAGGGTTTCTTTGTATTGACCTGGAATGTTTTTGTCTTTGTCTTTTGAGTCAGGGTTTCTCTGTGTAGCTTTGGCTGTCCTGGAACTTGCTCTGTAGGTCAATTTGGCCTCAAACTCAGGGATCCAACTGTCTCTGCCTCCCAAGAGCTGGGATTAAATTCATGTTTACATCATCTAACACAATTTAGCTGAGGAAGCCCTGTTAAAACTGTGATGTTGGAATTATTATTGAGAGATTTTGGACAAAGGTTCTTCTTATTCTTTCCATGTGTGGGGATCATGTTAGCTGGTTTTATTATAGACACTTCTATACTATAAAATAATCAGTAGTACCCTTATATACAGACTTACAGCACAGTGGAGAAACCCAGGTGTAAGAGTTTGTGTTTTCATAATTAGAGGTTGATGCCAATGGGGCAAGGCCGGGGCTGTAAGCCAGGACTAGAAAACAGGATGCACCCGTGGTTGTTGACTGACAAGTGACTCACAGAGACCCGTGGGGTTTGGGGCCCAACATATCAATACCCAAAGACATCTGAATCTCTGTAAAATGGATCCCAGTGATCTGCATCACCACAACCAGTTTGTGTCTATAGATGGGGGCAGACAACT
Source organism: Mesocricetus auratus (assembly GCF_017639785.1). Classification (NCBI taxonomy): domain Eukaryota; kingdom Metazoa; phylum Chordata; class Mammalia; order Rodentia; family Cricetidae; genus Mesocricetus; species Mesocricetus auratus. The sequence goes on from NW_024429194.1 coordinate 81,983,530, forward strand.
GAAAAGCCTAACCCTAACTGAAAAGTAGAAATAAAAACAAGAACATCCAGGCTTGGTTGGGGAGAAACAAAAGCAGACCAAAGGCGTAAGGAAAAGAAATCCTAGAGACAAAGACCATCCCATCTCAGGGAAAGCAGGCTTGGAGACGCTATAGAAACAGCCTGTGTAGAGTCTATCTGCCTGGGTCAGGTTGTAAGTCTCAAAAAAAAAAAAAACCAAAAAAACAAAGAAAGCAAAGAAAGAGAGAGAGAAAGAGAGAAAGGAAGAAAGGAATGGCAAGCAGAACTGGCTGAGTGTCTTATCCCGCTGCCCGAGTCGTCTCCCAGGTTTTTGGAGATGAAAATGTAAGTGTTAGGAGGATGCATCGTAAGACATGGGGGAGTCGTAGTCACTCAGAGAGGAATGTGGGAGGTTGCTGGAGTCTCAGACATTGCATTCCAGAGGAGCAGAAGCTCCTGGAGCTTCTGGGACCCGGTTAAGGCGCCTCTGAGTCAGGCCTGGACAGATAGTCTTGCAGAATTTGGATGTGTGGATGGCAGCCTTTCCTTCCTATGATGCAGGGTTGGTACAGATAAGCAGGTACAGGGTATGTTCCTGAGAAAGCCCAGCCTGTGGGAGATACAGGCTTATCAACAGGTCATTGTGGTAGCACTGTGGGTGCTTTGAAAGACCAAGAGGTGCTCCCATATGGGAACCTGGGTGCAGAGAGGCTTGGGGGGTGGGGCACAGGCGGTGATGCTTCTTAACTGCAGGAGCAGGGAACTTGCAAGCTGTGGGCTGGCTATACCAGCATTTCTACATGCTGCTTGTCCACAGTGCTCTTTGACCTGCTGCTTTTGACCTGCTTCCGGGTGTCCACTTGTTTGTGATGACTTTGAAGACTGGCCACTCTTGGATTTGAAGCACCTGGAAGCTTACATGCTCCAGTTGCCTTTGGTAACCTGATTGCCTGTGGCTTTGGCGGAGCTTTAATCTGGTGTTTTAATCTGGGGTGCTTTCTGCTTGCCTTGCTTTCGTTCAGAGCTAGATGGTAATTGTTGATTAAAATCTTCCCTTCGGTTTATGAGTAGGACTTCAGTAGCAACTCTGTCTGAACCTGTAGTCAGTTGTTCTTATTTTTATTTAATGGATATCACTAACAAATGTGAGAGGTATAAGAAAGCCTGTAGGAGCACCCTGGTAAGGGCTCCTTTCTGTATGGGCATCAAGTTTTCTAAGTAATCCACTTTGCCCATGCTTCCAGCCTATGAACAAGTCAAGGGTAGCCCAGTGGAGGTGAGGTGTGTGTTGTCTGCCTCACAGCTTGTCTCCTTCTCCCTATTGTGGGTGCCGGCCACCCTCCATACCCTATTCCTTCACTGGTTTCTCTACTGCCTCCGTTTCCTTGAGTCTTTTTTCCCTTGCAGTGCTGGGGGTTCAGCCAGGGTCTAGTGCATGCTAGACAATTACCCTACCACTGAACCATACTGTCATCTGATCGCCAAAGTCTTTGCATAAGAAAACCACACCAAGCAAGTACCACCTTAAACTCACTCTGATTCTGTAAATGACTCTTCCACAAAGTCCTTGTATGAATGAATGAAGTGTAACTCTTCTTAGTTGGTGGGGTTTTTTGGGGGGGAGGGCATGTGTAATTTGTTTGATATTCAGTTTTTCTTTTTTTCTTTTTCTCCCTCTCCTCCTAGTCCCTCCTCCAACTTCCCCTCTCCCCCAGATCCATTCTTCCATAAGACTAGGTACATCTCCTCATACCAGGGCTGGATGAGGCAACCCAATAGAATTCAGTTGCCAAAAGCAGGCAAAAGAGTCAGAGACTCTTTTCAAGACAGTTTATTCGTGTAGCTGGGACTATTCTGGAACTCATTTTGTAGACCAGGCTGATTTCGACCTGCCTCTGCCTCCCAAGTCCTGGCATCAGAGGTGTGCTTGTTTTGTGGGGTTTGTGACCTGATTTCCTATAGCTCAGGCTATTATTAAACTCATAATCCTCCTGCCTCAGTCTCTTGTTGAGTATTGGGATTACAGATGTGCAGCATCAGTGTGTGCTGCACAGGTGGGCAGTTCTGCTCTGGCCACTTGAGGTGGGAGAGTAGGGGAGGAGTAGGAGGAGGATCCTGGTGACTGGTGACTTGTCTAGTGGGAGGTACCTCCTGGGAGGCCCAGTCAGTGAGCTGCAAACAATAGGGGGACTTATCATGCAGCATAGTTTGACCTTCTAATGTGAACATTCTCAACATAGCTCTTTTCCAGGTTTAGCTCAGAGAGTGCCTGGAGTTTAGTATCCCTAACTCAGGGTGGAATCTGACAGCTCTGTATTTGAAGAGTACATAAAAGTGTCCGAGAGAGCACACAGACCTGGGAAAAGAAATTAACCTGTTTCTGCCTTTCCTTCCAGCTCAGGGGTTGAGGAGAAAACAAGGAAACCAGCAGATGTAACAGACTTTAAAAGGAAAGTTGTCTTGGAGAATCTAATAGGGTTTCCAAGAAAGGTGGTGTTGTATAGACGTCTCGAGGCAGGACATCCGTCTTAAGAGTGGTTGCTTCTGTTATTGCCTGGTGTGGAGAAAGGCCTGTGGGTAGAGTAGATGGGTGGGTTCCGGCAGGAGAAACCTGCAGACTCCCATACTTCACCTAGCAAGGCCAGGTGTTGACTCTGAAACCACAGAGATGGGGCCTGCTTAATGGAGTTTAATTCATTTCTGATTTTTAAAAAAGATTTAATGTACACTGGTGTTTCACTGCATACTGAGTAAGAGTGTCAGATTCCCTGAAACTAGAGTCACAGGCAGTTGTGAGCTGTCATGTGGCTGCTGGGAATTGAATCCACAAGTGCTCTGAAAGAGCAGACAGTGCTCTTAGCCCTGAGCCTGCTCTCCAGCACCCTCATTTCCAATTAAAAACAAAACTTAGAGCTAGGCATTGGTGGCGCACGCCTTTAATCCCAGCACTCGGGAGGCAGGGGCAGGCAGATCTCTGTGAGTTCAAGGCCAGCCTGGTCTACAGAGCGAGTTCCAGGACAGGCTCCAAAACAATTCAGAGAAACCCTGTCTCCGAAAAACCAAAAATAAAAAATAAAAAAAATTAATTTTCTTTTTTATGTGTATGCATGCATTTGTGTACAGTGCCTGAGAGGCTAGAAAAGGGTATCAGATCTTCTGTAGCTGGAGTTACAGGTGGTTGTTCCTGTCACGTGTGCTGGGAACCAAACTTGAGTCTGGAAGAATAGCAAGTGCTCTTAACCACTGTACCATCGCTCTAGCCTTCATTTTAACTTCAGAAGTTATGAAATTGTATGCTTTTTGTTACCGTAGAGCTACTTTAAAAATTACTTACCTTATGTGTATGAGCATTTCGCGTGCATGTATGCACGTATGTAATACATGTGTGTACCATGTATGAACTTGATACCCTTCAGAAGTTAGAAGAAGGTATTGGATCACCTAGAATTAGAGTTGTAGATGGTGTAAGCCACCATGCCAGAGCTGGGACCAACCCAAGTCCTCTGCTAGAGAAACACACGCTCTTAAGCCACTGTCTTGCAGTATAGCTCAGACCAGTATAGCTTGAACTCAGCAGCACCCTTTTTGCCTCCGCTTCCTGGATGCTGCAATTAATGAGCATTGCCATTCCTGGCTATTAAATCTTTATATCTTTGTTCTTGGAGTGCTGAGACCTGCATGTTGGCTCCCTTAGTCCTAGTAAGAAGTGTCTGCCTGCATAGAGAGAGGCACCATTTGTTTTAAGAGGCAGCTTCACCAGGTCTGCCTTCCATATAGAAAGCAGGCATAACAAATACCTTGTGGTATGTAGAGAATTAAAAGCATGATCAGGGATGAAAACAGTCTTAACTTGTGGGGGACTCTATAATTTTGTTTATGGCACCAAGTTAAAAGCCGGAGGCAAGAGAGAAGTTTGTATGCTTTTGTATATTTGGGTGTAAGCAGGGTTCTGAAAATTGTGGGGCGACCTCTATGCTCAGTGTTCTTAGGTCTCCTCCATGGGCTGCTGTTGATCTTCAGTCCATTGACTGTTGCAGTTTGTACTTGCAGGCTCAGTGCCAGACCAGGAATTGGAGGCATCCGATCTCGAGTTGGGATCCAGCATAGTCTTCTTAGCCAGCCAGCTCGCACAGCCACCTTCCAGCAGAGATTTGATGCCCGGCAGAAGATTGGCATCTCAGATGCTCGGCTCAAGCTCGGAGTCAAAGATGCCAGGGAGAAGCTTTTACAGAAGGATGCTCGGTTTCGGATCAGAGGAAAAGTACAGGATGCTAGAGAGATGCTGAACTCCCGAAAGCAGCAGAATGCTGTGCCTCAGAAGCCCCGGCAGGTGACTGATGCCCGGGAGAAGATCAGCTTGAAGAGGAGATCCCCTGTTACCTTCACAAGCCCACCCATTGGGACGGTGACACCTGCTCTGAAACTCACCAAAACCATCCAGGTATGCTGTGGCTCCTGCCTGCATTTCCAGAAACCTGGGAAGAAAACTGAAGTATGCAGGAAACATTGGGGAATAGCAAAAATGCAAGTTCCAAGTGTCGGTTCAGCACTCTTTGGCTTACAGAAAGTCATAGAGTATATTAGAGAACACAGTCTTGTGGAACACTGAATATTGTTTTTAAAGGAGAGGTCCACAAAGTTGACATTATTCACTCATCTAGTCAGGGAGGACCAGGGTAGAAACCTAGGAGATCTGACTACTTGTCTGATGTCCTCAACACCCCACACAACCACTACTCTAGAAGGAAAGGAAACAGCATTTAATCTGCCTTAGCTTTGTTTACAGGGATAGCACCAGTTATTGACTGAGCCAAGTTCATTAAGCTCTTTAGGTCCATTATTGCTTGACCCTGGCTGATATTTGCACATGCCAACATATTTCAAGTTCATGGACCTACTTAGAATGCACTTGAACCTTCTGGGATGGATTATGACCACTGGATGTTTCTAGGTTCCACAGCAAAAGGCCATGGTGCCACTTCATGCTCATCCTGCTGGAATGAGGATCAGTGTTGTCAATAACCACCAGGCCAAACAGGTAGAATGTGTGTGTGTGTGTGTGTGTGTGTGTGTGTGTGTGAGAGAGAGAGAGAGAGAGAGAGAGAGAGAGAGAGAGAGAGAGAGAGAGAGAGAGAGAGAGAGAGAGAGAGAGAGAGAGAGAGAGGAGAGAGACCCCACACCTCCATACCTGAGTGTGTATGTGTGTATTTTGTGTTTTGATGATGAGGTCTCTGCTTGGGTAAATCAACTGAGGATTGGCCTACAGCTCCTATTTCCAAGTGTTAGAAGGAGGTTTTCACTTTGGAGTCTGTGAGTTTTAAGAGGAAACTTGTACTAGGTGTGATGGCATACCTTTAATCCTAGAGCTCAGGGAACATAGGCAGGTGAATCTCTCTGAGTTTGAGGCTAGCCTGTTCTACATAATGAGATACTAATGCAGAAAAAGAAGCAGTGACATCTTTGGAGACATGGTTTACACCTGTAATCTCAGTACTTGGAGACTGGGCCAGAGCCCAAGAATTTGAGCCCTGGGCTATATAGTGAGTTCAGGACAGCCTGGGTACAGAATGAGACCTTGTTTTTAAAAAAGAAACAGCCAAAAAAAGAAAAAAGAAAAAAAAACAGCCAGGTGGTGGTACCACACACTTTTTTTTCTTTTAATTATCTATTTATTTACTGCTCATTGGGCTTTGCCTGCATGTATGTCCATATGACAAAGGTATGTCCCCTGCAGATAGTTATGAACTGCTATGTGGATTCTGGGAATTGAGCCTGGGTCCTTTGGAAGAGCAGCCAGTGCTCTTAACTTCTGAGTCATCTCTCCAGCCCTTGTGGCACACCTTTAATCCCAGCACTCCTGTGGCAGAGGCAGGTGGATCTCTTATGAGTTCTAGGACAGCCTGATCTACAGAATGAGTTCCAGGACAGCCAAAGCTACACAGAGAAACCCTGCCTCAAAATACAAAAACAAAACTTAAAAAAGAAAGATTCAGGCATGGTATAGGTGTAACCAAGGAGGCAGAGTCAGGAGGTCACAAGAGCTAGAACAGCCTCAGCTATGTAGGGGGAGACCTTGTCTCCAAAAGGAAATATTTTTTTGAGACAGGATCTCCTGTAGACAGGCTGGATTCCAGTCCCCTAGAACATTTGATACTCCTGCCTCCACCTTCCTGGTGTATTGTGCTGCAGATGAAACCCAGGACTTGGTATTGTGTACCATCTCAGCATCTCCACCCGAGCCTCTGGAAAGAAACTTCTTACTGAGAAAGCAGAGGCATAAAGGGCAGTAGAAGACAGGAAAACTGAATTGTTTGTTAGTATAAACATTACATGTATCTAATGGAGAAAAACACCCTTCATATACCTGTTCACCAAGCCAGGAACTATTGACTACTGTAGCTCCTTCCTGTTAGTTTTCTTTTGAGACACAATTTCTCTGTATTGCTTTGGAGACTGTCCTGGCACTCACTTTGTAGACCAGACTGGCCTCAAACTCACAGAGATTCACTTGCCTCTGCTTCCCGAGTGCTGGAATCAAAGACATGTGCCACCAACACCCAACTCATTTGTTTGTTTTTAAAATGTGTATCAGTATTGGGGCTGGAGAGATGGCTCAGAGGATAAGAGCACTGGCTGCTCTTTCAGAGGTCCTGAGTTCAATTCCCAGCAGCCACATGGTGGCTCACAGCCATCTATGATGAAATCTGGTGTCCTCTTCTGGTGTGGAGACAGAATACTATATATAATAAATCTTTTTTTAAAAAAGTATATATCAGTGTGTGTTTGCATGTGTACTGTTTATTATGCTGGGTGCTGAGGATGTCAGAAGAAGGTCCCGGAACTGGAATTTCACCATCATGTGGGTGCCAGAAACTGAACCCAGCTCTTAGAGAGTAGCAAGCGCTCTCTAACTGCCCCTTTTGCTGCTGTTCTGTTTTTGATGTGCTGGGATGAAACTTGGGGCCTTATGGTACTAGATAAGTACTGGACCACTGAAGCACTCTAGCCCTCCTGTTTTTTCATTTATTTCTGTTGTTACTCTTGTTTAATACTTACTAAGTAGAATTAAGGTTATATTATCACCCAATTTTGTAATGATTTTTTTTCATAATTTTCAAATTTATATAAAAATCTTTAAAAACTGGATAATTATTGATTTGACATTTTTTTTTCCTACTAGAAATACTCTACTGTGTATACATTTGGGATAAAATTCTCTGTAGGGTTATGCTTACTCCTACAGACCAGACTCTGGAATGCCTTTCCAAGCCAGATGATGCATAATCATGTACTTCACAGTAGCTTTGTGTTCAGTGATAGACTGCATACAGTGGCATATTCCAGACTAGCTATGTAGTAGGCTCTACCATCTTACCATCTAGGCTTGTGTAAATACTGTAAGTATACTTTGTTGCCCCACAATGACATTTTTTCTCAGACTGTATCATTAACTGAATATGAGATTCTGGATAAGCATTTGCTACTTATAAAAAGATACTTCTGAGCCAGACGGTGGTGGCACACACCTTTAATCCCAGCACTCGAGAGGCAGAGTCAGGCAGATCTCTGAGTTCGAAGCCAGCCTGGTCTACAGAGTGAGTTCCAGGGCAGCCAACCAGAGCTACACAGAGAAACCCTGTGTCAAAGAAACAAAAACAGAAAATGATATTTCTTGTCTTGTGTTAAGTACCTGGGAGGCTAGGGACAAGAGGATTGAATTTCAAGCCACGCTGGGCTACATGGATTACTCCTACCAAAAAATAATTTCGCATCCTTTTTAGCAATTTTTTTTTTTTTTTTTTTTGTTTTTTCGAGGCAGGGTTTCTCCGTGGATTTGGAGGCTGTCCTGGAACTCACTCTTGTAGACCAGGCTGGCCTCGAACTCACAGAGATCCGCCTGCCTCTGCCTCCCGAGTGCTGGGATTAGAGGCGTGCGCCACCACCGCCCGGCTCTTTTTAGCAATTTTTAAAAAATGATTTATTTATTACATATACAGTGTTCTGCATACATACCGGAAGAGGGCACCAGACTGAATTGTAGATGGCTGTGAGCCACCATATAGTTACTGGGAATTGAACTCAGGACCAATAGAAGAGCAGTCAGTGCTCTTAACCTCTGAGCCATCTCTCCAGCCCCTTTTTAGCAGTTTTTACTGAGTTCTGTGAGTAGGAGTTACCTTGTATGGACTTGAGTCCCAAGTCTCCCCTGGCTCCTGGTTTCATGTGGTCCACCTCCTTCCTTAGTTCCTTGTTCATTGCAGCAGGATTTCTCAGCTTTTGGTTCAGATGTTTGTTGAGGGCCTTCATACCATATTAGCATTTATCCATCTGGTTGATTTGTTTATTCTTGGGTGTTAGGGAATCACCACTGAGTGACATCGCTAGCCCAGCTACTGTTTCTTTATTCTCAGAACTTATATGACCTAGATGAAGATGATGACGTTGCAGCACCTGTTCCTACTAAACAGATGAAGTTTGCAGCTACAGGCAGCTTTGTCCATCACATGGTATGGTACTCTGCGTCAGGCCTAGTGGGTGGATGAGGTTGTGGAGAAAAGAGCCTCTCATTGATTCTGACTATGAGATATTTTTTAGAGCCATAACTAGCCAGCTCCCTGGCTTTATCATTGCTGAGATGTCCTGGGGTGTCCAGGACTTTGCTCAAGCTCCCACAGCAGGGAAATGAAGAGCTGCCATTTCAAGGGGCTGGGTTTGAGACACTTGAAGGGAATTGTGTCTTAGTCCATTTTCTGCTGCTGAAACAGTACGACAGACTGGGTAAACTAAGCAGTAGAAGTTTGTTGGCAAGTCAAGAAAAGCTGGTCTGTATCTGGAAATGTCAGACATCATGCAGAGAAGTGAGAAAGCAGTGTCTGGGAGCTGGAGGAGAGTCCTGCTGCAAAGGCTCAGCTTTGGCCCACGATCCCAAAGTGTGAAGCAATCTCCTGGTTACTAATTTAAGTTCTTCAGTGGTTGTGAAGTTGAATGTTGCCAGTTCATTTATATAAAGGGAAGAAGCCTTTCTAGTAATTAGACTGTTTGGGTTTGCCTGCCTGTCTGCTGGCTTAGTCCATGGCTAATTCCAGTTAGAAAAACAGTGCTTGTAGTAATTTTATATAAGATTTCTCCTTCTCTGTGACATGAATTTGTGTTTATGATAAGGAAGCAGCACAGAGAGAGTGGATGAACCTATTCAACATAGCCCAGCTTGCTAGGTGGTGATGGCGCACGCCTTTAATCCCAGCACTTGGGAGGCAGAGGCAGGTGGATCTCAGTGAGTTCGAGGTCAGCCTGGACCACAAATTGAGTTCCAGGACAGCCAGGACTGTTGCACAGAGAAATCCTGCCTCTAAAAACAAAACAAAAGTCTGTGTCTCTGCTTCTCAGACTCCTTTCTGCCTGTTTGTGTAGACTGGACTGAGCAGTTCCAAGCTGTCCATGTCCAAGGCCCTCCCTCTCACAAAAGTGGTTCAGAATGATGCCTACACAGCTCCTGTTCTTCCTTCCTCTGTTCGAACCAAAGCCTTGACCAACATGTCTCGGACGCTGGTGAACAAGGAAGAGCCTCCCAAAGAGCTGCCCCCTGCTGAGGTGAGTTACTACTTCAGCCAGTATCAGCCTGTGTGGGTGGTCGCTGTGCTATGTGTACCCCATGGGTCCTTGAAATCCCCCCCCATGAGGGGGATGTTAACCATCCCTTTCTGCAAATGAATAAGCTACTACCTGGGGACCCTTGTACACAGTAAACTTGCTGGCCAGTGAGGACCCTTGGAGAGAGATGGCCTGAGGGTCCCAGAAGAAAGCTACTGAAAACCTTAAGGAAATGTCTTGTGCCTCTCAGGAATTTAAGCCTATGTCATGACTAAGCCTGCCATGACTGAGTCTGGAAGCATGTATACATTCCATGCAGAGGCTTGGGTCTGAAGGGCCTGCACATAGGAAGTAGCCGGAGTCTGGTGGCCTGTATAATCCAAGAGGCCCAGTGTGATAGGTGGATTCAGAATGGAGTTTCTGCTGTGCCTTCCTGGTCAGTTGTTGAGTGAGTTTGTGTTACTGCATGCTGCCTTTTGACCCCTTGTCATATTCTTGTCTCTATGGCAGCCTGTGCTCAGCCCCTTGGAAGGTACCAAGATGACTGTGAATAATCTGCACCCTCGAGTCACCGAGGAGGACATTGTTGTAAGTACCATCACAACTACCCGGCCTTTAAGTCCCAGGTTGCTTCTATGGTACAAATCTATAGGACCACATCAGTTAATGATGTGCTGGAACCAAAGGATGGGTGTGCCCAGGGCAGATTTTTTTACCCCCAAGGATACAGGACCAAATCACCAAAGGTGGAGTTAGGGAAACAGGTATTGACTCCTAGTAGGGTAACAGGATGGGGACCTACTCCCCCAACAAGTTAGGATAACAGTGCAGAAATAAAACAATAAACCATATTATGTACAGTGTGGTGCTGGTGAGCTACTCTGTTAGCTACAAGTGTTGGAAGGCCCAGTTTTTGGGCACCAGCCAGAGGCCTCACATGACCTCAGCAGGTCTGTCTTGAGTGGCAGAGATAGGTGGTCTTTATGAGGCCAAAGCCTTGAAGGCAGCCTTTGAGAGCACAGGTTGGTGCAGCTGTTTGCTCTCTTCTGCTTGGCTCTAAATAACACCCTGCCCAGTCTGGAGTGTCCTTCACGACAGGACTAAGAAGGTCCCTCCCATACCTGTCTTAGTTACTTTCCTGTTGTGAAAGCAACCAGCAAGAAAGTATTTAATATGGGGCTTAGAGTTTCAGAGGTTAGAGTCCACGTGGTGGGGCAAATGCATGACAGCAGGAACAGCTGAGAACTCAGAACTTGGTCCACAAGGAGGAGGCAGAAAGAACAAATATTGGGAATAGCGTGAACTTTTTTGAAACCTCAAAGTCAGAGACAACTCCTGCAACAAGGCCACACCTCCTAACCCTTCCCAAACAGTTCCACCAACTGGGGAGCAGGCATTCAAACATAAGAGCCTAGGGGCATTGTCATTGTACAGCATTGCTGGTTGGTGTTTTCCCTTGAATCTTTGGGAGCTTAACGATTCCATCTTCTCACGGAGCAAGATGGCTTGGCAGGGTTTGGTGGGTGACCTCTGTAGTGTGCCTTCTTGTCCTGACTGTTGGGTGCCTGGTAAATGTGAGCCTGGGAGCAGCCAGTACTTCTTTTCACTCAGCACGGGTTTTAGGCCCCTCAGCAGAGCTATTTATTTAAAAATCCAAGCACCCTTTGGGCTGTCAGGTGATAAAATGAGCACAGCTGAAGACTCCGACTGTGCCCTGCAGCCAGATCTCAGATTCTGACAGCTCCTCCTGTAACCAACGTATTTGTTGCTGGGTAACTGAAGTCCAGAGTGCTGTGTGGACAACTTTAGAACTAAGAGGCCTTCCCCTTCTCCTTTATCAGACAGTGTTGCTGGTGGTACACACACAGACAGACACACAGAGCACATGCATAAAAGTGTGCACCCGAGAGCTTACAAGCAAGCTAGCTGTAGTTAAGACATGGAGAGCTATAAAGATTTGACACTTCTTTCCTGATTATAAAAGTGGTAGTGTGGTTGGATGTGGTCGGGTGTGGTGGTGCACACCTTTGATCCCAGCACTTGAGAAGTAGGGGCAGGTGGATCTCTGACAGCATAGTTTACATAGTAAATTCCAGAACAGCCAGGTCTATGTAGAGAGATTCTGTCTCAAAAAAAAAGTAGTGGGGGGGGGGGATAGGCAGATCTCTGTGAGTTCGAGGCCAGCCTGGTCTATAGAGTGAGTTCCAAGGCAGCCAGGGTTACGCAGTGAAACACAGTCTCAAAAAACCAAAAACAAACAAAAAGTAACAATGAACTGAAATGGCTTCTGTTCATAATCCTAGCTATTCAGGGGGGTTGAACTATAAGCATCAGAAGTTTAAGACCAGTCTAGGTAATACGCAACAGTAATTACCACTTACTGAGTACTTCCTCTGTGCCAGGTACTTTGTGTGAAAGATCTTTGAAAAGACACAAGTGGAAAATAAAACTCAGAATATTTTCTCAGTAATAAATATTTCAATTTTTGTGTAGACAAGTGACATTAAAAGAACAGCAGTAGGGCCAGGTAGGCTTGGTGGCCCTGGGAGGCAGAGGCAGGTGGATCTCTGAGTTTAAGGCCAGCCTGGTCTATAGAGTCAGCTAGGGGTACATAGTGAAATAATTTCAGAGATCTTGTCATTAACCTTTTTGTTCTCGGCATAGAAGTGAGTGGCAGGTAAAAAATGAGGTGTAAGTTGGTTTCTGGTGGTGCATGCCTTTAATCCCAGCACTTGGGAGGCAGAGGCAAGCAGATCTGAGTTGGAGGCCAGCCTGGTCTACAGAGCGAGTTCCTGGACAGCCAGAACTACATAGAGAAACCCTGTGTTGAACTACCCCCTTCCCAGAAAAAAAGAAAAAAGAAAAGAAATAAGGTTTAAGTTCTAATTGGGCCCTCTCATACATCTCCACCTCCCTCTCTGGCCTCTGCCTCCCTCCCTAAGATGAGATGATTAGATAATGAAGACAGTATATACAAAGCGCTCCTTTAAAAATGATTTCACTTGGAGCTGGGTGTTTAGCTCACAATGCTAATGAGCATCCCAAAGGCTGGAGCAGGAAGCCATCTAAGAGGACACAGCCCAAGAGAAGTGATCACTCAGCTGGTAGAAAGCAGCACCCACTCTCTGTGCCAGAGTCCTGTGTCATGTCCTGGGAACTCCTCTGTCACCAAACAAACAGCCCATGACTCTCAGTCGCCCTCAGCAGAACACCAGCTTTCATAGTTCCAACAGTCTCCCTCCCTGGGCTGCATTGGCTGCTGCTTTTAATGAGCCTGTGCTCTGGAAGTTCTTTGATAATGCTGGGCACCTGTTCTAACACAGAGCTCTCAGAAGTTCCATAACTGTAAACACTGTTGAACTGCACAGAGAGAACTTGGGGGTGACTTCCTGGGATGTTCCAGGCACTGCAAGCCAAGAATATCAGCAGAGAAAGAAGTCCTGCAGAGTAGTCCTCCGAGAGAGTGAATGGCAGGGGGTCAGGGTTTCCCTCCCAACCTCACTTGTCCTTTGCAGGAGCTTTTCTGTGTGTGTGGAGCCCTCAAGCGGGCCCGACTGGTCCATCCTGGGGTAGCAGAGGTTGTCTTTGTGAAGAAGGATGATGCCATCACTGCATACAAGAAGTACAACAACCGATGTCTGGACGGTAAGTTAGAGGGGAGCTGTCACCATGTCCTCCTCTGTTTTTAAGCAGTAGGCTTTTGGGGTGAGCTGTCCTCTGAGGTTGGTGTAAAGATGGGGGAGCTCACTCCCTTGCAACCTTCTGGGTAACAGGAAGAGGCAGTGATGTGCACTCTGTGGCTGAGTATCTTCAGGGTCTTACTGGGAAAGCCAGACTTCACATTTGGGCTTGCTAGGACACAGGTTTTTCAGAGGCCTGGAGTCTTGGCTGTATGTTGTCTTCTGCTTGAGATTTACCACTGAGTAAACTGCTATCTTTGTATGTCTCAAGATAAATAGTCAAAGGAGTTCTGTGCCATGCTCCTTTCCAGTTGCTCATTGTGTATGTGGTAAGAGTCAGCCGAGGACTAGGGCACTGGACTAGGTCACGGAAGCAGAGAATAATAGACAGCTTTGGCACTCTGGTTTGCATGTGCTTATCTGCCATGTGTGTATCTTCTAGAGAAATGTCTCTTCAGTTTATAGTTAGATTCCTTTTTGGTTTTTGAAACAGGGTTTCTCTGTGTAGCCTGGCTGTTCTGGAACTCACTGTGTAGACCATGCTGGCTCTGCCTGCCTCTGCCTCCTGAGTGCTGGGATTGAAGGCGTGCTGGCTGGATTCTCTTATTTTATTTTTATTTTTTAAATCCTGAGTTGTAAAGGTTCTTCAGATAATCACAAGGCTAGGGAGAGAGCTCAGTGGGTTAAGTGCAAGCATAAGGACCTGAGTTGAGGTTCTGTGTACCCATATAAAAGTTCACATGCTTCTGCAATACCACAGCTGTTGGTACAGGGACAGGTGGATCTGTTGCTAGAGTTTTCTTGTCTTGCCAGGTCCCACCATCCTTGAGCCTCGAATAAACAGATGGAGATGCTATATTAGTTACAAAACTATTAGCCGATGGCTAGGGCTTTTTATTGACCAGCTCTGTCTTGGTTATTAACCCATTTCTAGTAATCAATGTATTTCTACATGGTCTTGGCTTACCAGAGAATGCCTGGACCTGTTACTCCTTTCTCAACTACATGGCCACTCTTCGCGGTGCCTCTCTGCCTACCTTTCCCAGAATTCTCCTCGTCTCCTAGTCCCACCTATCTTCCTGCCTCTATTGGCCAAACAGTGTTTTATTCATCAACCAGTAAGAGAAACATATACAGAAGGACAACCCTTATCATGGATCCTTAGGTTTGCTAGCCAGTTAGTGAGAGACCCTGTCTCAAGTAAGTCCACAGTAAACATTAAATGACTAATAAGGTGAGTGTAGAGGAAGACACCGATGCTGACTTCTGGCCTCCATGTGCACCCATGCCCACCCTTACACACGCACAAGAGTGTTTCATTTAATGTGTAGGTCAGGTCTTTGAGTAGGTAAATGGTGTACAGTTATTTCCTCTCATTCTACAGGGTATTCTGTCTGTCTCTCTGTCCCCCACCACACTATTCCTTTTTCTTGATGGGGGTGGTGGTATTTGTTTGCAAACAACAAATACTAACTCAGTCTGCCTCTACCTCCCAAGGGATGGGATTACAAGTAATGCACCACTAGGCATAATTTCATTTTGTGATCCGATCCTCCCCCTTCCCCCCAGTGCTAGGGATCCAACCAAAGGGCTCACACATGCTAAGCAAACACCTTCCTCCTGAGCCTCAGCTCCAGCCTGTGCCTTTAACTAGCAGCATTGACTAGATGTACAGTTCTTCCCTTCCTGTGACCATTTCTAAATCATAGCTCAGACTGTCTAGCCTGGGCTGCATAGTTACAGGACAGCCTAGTCTATACAGTTGGACCTTTCTCAAACAAGACAAACTCATAGGGTTATTGTTGGTCTGATTTCAGTGATATGTTTCAAGGAATAGGCAGGCTAGAAAGAGACAGGAATGGCTAGTCAGTGGGGCAACCAGAGCACACACTTCTGATATATCTTACTGTATCACAGGACAGATGTGATAACACTGAGACAGCTCCAGGTAGGGCAAAATCACCAAAACATGACAGAGGCCTGACGGAGGTTGCACGTGTCTTTAATCCTAGTAGTCAGATCCCTGTGAGTTCAAGGTCAGCCTGGTCTACAGAGTGAGTTCTAGGAGAGACTCCAAAGCCTCACAGAAACCCTGTCTTGAAAAATCAAAACAAACAAGCAAACAAAAAAGTGACAGAGGCTGGGTGTTGGTGGCGCACGCCTTTAATCCCAGTACTCGGGAGGCAGAGGCAGGCGGATCTCTGTGAGTTCGAGGCCATCCTGGTCTACAAAGCGAGTTCCAGGACAGCCTCCAAAGCCACAGAGAAACCCTGTCTCGAAAAACCAAAAAAAAAAAAAAAAAAAAAAAGTGACAGAGACTTAGAGTGAGCACTGCTCTTGCAAAAGTGGCCCTGATAACCTCATTCATTAGGGTACTAGGAGCCTTCAGTTTGGAGAAAGGAAGGGGGATAAGCCCTTCAAGGCACTGTAGTGCAGTGCATGGTGCAGTGGGCTGTGCCTGAGGTCAGCAGTATGGATTCGGTCCAGTTTCACCTTTGCTTTCCTTTAAGTGGATTCAGTGATCCACCCACATGTACTACTAATAATCAGATGTTTGGTTCCTTGAATGAGTTGAGTGTGTATTTTGAATCATTTTCTTTATGGTTGTTCAAGAGCTTGCAGTGCACATTGTAATTTATCAGAACCTGTTTCAGGTTAGTAACTTGACTTGGGTACAGAAATGCTCTCAGCTCTGTTCTCTGCACATCATGGCTCACACAGTGGGAGTGAGCCTCATAGCACTTGATCCTCTATGGACAGGGGAAAGCCTCACATACATCTTTAAATCTGTTTTGCGTATGGTCATAGCATAAATGGTTTTCCTTACTGTGTACCTCACAAACCTGTTTGAGTGGCTTCTCACTGCACAGTTCCTTCCCCATCCTACAGTCACCGACTCCAGTGTGAAGCAGAGTTGCTTCCTGGTCTCATTACTGAGGGTCCCTTACACTCTCAGACTTCCTTAGTGTCTACATGTGTTCCTGTGTTTTCTGTTGCTGTGATGAAATACTTGAAGCTATATTCTTACATAGAAAAGAGGTTCATTTGGGTTTTCAGAGGCAGCACTAGCATTGGTTTGGCTTAGGCAAGGACTTACTGAACCAGGCCTATTCTCGTTAATGCAGTACACCATACTTAGGATCACACGTTTCACAAGACATGAAGCGTGTGTTAGCAAGAGTAAGCATGGAGATGGGGAGAGATTCTGGGATCTCGTAGGTGAAAGAGTCAGTGTGTTCTAAGGTATAGGTCAGAGTTCATAGTCTTAGAGGGTGCACATTCAGAAAATGGCCAGTTAGCTGCCCCCAGACCTCCATGCTAGATAGCTTCTGTTTGTTCCACACGAGGTACTCCAGGCTGGCTGCAAACTTGGGATCCTCCTGTCTGCGTCTCTCAATACTTACGTTTCAGAGCTGGATCACCATGTCTGACTCGAGTGACCCTTGGTCATGGTGGTGGTGACCTTTGTCCTTCTATGAGGAACAGGTCTCTTGATGTAGACTTTTCCTTTTTTGGTTTCCAGGGCAACCCATGAAGTGCAACCTTCACATGAATGGGAATGTCATCACCTCAGATCAGCCCATCCTGCTGTAAGTGCCAAGGGGGACAGGCTGGAGCAGGGTCTCAGCTTGTTTATTCTGCATAGTCACCTCTTCTGTTCTGAGGCTAAAGCGCCTCATCACAGCTGCTTTTGTTCTCCATTCCATTCCCTCTGCCCGATCCTCAGTGGTCAACCAGGATGCTTACATTAGAACCATGGGGCTTGTCTCAGCCTGTTCCCAGGGTCTGAATGCGGTGCACTAATATGACGGTGTCCAGCAAACCAGTCCTCTCCCCTCTGTGTGAGGTGAACAGTAACTGTGCTGAGCTGGTGCTGTAGCGCTCCTGGGCACATGTGCCTGACTTACTGGAGCCTGAGATGTGAGGCTGGCAGGATAGAACTTTCTTGAAAAGGGACGATATACACAAGGAGAAGGTGAGACTTGCCAAGGTAGATGGAATTTTTGCCAGGCAAACCTAGAATAGACTTGAACATGTAAAGGCAGGATTTGAACTTGGGTAATGGACAATGATCAGACAAGTCTGTAAAACTGTCAGGAATAGGTTGTGCTTTAGAGGTGTTTTGGAGAGGAACTGGAGAGACAGCTCAGTAATGAGAGTGCATGCTACTCTTGCAGAGGACCTAGGGTTGGTTCCCCATGTTGGGCATTTTAAAACCATCCGTGAGCACCTGCCCTCACATGCACTGACACACATGTAAACATGGTTTAAAATTTAAAAAATAAAAACATTGAAGGTTTTTATGACCTGATAGATTAGGAAGTCATTGGGCTAACCAGCATGAATGTGGTTGGATTAGGTTAGACTTTGAAAGATTGTGTAATGTGTGACCATCCAGAAGAACATTGTGGTATTTCTAGACTTGAAACTCCCACACTCAGCAGGCTGCATCCAGGTCTCCTCCAAGATGTGGAGAGCATTACACTCCATGCCCAGCTTCCAACAGATGCTCAGTAGTGAGGTAGAGCCCCACCTAAGGAGAAACTGACAGGGTTTTGGTTCTCTGCCCTCACAGGCGGCTGAGTGACAGCCCCTCAGTGAAGAAGGAGAGTGAGCTGCCTCGGCGGGGGAATGCTGCCTCCTCTTCCAACCCTCCTGCTGAAGTGGATCCTGACACCATTCTCAAAGCTCTCTTCAAGTCCTCGGGGGCCTCTGTGACCACACAGCCCACAGAATTCAAAATCAAACTTTGAGGAAGGGAGTGGGGCAGCCAGAAACAGGGCAGTGGAGGGTGGCTCTGTTTCCCTAGGCAAAGCTTGTGACCAATGGGCCGTTGGACTGAAGCCCCCTGAGCAAGGGTCAAGGCACCAGGGAGAGCTTCCTCACTGGATGGGACCCACCTTTCTGTATTGTTCCATACCTTGCCCTTCTGTGTTACATTTCTATTGTGTGTCTTCCTCTTTCCTCCACTCCTCAAGGTAGGCTGTGTTTGTCTGTGTGTCTCCCCTCCCCTTGGCCCCAAGCTGATTTCTTTCCTAGAAATGGTGTACTGTTTCCCTGGGTAGCCGTGGGACTCAGGGCACTGGAGCTGTTGGAGAGGCTGCTTTTTTTGTTTGGTTTTCAGGAGTTTTCTTGTTCTGTTGAAGTTTTACAAACAAAACAATGGAATGATTGGGACGACCTCCTGCCATTTGGTGGACAGTAGACCAGCGGGGAGCTGCACTAGGTCACTGACTCTTGTCTTTTCACCACCATCATCATCAACCTGTCTCCTAATTCGGGGAGCTCTGTGACGGGGGCAGGTAGGGTGACTGACTGTGTTGCCAGCTCCTAGCTGCCTGTGTTGTCTTGGGCAGCTCAAAAGGATTTCCCAGAGTTCATGTTCCTTTGTTAGACTTGTGCCAAAGGCCTTGGTCCAATTCTCTGCTTCTAGATAGGAGCACAGGCAGGGACCTGTGCTTTTAAGCCCTCTTGGTTCTCATCTGACAGGGCAAAACCACAACCTGGTTTTGGTGCAGGTAGCAGCTCCAAATTGTTTGGGCCTTTTTCTAGACTCTACAGTGGGCTTTCAAGAGGTTGATTGAGTGGGAGCTGTTGGCTGCCTCTAGCTCTGCCTTTCTGGCTTCAGTTATCTACAGAACAGCAGTCAGGATTACCCAAAGTGCATCTGCCACCCTGGCATTGTCTCTGTTCGTGTAAGTGACCCTCACTGCCATGAGTGGTCTGAGAGTAGACATGGCCTACCAGGCAAGCTGGTGGGCTATTTTCTACAGCATGCTCCTAGGCTGTTAGTTCAGAACTATGGAACTTAGGCGTGTGCTGAGTATCAAGCAGCACCATTCCAGAGCTGGGCAATAGTCCTCTGACAATGGGAACAGGAGATTCTAAGCTCTCATAGCACACACATTGGTAAAGGAAGCTGAGACACCATGACCCTTCAGGGCTAGCCCAGTAAAGAGAACTTCAATTAGTTTATCTTCTGGAGTTTGATCTGCCCAGCTAGAAGTGTCTAGTTTGAGCCAAGAGCTCTGAGGGCACCCAGCCAAGGGATCCAGGAATGGCATCTGGGGTGCTTCACTTTACTGTTCAAAGAAGTCTGCTTCTCTTAAACCCTTCTAAATAGGTACAAACTTAATTCTTTTCAGCAAATAGAACACATTCCTCCATGCTTCACCCTTCCTGGTCCAAGAGAACACCGGAAGACATAGGGCCTGACTTTTCTGGCTGTGGGAACAGTTGTCACGCTTTTTGCTTTGTGTAGTGTATGGATGGCCTAGGCCTTTCGTGGTTCTCCTGCTCTTTTTGAACCATACATGCTCTGAACAGCACCGTTGAACTGAGTCAGCCTCAGCCTCCTGGCTATGTGCTACTTTGTGTGCGTGGGGTGCCTCCCCTGCATTATACAATGTCATCTTGGGAAACAGAAAAGGTGGGCCAACCCTCATGTCCCTCCCTCCCTTGCATCCCTCCCTCCCTTGCATTACTTCTTTGTGTCTTGTTCAGGAGAGAACGACATTGTGGGATGGAAGGGCTTGTTACTTTCCATTTCTCAATAAATGTTTGTTATTCCTAACGTTGAGCTATAGTGTCTTTTTTTACTATATTTACTGTGTGTGTGTGTGCATTCATGATGCATGTGTAGTATTCAAGGGTCCACTGGGAACTCATTCTTAGTATCCACCATATGGATTCCATGGATGAAACTCAGTTTATTAGGCGTAAGGCTGACCCTGGGCTATAATCTGTGTGTGTGTGTGTGTTTTTGGGGGGGTGTTTAACTGCTGAGTCATCTCTTTAACCTCAAGACAAATTCTTTTTGTTTTTCAAGATAAGGGTTTCTCTGTATTGTTTTAGAGGTTGTCCTGGAACTCCGCTCTGTAGACCAGGCTGGCCTCGAACTCACAGAGATCTGCCTGCCTCTGCCTCCCCAGTGCTGGGATTAAAGGCATGCACCGCCACTGCCTGGCTTCTAGGCAAATTCTTAACTGACCCTCTAACATCAAAAAAGATTATATGCTTCTAACATGTCACAGAATGCACATTCCCATTCTAAAAGGGAGGAATGATTGGCCCAAAGCAAGATCAAAATGCTGCAGTACAAATACCAAATCCTGGAGCTCTGTGTCCCAGTGATGGAGGCTTCCTTTCAGAGGGTTTAGATAGTTCTGCCCCTCCGGCATTGCTGTCTGTAACAACTGGCCTGTTGCACTTCCTGTATGCAGCTTTCTGCCACATGTACGTGGCTCTGGTATCTCCATCATCTTGGGGTCTAATGCAACCCAGGCTTCACTAACAGTTGTATCCTCGCTGCATTCCAACTCTGCCACACACGCCAGCACTACATGAATGATACTCCAGGTCTGAGCCCTGGCCCTTGGCAGCTTCTGTGTGGAAGGAAGAAGCTGTTAACTTCTCCAGGCACTTGCTTTCTATGTGCAGGAAACCACTTTGTTTTCTCCTCTCACACTTGGAGGCTGAGCAGGGAGTGGTCTTGTGGGTGCAGAGCCCGTGGCACCCAGAGACCCTGCACTAACCTGAAAGTTACAGCCTCTTTCAGCCATGACTGGGCTACAGCACAGGCTTCTGGAGCTGTTCCTCTCCAAGTTCCTCTCTCTTTCTGCCCTACTTGCTGTGTAGACCTGAATGAGAGTAACCATGGATAACCATGCCATAGACTCAGTGTCTGATTCTCTGCCAAATAAATTTGTTAGTTTTGAAAATTCAGCCTCAGGACATGGACAGAATGCAGGCATGAATGGCCCCTAGCCGTGGTTCTGATAAAGAATCCTCATCCCTCCCCCCCCAAAGCTCACAAGCCAGGCCTCTGCTCTTCACATTTCTCGAGTATTATCTTCCAGGTTCCCACCATTAAGCTCTGCTTTCAACATTAAGCACTTTGTCCTGCCCAGAGTCCGAACGCCCACAAAATAGTGGTCACACTTATTAAAGTACACTCTGCTGGGTTACATGGTTTTCTGTTGTTGAGGTAAAACACGAAAGCAAGGAAGAAAGGGTTGACTTTGGCTTACAGGTCCAGAGGGACATAGTCTGTTATGGCAAGAAAGGTAAGAACAGGCAGCTGGCCAATGACATTTTCATCCACACAGGAAACAGTAGGTCATGGCGAGACCAAGCTCTCAAAGCCTGCACCCTATGTGTACTTCCTCTAGCAAGCGTATGTCTCCTGAAAGGTCCCCTAGCTTTCCCAGACAGCACCAAATACATGAACCGAGGAGGACGTTTCTCATTTAAACCTCCAATGACTTTGGTGGACTTACGCCAGAGAGCAAGCCTGCCTTTCTATTTGTTTTGCTGAGGCAAGTGTGTACTTCTGGATGACCTGGAACTCCCTCTGTAGACCAGGCTGGCCTAGAACTCACAGAGATCCACCTGCCTCTGCCTCCCAAGTACTGGGATTAAAGGTGTATGTTACCACCACCTGACTTTTTTTTTTTTAACTTTGCAAACTTATTTATTGGATATACAGGATTTCTCTGTATATCCCTGGCTGTCCTGGAACTCACTATGTAGACCAGGCTGGCCTCAAATTTAGAGATCCATCTGCCTCTGCCTCGAAAGTGCTGGGATTTAGTTGGATCTTCTGGGGGCATTTTCTCAGATGAGGTTCCCTCCTTTCAGATAACTAGCTGTGGCAAATTGACAAAAAACTAGCTATGAGACTGGCCTAGGCATTTATTCACAGAGAACAACGGAGCTGGTGTCTTGCTCTGAAGAAATTACACCTGAAGGAATACTTCCCTTTTGGGTAAGCTATGGCATCAGAAAAGTAGTTATTCAATGGTAGGGATAGAATAGAATAGTACTTAGCACTACCCTGCTCCTACTAAAAAGCCCTAAATATTTTGTAGAGGAAAATGGGACTCAAGGCTTTCAACTTAAGGTAGATGAATCAAGGTTTTGGGAAAAAAAAAAGACAAAAGGCCACAGACTGGCTGTAACACAGGCTTAAATAAATCCAGAGTCTATACAATACCCAAAATGTCCATGTCTCAGTTGACAATGACTCACAAGAATCAATAAATCTTCCATGAACAACTACTCCTGGATGGCAGAGGCTATGGAATTAAAAAAGCTTCTTAATTTTCATACTTTTTTTTGACAGGGTTTTGCAATGTCACTTTCTAGCCATCCCCCATCTCCAACCTGAGAATGGGATTTACAGATGTGATACAACTCCAACTTTAAGAGCCATTTAACGTAGCCATTATAAAAATAGTATAATGGACAATTATGAATACATACTTGAATGAAAATTTGAAAGTCTTTTTTTTTTTTTTTTTGGTCTTTTGGTTTTTCGAGATAGGTTTCTCTGTGGCTTTGGAGGCTGTCCTGGAACTCGCTTGGTAGCTCAGGCTGGTCTCGAACTCACAGAGATCCGCCTGCCTCTGCCTCCCGAGTGCTGGGATTAAGGGCGTGTGCCACCAATGCCCGGCAAAAATTTGAAAGTCTTAGCCAAGAAAATCCCTTTATAATTAAAATAACAGGCAAAGGATGGAAAGAGGAACAGAGCACTGAACTTGGAGGTCGAACACGAGAAACTGGGCTGAGATAAACGCAGGTGGTTAAGGTGCTCATCTGAAGCAATGTACATAAATCGCCCTGGTGGCGCACACGGTTATTCCCAGCACTCGGGGAAATGGAGGCAGGGAGATCAGTGTTCAGACCTCTGTAGGCTAAGTGAGACCTCTGCCTCAAAGAAAAAGGTTTGACACAGGGTCTCACTGTAACCGCAGATGGTCTGGAATACACAGCTATCCTCCTCTATGGCCAGGGGGGAAAAGTTTGTAAGAATTTAAAATTCTAGAGTCAGGCGTGGTGGTTGGTGCACGCCTTTAATCCCAGCACTTGGGAGGCAGAGGCAGACGGATCTCTCTGAGACTGAAGCCAGCCTGGTCTACTAGCTCCAGCTCCAGGCGAGCCGGGGTTACATGCACACTTGTTTGTTTGCTTGCTTGCTTGCTTGCTTGCTTGAAATTTTAACTTGTGAGGGAGGACAATGGAGTTCGAGTGGAGGTCAGAAGATAACCGGCGGGAGTTATGGATATATATGGACATATCGGGGTGTCCGACTTGGCGGCGAGTGCCTTCACCCACTGCCACCTTCTTTGCTCAGTCTCTCAGCCCCAGGCCGCTCACACCCTTGTTCTCACAGTCGAATTAACTCCTCTCTACTCAAAATCCCAGTGACTCCTCGGTCGCACCGCGATTCAAACTGCCTACTATGTAAAAGATTTGTGTTTTATCTCTGTACCTTTCTGCACCACGTGTGCCCACAGGGCCAGAAGAGGGCGTTAGATCTCCCTGGAACTGGGGTTACAGACAGTTGTGAGTGATCGGAAGGGAACCCGGATCTTCTGGAAGAGCAGTCTGCGCTGTTAACCTCCGAGCCTGCGTTCCAGTCTCCCCCTCTGCCCCTCAACACCCCATCCCACCCCACTCCCACTTTGACAGGCAAGGGAAAAACCGTGGAGCTGGTCAAGATCCGGGAGGCGGGACTAACGCTGAGAAGGCGGAGCCCCACGTGGCGCCGTCATCATGGAAACAGCAGCGCCGGAAAGCGGAACTACAACTCCCGTCCATCCCTGCGCTTCGGTCCACAAGATGGTGGCGCGCAAGAAGAAAGCCGGGGCGTGCGGCCCCGAGGGGAGCGTATCGAGCCCACTGGGTTATTCAGGTGAGCAGCTGAGGGCCGGCGTCTGACCTCTTCGCAGGGCGGTGGCCGGCGGGTGGCGGAGGCCACGGCAGGCCACGCGGGTTCTGGCCGCTGACTCGGAGAGGCCTTGGGAGCGCTTCCTCCAGGCCGCGTGCGGGGTCTGCCGCGGGAGTTTGTCACCGCTGACCTGCTCGCGTCCGCTTCCTGAGTGTGGTGGCCGCAGCTGTCGCTCAGCGTCAGCCCCAGCCTGAAGACGGGGCGGAGGGGGGAGGCCAAGCAGAACAGCCAGTGCCGTGCGTGGCGTGAGGGGCTGACGCTGTGAGGCAGCGAGCACCCCGAGGGGTCAGAACCGGCCGCAGCTCACTGTGCCCGCGCCGGCCGCGGCGGGTGGACGAACCGGCGGGAGGCGGAGTCAGAAGGACCTTGTGTGACACAGATGGCTTTTCCCTTTTAGCTATTCCAGTCAAGTTCTCAGAAAAGCAGAAGGCGTCTCATTACCTCTACGTGAGACAGCACAGAGTTCGCCAGGACACTCAGTCCACGTGGCCTCCCAATAGGACCCTTTTTGTCCTCAATGTGCCCCCGTACTGCACAGAGGTAAGCGCCTGGCAGGGGACTGTGGGTTCTGCATGGGGGCTTGCCGTGGGCGCTACAAAATCTGACGGTCGGGTGGAAATGCCGACACACCCCCAATGGAGAATGTTGAAAAGACCCGGGCTCTCAGAATAAGAACAGGAGCGTTTTTATTTCTTATTGTACCCGTCCAGACAGGGTCTCACTCTCCTGTTGGCTGTTTTGGGACTATGTAGCCCAGGCTGGCCACGCCTCGACTCATTACAGTTCAGGAATGGTCACACTGGCTTTGGAGTTAATTATCCTTCCAACGGTCTTTTCGTTTACTGGTTAGTTTGGTCTCTCTTTTGCTTTAAAGAAAATCTACCAAAAATCAAGTGCAGTTCTGTCTAGACACACTTAAGGATTTTTCACAGAAACTATTACATTTATTTGCTTTTTACTACTGTGTTTTGTTTCAGATCGGGTTTCTTGTAGCCTGAGCTGGCTTCATACTTATTATGTAATTGAGGCTGGCCCTGAATTCCTGATCCTCCTCTCAAATTCTGGGGTTACAAGGCATGTGCCACCACACTTAGTTTAAAAAGGAGGCTTGCTGTCATGTCCCACAGTCTGAGTTTGATCTCTGGGATGTGCATAGTGGAAGGCCAAAACTGGCTTCTGCAAGTTTCCTCTCGCCTCTACACATGTAACATGAAATCCACATGCACACAACACGCAAACAAATGCAATTTAAATTCTCCCACCTGCCTTCTGAGTGCAGGGATTTCAGTGTGTGTCATCATGCCTGGTGGGGTGGACTATTTTTCTGAGAAGAGAAATCCTAGTGGTAGGGTGCTGGCCTGGCATTCATGAGGCCTTGGGTTCAGTCCCCAGCACCACATAAGTCAGAGGATCAGAAGTTCAAGGCCAGCCCAGAGAACAGGTGGGGGAGAAGGGCTGGCCTGTACAGTTGTTTCACGTCAAAAGCTGACCACACCTGTGTGTAATCGGCACAGAACCTAAGACGTCCCCACATACTCTTCCCTGACACCTGAGTTGAGTCTCTCAGATTTGAGTGGGAAAGCTTGATTAGTTGTCATCTGAAGTCGGTGGCATTGAAAGTCCTTACTTCTCTTTTGTCACAGGCTAGAAACATCTGCCTCCATGCTGTCTTGGGAACTGGTCAGGGTTGGGGCACCTAGACCGCCTGGGTTGTGTAGACCTGGCCCTGAGTCCTTGGGGCGATTGTGGGTGTCCTGAGGCTCTGAGGAGCCTGTGTGTTCATGCTTTGCTTCCCTCTGGCCATGGCAGGAGTGCCTGTCTCGACTCCTGTCCTCCTGTGGTGCCATCAAGACAGTCGAGTTACAGGAGAAGCCTGAGCTTGCTGAGAGCCCTAAAGAGCCAAAGTCGAAGTTTTTTCATCCCAAGCCGGTTCCAGTAAGCTGTGCAATACCACCAGGGGGCGCTGAGTAGGGGCAAGGGGTGGAGCCTGGGTGGGCTCAGCAGTAGACTTTGTTGGGGTGGACTCTGCAGTGTGTGATTTAGGAGGTTGTTAGGGACATGGCCTCTGATTCTCTCAGATGTGTCACATTCTGTGACTTCATGCCTGTTTCCCTCTCTGCCCTTCTCCCACTAAAGTAGCTTTCTCCTCAGGACTGGTGCCCTGGGCTCCAGGAGCCCTGCTCCTGTCCCCTCTCCCCATGTCCCTCATGTGTCCTTGTTGTACAAGGGAGTCTGACCCTGAGTTTGTGCCTTGTCTGTTTATGACCCTAGCCTGGAGTGAGCCTGCTTTTCCCTGAGTCCACAGCTGTCCCAGCAGCAGTAGACTAGCTAGGAGCCTGGCTGTCCTTCACCCAAACTAAGATCGGGGGATCCAGGGCAGGTATGGGGACCTTATGCCACACTAGGAAGACTCCACACTGACATGTCTCCTCACAGGGCTTTCGGGTAGCTTATGTGGTATTCCAGAAGCCAAGTGGAGTGTCAGCTGCCTTGAATCTGAAGAGCCCAATGCTGGTTTCTACGGAGAGCCACCCTGTGAAGAGCGGGATTCATAGTCAGTACTGCTGGCAGTGTCCAGTGCTTCCTCCCCAGGCCTTGGGTTGGTGAGAGACACTTAGTGGGGGCAGCATCTGAATGCCACAAGTTGTGTCCCCCTCTTCCAAAGGGGCCTGAGCTGGCAGAGCTGTGTCTGAGACACATCAGGAAATAGCCTCTTGCCACTAGAACCTTCTTAACACCTGAACCCCGAGTCTCTGGACTTTAGGGACCTCTGCTAGGGGATCCTCGCTTGGCGGTCATATCTGGGGAAGCCTGATCCCTTCTGTACTCTGCTTTGGAATCAGTGTTTAGAAAGTATGTGGCCGCCGGGCGGTGGTGGCGCACGCCTTTAATCCCAGCACTCGGGAGGCAGAGGCAGGCGGATTTCTGTGAGTTCCAGGCTGGGGTGGACCGACAGCCTCTAAAACAATACAGAGAAAGCCTGTCTCATAAAACCCAAAAAAAAAAAAAAAAAAAGAAAGAAAGAAAGAAAGAATGTGGCCAGCAAGATGAAGAGCACAAACACGAGACACAGTAAAACCTTCAAATCAGTGATCAGAACACCCAGGAGCAGCTGCGGCTGTGGAAGCCTGGCTGAGCAGACCAGGGAGCAGCATCAAATGGGGGTTGGGAATGCCCCAGAGGGACTAGGAGGTTGATTGCCTCCATCCCCAAGCATCTGCTTTCCCTGCCCCACTGCAGTGCTTTATGACCTGGCCAAAAAAAAAAAATAGTGCCATCTGCTGGAAGTAATTTGCCTGCTGTTTTCAGGGACTGTTAGCTTCTTGGTTTTCCCTCTGCTACAGAGCCAAGGATCCAGGCTGACACAGAAGAGGTTTTAGAGGAGGCAAAGGAAGGCCTCTTAGAGTCTGCTCTCTTTTTTCCCCCCCTTTTTTTTTTAAAGATTTTACTTTTGTGTGTTTGAGGACCACTTGTGTGTCTCACACCTCAGGAAGTCAGAAAAGGGTCCATCTCCAAAAGTAGCATTAGGGGTGGTTGTGAGCCAATATGTAGGAGCTTGGAACTGAATGTAGGCCTGCTGCAAGAGCAACAAAGCTTTTAACTCTGGTCCTCACAGTCTACTTTCATCTAGTGCAAACAGAACTTGATGCTTTCCCAGCGTAGTTTATGTTACACTGTGTTTCCTTCGCCCTCAGAGTGGATCAGTGATTATGAAGATTCTGTGTTCGACCCGGAGGCCCTTAGGGTCGAAGTGGACACATTCATGGAGGCCTACGACAAGAAGATAGCTGAGGTAGGGGCTCATAAGGCCCCCACTTATCTGTGTGCGGCCATGGGGAAGCAGTACCACAAGTATTGCGTGTTTAGTGTGGTGCCCGTGAGACAATGGTGGTGGAAGCCATTCCTTGGTTACCGTGCAGGGTGCAGGCTCCTGTTTTTCTTGCTGAAACCTGGACCGCCTGTCTGGGTGACAGGGACTCTAAATGGCCTGCAGGTGAAGGGAGTGTCATTGATGTGTCTGTTCTTCAACACTTACTGTGGGCACTCAGGACACAGACACTGTGTGCCCAAGGTGGTTACTGCAGGGGGCAGCACTGGGCCTCTAGGCAATCAATTGGACAACCTGCTGCTGCTGCAGAGCCCCGCCCAGCCACAGTCTCTTCCATGCAGGAGGAGACCAAGGCCAAGGAGGAGGAAGGAGTCCCTGATGAGGAGGGCTGGGTGAAGGTGACGCGCAGGGGTCGCAGGCCTGTGCTCCCTCGAACAGAAGCTGCCAGCCTGCGAGTTCTGGAGAGGGAGAAAAGGAAACGTGCCCGCAAGGAGCTGCTCAACTTCTATGCCTGGCAGCACCGAGAGACCAAGATGGAGCGTAAGGGACACCTGAGGGCACCCCACAGATCTGGGACAGGGAGCAGGGTGTCCTCAGGCACATCCTCTACAGGCTCAGGATCTGAGTCCCTGTCTACAGTGCCCCTACTGCTCCCCAGACAAAGATGGTGTTTGCCCGGGGGCAGAAGCACAGGGGCAGGGACCTGCCAGCCCCAACACAGTGCTGAGGGACAGGACTGGGGGTGAATGGGGGCCAGGGCGGCCTGCTTGAGTGTTCCACGTGAGAGTACAAGCTCTTGCTGCTGTCAGCATACATGCTGCTCACTGGACACTTGTGTAGGTGTGAGGAGGACTGATCCTCTCCTGAGCATGGGGTGCACTCAGCAGCTGCCTTCACACCCCACCTTTGTTGGCACTGTCACCTGCCCCACTGTCTCCCACCCCTCACATGGTCCAGCCCTGTCCTGAACCCCCAGCTGCACCCTAGAGATGCAGGAGCCACCTCTGACATAGGTCACTTGGTGACTACCTGCTGATTCTGAAGTCCCCTACCCCAAGGCTCCATCTGGGGAAAGGGGTCCTGGGAATGCTTCTTCTCAGGGAGCAGGAGAAGGGGTAGGAGTCCTGCTTTCTCTGGGCCTCTCTTGTCCCTAGTACATTTTCATCTCGGAACCTGGCCCATCATCATCCCACCTCAGCCCCTAGAGTGGCTGTAGCTAAGTGTGCAGTTCTGTTCCACTGCAGGATCCTAACTTACCCAGAGCACAGCAGGGGTAGAGGGGGATGGGGTGGGAGAGGGGGAACGTGCAGAGTTGCCCTGGGTCATGGGGGGGGGAGCCTGTTTAAGTGGGGCAGCTGGCAGTTACCACACAGGCACTCAGTGTGACTCGCCTGTGTCCCTTCAACCCCCAGATCTGGCACAGCTGCGCAAGAAGTTTGAGGAGGACAAGCAGAGGATCGAACTGATGCGTGCCCAACGCAAATTCCGACCCTACTGAGCTGTTCTGGTCCCTGGAGAGCAGGCTTTGAACACAAGGACCGGCAGGACTGCTCCCTCACGGACTGTGCTTTGGGAAGCAGACACCAGGCCAAGAAGCTGCTGCTGTGTCCCCAGCTCCATCTCTGCACCTACAGGCTGGCAGTGCAAGGCACGGGAGGATGTGGTAAAGAGAGCTGCTCCTTCCTCCTAAGCCTGTAGAGACACCTGGGAAACCTGACTGACCTGCTCCCGCCCTTTGCCCTCTGTGCAGCCCCTGCCCGCAACAGAGCCATCTGCAATGCAGTTAACATGGGAGAGGATTTTATTGCCACACAGCCTGGGACCAGGACCAGCTCCAGGGACCCATGCCCAGTCCTGCTCCCTCAGGGTCACCAGCTCACCTGCCCCCTTCATGAAGTCAGATATCAAAGGTCAGAAACGTTTTACCCCCTTCCCCTAGCTCAGCCCCAGGATTCTCTGCTGCCTCTCTTGGGCTTTGAGCCCAGTGAGACCCATCCCACCTTTTGTGGGCTGAGGGTGCTGGACAGACAGTGTGAACAAGCTCCAAGACCAGAGCTACATCCTTGAAGTTGTCCTGGGTTGGCTCTGGAGGAAGGAGCTGACAACTCCAGCCACAAGGTGGTGGTCGTTCATGTGGACGTAGTGATTGCCTGGGACTTCCACATACTGGAACCGCTGGAGAAAGGGGGCAGGGGGTGAGATGGTGCCCACTCAGGAGACTCTCCCTTAGCTGACTGTGAGGGGCGCCTTCTTTGTATATGTTGTCCTACTAGTTGATTAATAAAGCACTGTTGGCCAATAGGGAAGCAAGATAGGTAGACTAGGAATTGAGGAGGATTCCGGGAAACAGAGTCACGATGTAGGACACAGGAGGAGTCCTACCCTTGCTCAGGTAGAGAAGATCATGTGGAAATACTCAGATTAGCAGTTATGGATTTATAATTAAGTCAGAGCTAGCCAATAAGAAACCAAACAACCAACCAACAGCTTCATAATTAATATAGTGTCCTGCATGTTCATTTGAGACGGACTCGGCTCTGGGACCAGGCTGGCAGGAAAAATGCAGGTTACAGACTACATCCAAGTGGTCAGGGACAACCTCTCTTCCCAGCAGCCTGGGGACTTGGAGGCTGTTCCAGGAATGTAAGCATCTGAGCTGTGAGACTATGGTGCTCAAGGGGGAGTCACAGTCAGGGTCCCTGCCAGTTTTGATGGACATGAAGCACTGTCATCTCCATGAAGGGCAGCTTCAGGACAGCTCCCACTGCAGAGCACCCTGAATAGGAGATCCCCCTTCCTGGTAGCATCATTGCACTGTGTGCAAAGGATACAGGCCTAGGCGATATAAGTGGATGATGACCAGAGAGGGCCCCGACCTACAGAGGATCCTGGTTCCAGCACAGGCCTCACACTTGCTAATGTGTTCGTTCAAGGATCACTGGAGGCAAGTGCAGGGCGTCTTCTAAGAGCTGGGCCCATAGTAAGCCTGGACCAGGGGTCAGGTAAGGGCAATAAAAGTAAGGATCTGGGGCTGGAGAGATGGCTCAGGTTAAGAGCACTGACTTTTTTCTTCCAGAGGTCCTGAGTTCAATTCCCAGCAACCACAGGGTGGCTCACAACCATTTGTAATGAGATCTGGTGCCCTCTTCTGGCCTGCAGACATGCATACAGGCAGAACACTGTCTACATAATAAATAAGTCTTTTAAAAAAAAACCAAAGTGAGGATCTGACAACCAAAGCTGTCTCTTTGCTGAACTGTGTGTGTGTGTTCTGGGTTTCTGGGGAATGGCCATGGAGGGGAGAGGCCTGCCAGCTCCTTGGATACTGAGTGATGGCCACTTGGATCCAAATCAATTGACTCTTAGATTTCAGAACAGAAGACATGCCCAACCAATCAGGGCTCATGCCTTACCTCTTTTAGGATGGTTCTTAGTGTGTCCACCATGAAGAGCAGGGGTTCCTTATTATCATCATTGGCTCGTCTCACGTCATAGTAACCCTGTGTTGCTCTGGAAGCAGAAGTTGGGGTGTCTCTCTGTGCTGAATCTTAACAGAGCCCTGTACCATGTCTGGGTTTCAGGACCTGAAGAGCCCAAGCCTCGGTTCCTCCCGTTTTCCTTCAGCTATGTCCCTGTGAGCCTAGACTGCCGCTGAGGTTCAGTCATTTAGTCCTGGTAGCAGGCTAGCACGAGCTGATGCTGCAGGGAGCAGCTTCCAGTACTGTGGGAGGTGGGGGCACTGACAGCTGAGCTGAGATCTGAACTCACTCTCAAGGCCAGGCTTTTCTTTCAAATAAGACTACTGAGGAATAGTGTACATGTCACACAACCATCCCCCTGCCTGTCTGAAGCACACTGCAGCCTAGGCTGGCCTCAAACTTGCCATGCTCTCCCTAGTCCAGATTTGCAGGTGTGAGCCTCCACGCCCAGCCAATTCCTTGTTCTGAAGTTGCCGGTAGCCATAACTTATAAAGTGTTAATATTCTCCCAATCTATAATGACTTGAACATTTCACTTAAAAAGAAATGAATCCACCTTCCAAATATCCTAGGAACAACCCATGCCAAAGGCTAAAATTTCCTCAGATTTCCCTGCTGTTGCCGCTGCCACCATCACCAACCGAAAGGAAATGATCAGGCTAGACCAACAGCATGTTGTTAGCCTGGGAAAATTCCCAATTCAAATTCTGAATGAGCCTGACGATAATGTAGCATTCCCAGGATGCAGGAAACAGACACTGGCAGATCACTGTGAATTGGGGGCTAGCCTGGTGTACACTCCCTCAGCAGTTCCTGGTCTCTGGGTTCTAGACTCACTTGATCAGCAACACATCGGCCTGCAGGCGGCTGATAAAGTGCACTAGCATCTCCTTGCTCACGAAGTCAAAGCTGTGCTCTGGCTGCAGAAACAAAACCAAGGGAAAACCCATGCTACCAAGTCCCGTGTGCACCTGTAGTCAGAGTCCTCATTTCAGGGCGCCTGAGTTCCAGTGAGGTCAGCTGGGCCATGCACCCTGGAGGCCAGTGCCCACCAAGTCACTTACTCATCAAGCTTCTTAGTTCTGTCTCCCACCCCCATATCTCTTCTCCCCTCTGGTGGACTCCAGTCACAGACCACGTTACAGCTGGGGGTGGCTGTTGACTTGAGGTCACTTCAGGGACTGTTTAGGACGGAAGAGCCCCCTGCAGCCCCTTCCCTTTGGAGAGGCAGCTGTGGGCTCTGGATCTGCCTTGCATAGCTCATTCCCTTCATGAAACAGCTTCCACTTGAAAGAAATGTGTTTGGACCACAGCACAGGGTGAGTCCTCCATACTGTCTCCACCCCGTCCTCGCTGCCGTCCTTGCCGTTTAATATGGCTTTGCTCCAGTGCCCAAAATGGAGACCTGCAGCCCCGTGCAGCTACTGATGGACACGGTAGGTCACGTGCATGGCAGGTGTGATATGCATGCTAGGATCAGGAGACTTCCTAGGAGACAGGATACAGTCAATACAGGTTAAGATGTCAGCACGGCTGGGCTGAGACCGTAGGCCAGTGGCTGAGAGCCTGCCTGTTATACATTGGGCCCTGGTGAGTATCTGATACCCAATCTATACACACTGGGAAACATTCACTCCTGGATAGGACAGATGTCTCAGTAGAGTCCTTGGGACAAGACCTGAACGTTTAAAACAACTGGGCATGCTGAGACATTCCTATAGTTTCAGCCTCAAGATGGAGGGACAGTGGATCCTTGGAATGTGCTGGCCACCACCTTAGTGTATTTGGAAAGTCTAAGACCATCAAAAATGGATAATAAATACATGTGAGCATTGTGGCTGGGGAACTATAGCTGAGGGTGACCTCTGACTGCACATGTACATCATACACATGCTCACACAGACACACACAAGGTCACTCCTTGTCCTGCTCCTCAGATTAAGATCACCATGGGTACATATTCAAAACAAAGATTCCTATGTCAGTTACAAATGCCCACAGTGTCTCAGTTCTGTTCTCAGAGCAGAGCAAGTGCTGGAGAGCTGTGCCACGCTGCCTCCCGGGGAGGGCAGGTCTGTGGCCTCACTGCCAAGAAGTGTGGTGGGCAGGGGTGGGGTGGGATCTAACCCTGGCCACAGCCAACAGCTAACAGGAGGTGGCATCAGACTCAGTCAGATGGGGACTTGGGCCTTAGCCTCTAATCTCCCTCCTTTTCCTCAGGAACTGGAATTGTCTGGCTCAAGGGTACAATCACCTTAATTTAAAGTTGGTCCCAGGCAAGGCTTATGGGAAGTTACCTCTGCTCTTGCCTGCAGATGTGAAACTCTTCTGAGTTTCTATGGCAGCTTATTTCTCCTCTGTGTGTTGACCTTGCTGATGGCCCCTGCCTGTCCCCTCTTGTCAGCCTCTTGTTCCCCCATCATCTCTTATTCCAATTATATTTCCTGACACACTTTTTTTGAGTGATAGGATTAAGCCAACCACAAGGTCAAATGGACAGCCAGCTCTGGGGCATTTTGCAGAGGACACAGGATGTGAGACCTGGACCCAGGTCCTTGTGCCCTGCTGGTCCTGAGACTCACCTGGGTCAACCCAGAGGGGAGACTGGCTGTGTTCTCTAACCCTCCTGCCCCGCTGCTGGCTTCCTTCTCTCTACAACTGTCTCTGAGAGACTTCTTCCATGAGGGAGCGTGGAAATGATACACAATCCTGAGACAAGGGTCTGTATCTGTGTACGTGCACATGTATGAAAAGATACTTGGGGACACTTGGGGAAAGTATGTCAATGCATGCACACATGGTCAAAGTCATAAAAGGGATCTGGGGACGTAGCCGTTGGAATAACACTTGCCTAGGGTGCACAAGTCTCAGGTTCAGTGGCCGGCACCCGCCTTCCCCGTGTGTGTGTGAGAGACAGATTGGGGATGACACCAGAACCTTTGTGCACCGTTGGTGGGAAGATGAAACAGTTCAGCCTCTGGAGACAACAGTTTAGCACCTTCTAAAGATCAGTCACAAGTTACCCTGGGCTCCAGCAACTCTCTTGTGCCATATCCAAGATCTGGAAGCAAGGACTCAGACACTTGTACTCGTGTTACAGCAACACTGATCTGAATTGCCAAAACACGAACCCCAATGTCTATGGGCAGAGGGCTAGACATGGAAAATGTGGTGTGGGCTAGCAAGATGGCTGTGTATAAACGCATGCTGTAAATGACTGAGATTGACCATCACCGTCATGTGGAGGAAGGAGAGACTCCCACGAGTTGTCCTGAGTCCCACACAAGCGTCCCCCTGACCTTACACACGAGTGTGCTCACACACACACATGCAGGCACACACACATGCACACACACAAATAAAAATTATATACATTAAAAAACAAATGTCAAAAAGATGTTTAAAGAAAAAAACCTCATGAAGATATGCGTGCCTCTGTCTCCACGTGCTGGGATTACAGTCCCCAGTATGGAACAGCTAGTTTTTGGTCTCACAAAGGTGTAAACATGGACATGTGTTTCACATGGAAGGTTCTGGAAAACATGATGCTGGGGCGCAGAAGAAGCCAGGCACAAAAGGACAAGCATAAGCATCTCATGAAAGGAAATCAAACAGTCAACTTCACAGAGGCAGAAAAGTACATTAGGGGTTGCTGGAGAGACAAGTGAGGACTTAGTGTTTTAATGGGTTCAGTGTTATCTGAGGATGACAGAGGTTGAGCTATAGGTGTTGATGATGGTTACAAAAAACAATACTTAATACTACCCAGCAGTGTACTTACAGACATCTAAAATGGGGAATATGTCTCTTGTGTCCATACTATGCTATGCATATCATTTTAAAAGCATTTTCAAAAACAGACCACAGAAAATCTATGAAGGGAGCTGGAAGACAGTGACACTTACCACAGACAGCCTCCGGTCCCTGTTGGACACCACACCTGGGGAAAGCACAAAGCATGGTGGTTTCAGTGTCACCTGTTACAGGAAGGGACTCACCTGGCTTCCTGGGGAAGTCCCAGGGTTTTCACCCAGGGCTCATGTCTTCATCTGGGCTGGTGAAAGCCACCCTGTCATGAAGAAGCCTTGCACTTCCGTCCTGGGATTCTTCTAGAGCAGAGCTTGGTCAAGGCTGTCTGACCACAGCACATGGGTGTCTCCTCAGACCCCAAGGGACAGGGAAGGACGATGAAGGAGACAGTCAGGCTCTCTCATCCTTCCCTCTCTTGTTTTTAGACAGGATCTCACTTTGTAACCCTTGATGGCCTGGAACTCACTCTGTAGACCAGGCTGGCCTCAACTCACAGAGATCTGCCTGCCTCTGCCTCCAAGTGCTGGGACTAAAGGTGTGCGCCACCACTCTAGGCTCCAACTCTCACCTCAGACAAAGAAACTGTTCATTTGGTTGTTTAAACACTTAAATTAGAGAGTAATCGAGACCCCTGTTATCCTTGTCAGACTAGGTCCCTGCCATTTTGATGCATAACTCTACCCATATAGAAAGGTTCAGCCACATCCTCCCTAAAAACTGTGTGCAGGGAGGTGTGTGTGTGTGTGTGTGTGTGTGATCCCAGCCTCTGCTGTCACATAGGAACTCACAAGCCTTGGAAGTTTCCAGGTGCTGGCAGGGAATGGAAAAGCCAGCTCTGGGGACCTGCTCCAACAAGGGAAATGGCAAGGACTGCAGGTGTCAGGGTAGGGAGAGACCTGCCTGCAAGTCTGCTCAACTCCCTTTTCCCAGCTACCAAAGAAAAGTGCACAGCCACCAAAGGAAAGGTGAAGTCAGACCTGCACACCTTCTGCAGATGGTCTAAGTCCCCAGTGTGTTAAACACGTAAATGCAAATAGAAGCCTTGAGGAGTCTTAGAATCAAACAAGGAGATGATTCCAATTCCAGAATCCATAAAAGACACGTGTCCAGTTGCAATTCCACAATTCTGCACTCAAGGACAGAAACCACTCCAAGACAAGTCTAGAGAGAAGTGACAGCTAGAGGGCAGAGGTCCCAGCTCCGTGTCTGCAACACAGGGAAGTTGTTAAAATGAGACAAAGCCAAGGACTGGACATGGAAGGGGTAGATGCTCACACTGCAGTCTGAGGCTTTCGACCTCCGCAGACCTCAAATAAATCTCCTTTCTTTTTCTGTAGTGCTGCTGCTGGAACCCAGGGTCTCGTGCATGCTGAGCAAACATTCTATCATGGAACTAGAAGCCACACCTTACACTTTTATTTTCTTTGTTATCTGATTCTTACGTTTTGTTTTTTAGAGACAGTATTTCTCTATGTAGTAGCATTGGCTGTCCTGGAACTTGTCCTGTAGATCAGCCTGGCCTTGAACTCACAGAAATCCACCTGCCTCTGCTTCCCGAATGCTCTGAATAAAGGCTTGTGCTACCACTGCCTGGCTTATTTTTTTTTTTACTGTTGTTTGTTTTGGCCAACTGTTTATCACGTTTCAAAAAACTACTCATTTATTTATTTGAGACAGGTCCTACTATGTAGTGACTCCTGGCACAGATTTGCTGTTTAGATCAGGCTAGCCTCAGACACACAGAGGTTTGCCTGCTTCTGCCTCTTTGAGGCAGGCTCTTTATTTTTTTAATGCTGACTGAAAAAAGAGGTAATAAAGAGCTCAAGGTGGAGGGGTGCTGGAGAGATGGTTCAGTGGTTAAGAGCACTGGCTGTTTATCCAGAGGACCTGGGTTCAATTCCCAGCTCTCATATGGCAGCTCACAACTGTCTATTACTCCACTTGTAAGGGATCCAACAGATATACACACAGGCAAAACACCAATGCACACAAAATAAAAATAATTCATGTTAAAAAAAAAGAAAAGGAAAAAAAAGAAAAGGAAGCTAAAATGATGATTAGCCTGATGGTATGTCTGGGAATGGTTGAACACACACGCACGCACACACATGTGTATGCCCACACACATACACAGGTAAAGCAATGCATGACTCTAGATACTACTCTGAAAAAAAAGTAATTACATAAACATTAAAGAATGCTATTTTCTGTAATTATTAGGGTTTTCCTCTCATTAGAGAGTATGGAACTCTTGGATGACAAATGGAATGTTTAATTGTTGATAGAGCTCTATGCAGGCACCTGTGACTCTGATACAAAGAGGACCATGTGACAAAGATTTCCCGATTGCCCAACACTCAGGTCCTCTGAGCTTAGTGAATCTGAGGCAGAGGCCTCTGTCTCACCCTGGGCTGTCACAGCCTGTCACCTGACCTGCTCCATGAAGGGTCCTCTCTGCTCTTGCAGGGTGGGGCCCTGCAGAGGGTTGTACATTCCTCCAGGTCTGGGGTCTCTGATCAGAGAATGTGAAAATACTTCAGAAAGGAGGGGTGTCAGGACTGGGGAGAGTGCTTAGCTGGCAAAGTGTCTGCCATACAGGCCTGAGACCCTGAGTTCCGTCCCAGCACCAACATGAGAATCCAGAGATGACGGCATGTGCTGTAACCACAGTGGTGAGGAAGGGCTGAGCAGCCAGTCCACCTGAATCCTTGCTCTGAGACAGCCTGTGGCAGAGACGAGCTGGAGGACAGGAGAGATGTCTGGCAGGGAAAAGCACCGGCTGCCAGGTCTGAAGGCCTGAGTTTGGTCCTGGGAGCCCCACGGCGGAGCTGACAACAGAGAATTGACTTCCATAGATTATCTTCTGACCTTAACACAGGTCCATGGCATGCTCACACACACACACACACACACACACACACACACACACACACACACACACACACGCACACACACACACACACACACACACACACACTCATAGGGAGCAGAGGGAACCCAGAGTCAATGAGGTCCTGAGTAACTGGGTGCTGTGGACACGGGCATGACCATGTCAAGGACCCAGAGCCTCAGACCCATGGAGGAAGGACGCAGTGCCCCCGCCAAAGCCCCCTAAGGCTCAGAGGGAAACGGCAAAGTCTCCTGGTCTCACTGTGGATTTGGACAGTGTGTGCTCTGCCCCTGGTATACACAGCCTGACATACCTCCCACAGAGACTGCTCCTACCAGATTTGATAACCTGCCTCCTGGATTGAGACGTTCCAGAAGCTCCTGTCTTGGTTCATCTGAGTGAGAATGGAGGAGAATGGAGAGACGGAGGGGAAAAGAGAGAGGGGGACACAGAGGTAGTTAGGGAGAAAGAGAGAGTTGGAGCTAGAGGCCCAGAACAATGCTTTCCCAACACTGTATCCAGAGAGCCTGCAGGATCTGAATCTACCTTCTCCTGAGCTTATTCTGCCACAGAGGGGTGCTCCCACAGCAGTGCTCCCACCCCTTGCCTGCTCCCCAGCAAAGGGCTCACCTTCTCAGCAATGCCCACTGCCTCCTTAGAGACCATTCAGCATCTGGGCCCACATTTCAGGCAACAAGGGGCCCAGTCAGACTCCCTGGTCTGGCTGGGATAAAGCCTCCCTTGGATTAGCCCTCTTCTGTACAGGGAACCCCTGGGTTGGCCGTCTTTGTGGGGCACAAAAGCCTAGGCTCTCAGTCTTCACAAGGGTTTGCAGGGAGGGGAGACAGGCTCAGGACTAAAACCAAATAAACCAGAAATGTAGTCTGCACCTGAACACAACGTGCAGCCCAGGAGGCCTCTTTCAGCACTTGGAATTCCGTTCACACAGGACAGGGGCTCCCACATGACCAGCTGTCTCAGCCAGGGGGTCTGTTGGCTCCAGTGCACAGCACTCTCTAGTATCTTCCTCTTGCTCAACAGGATTTCCCAACTTGTCCAACCCACATGCGCTGGGTAGGTGGAGGGAGACCTACTTCTTTTGTTTCTGCAGAAATTAATTTTCTGAACCTCAATTGATCCTGACAGCCTGTGAGAGCAAAAATCTACCGACCTTGTCTGTTTCCTAACTCTGGGGGAGTCCCATTGTGACGCAGCTGGCACCAACAGGAACTGAACCCTGGGTTTTGTTCCCCTTTGGGGCCCTTCCTGTCCCATCACACCGCCTCACACAAGCTTTCACCTCACCTGAGAGAGTCTCCAAGCCCCTCCCCAGGGCACTCACATTCATTCATTGTTTCCTTGTGAGTGTGGTTAATGTGAGCTTGACAGGCTTTACAATCATCATGGAAACAATCCTTGCCCATGTCCCTGAGGAAGTTTCTAGATTAGTCTGATGTGGGGAGGTCTA
This sequence comes from Mesocricetus auratus, assembly GCF_017639785.1. NCBI lineage: Eukaryota > Metazoa > Chordata > Mammalia > Rodentia > Cricetidae > Mesocricetus > Mesocricetus auratus. Next base: position 82,023,008 of record NW_024429194.1, read on the forward strand.
CCCTGACTCTGGGCAACACTATCCTGTGGCCTTCGTTCCAGGAGCTGAAAACCAGCATTAATCTCTCTCTCTACTTCCTCACTGTGCTCACAATATGACCAGCTGCCCCCTGCTCCTGCTCCAATATACATCCAGTCATGATGGACAGTCCCCTGTGACTGAGAGCCAAAACCAACCCCTGCTCCTCCAAGCTGTCACACTCTCTCTGCTTCAGAAACAGACAAGTGTCTGAAACTTTTTTATCATCTGTTTTCCTTCTAAAATTCACTTTTTCTGCTCAGTCTCCTTCTGCCTAGGACTAGAAGCTGTCATTTCCACCAAGGGCATTTGTAAACGCTGCCCTCTGGGCTTGGGCCACCTCTACAGACTGCAGCTTCATTGAGACTGGGACCGTGTGGCTCAAGCCTCACTCACTGTCTTGATGGAGAACACAGCTCTGAGAACCTTAGAGAAGCTCTTGACAATACATGGAAGGAGAAATCCAGAAGAGACTATCGTGTGAGAGGCTGCCAGAGCCACAGCACCTCCTCCCCACAGGCCCAGCAGGGCGTGGCCATGGCAGCCACCAACCTTCGTGCCAGTGCCTGCCAACCTCCACGCAGTGTGGTTTTCTGCAATGGTTATTTGCAGCCTCAGTTTCCCCTGCTCTCTCAGGGCTGTGTGTGAGGCAACGGAAGGGTCAGGGAAACACTTCAGCCACACAGTATCACTTGTCACTTGCAAGCCCCCAGGTCATCCCTCAGTAATAACAGCGGTGAGTCCTTACCCGTGGCCATCTTCCTGGTTCCTCTCTGCAGCAGGAGTTCCCCACACTCTTTATTCAAGTGGCTATTTTTATTCAGGAGCCTGGGAGACAGAAAGACGTGGAAGGAACCATGCCTTGATCAAGCCCAGAGGTTGGACACAAGGGAAATCAGGCAGCTGGGAATGCTGTGCTTAATTCCAGGGCTAAGGAGGCTGAGGCAGATGGATTTGAATTCAAGGCCAGTCGTGGCTACATTATGAGTTCAAGGCCAGCATGAATGATAGTAAATCCCTGGAAAATAAACAAACAGCAACAAGATGGACTGGGGATGTGGTTCAGGGGTAAAGAGCTTGAGGCTTAGGTTCAGACTCCAGGAAGGAAAGGAGGAGGAGGAAGGGGAGATGGAGGGAAGGGAGACTTCCCATGAACTCTGTGTATGTCTTTCTGAACCTGAGGGGTGTTTGTAGCATCAACGTGTCTGCCTGATAGTGTGTGTGTGTGTGTGTGTGTGTGTGTGTGTGTGTGTGTGTGTGTGCATGGGTGCAGTGTCCACTCCTCTGGACAGCAACAACAAGAGTGAAGCCCTGTGCTACCGTGCACACTGCCAGATGCAGTGAATACAGACCAGGACTCTCCCAGTTGGACCATCGGCACAATTTTAGAGGACAACAATGATTCAGGGCAGTGTGGTTGTTCTGAGGAAGAAGCTACCAGACAGCGCCAGTAGCAGAACAGAGAAAACTGCTAGTAATTGGTAAGTAGCCTAAGGCTGGTAGCCAGAGGGCAGAGGTGAGCCAATACAGCATGAATTGGAGGGGAAAGAAAGAGTAACCCCTCCCCCCACAAGGCATGAAGAAAGAAGGGTGACCACAAGGGGCTTCTGAGGCCTGGAGGCCTGGTGCTGAGTGCCACCCAGGGGGAAGCAAACTAGGGGCTGGGGGAGAAAGACATTGTGAGGAGGAAGAGGCTGTGCATTTTCCTTAACTTGGAGGGTTTCTACCAGGGCGCACCAATCCCAGCCCTCCTCCTCCCTGCCCTGGCTTCCATCACCCACCCCTGCAACATCTCCTCCATACTGGACACCCTCAAGGAATCCTGGGAAGCTTCCACCTGCAACATGTGCTCTATGTTCCTCCGTTTGTAGGTCACGATGTTCTCTGTTTCCTAAGGATCAGCCAGAGCTGGTGAATAGGGACGCCCCAGAGAGGAGTCCCAGCCCCTTCCCGGGTCCTGCCCACTGCCCTCGGTGCCCCTCTGAGGGGGAACAGCCCATGCTAGTCATCCTCTCCCATGCAGCACAGGCTTGCCTGACAGCTAGAGGGACCAGGTGATGGGGGAGGCGGCCTCTGTTAGCTGCCAAGTGCTTTGTAGAGTGTGACATTAGGTTTCCACTGAGGGCAGGTTATTTCACTGACTTCAGTCAAGGCTATCATTGTGAATGACAAAAAGTGGGAACAGGCAGGCCGTGTGGATGGGTTTGAAATTTCATCTGCAATACTTCATGGCCCCAATGGCAAGTTCAGGCCTTTGGGGACTCACTGCCACGCAGTACCACAGCAGAGGATGTCCCAAGATTCTATACTTGTTGCATCAGTGGACATTGCAAACAACAAAAGGCCAAGATTACCATGGTCTGGGTATTGGGATCCACACTAACACGTTAGTCAATGGTTCTTGCAATGAAAATTACTGAGCTAGTGCTAGCACACCTTTAATCGCAGAACTTGGGAGGCAGAGGCAGGAGGATATCTATCAGTAGGCCACTCCAGTCTATAGAGCTAGTTTCAAGACAAACAAAGCTACACAGAAAAACCCAGTCTCAAAAAAAACAAACAAACAACAAAACAAACTATAAACTAATTCTAGTTAGGACGTAGGGCAGGAGGATTGCCAGGAGATCATGGCCAGCCTTGATTATAAAATGAGCTTCTGTTTCAAAAAAGGAAGAATGAGTTCTTGTCCTCCAGGAAGGTTTGGCCATGCTTTAAATGAGAAAATGGGAAGATGGAAATTGACACAGTGGAGTCTTCTGGAGCAAACTAACTTCCTTAGTCACACAGTAGGGAAAGGACAGAGCCTAGTCTCAGATACAGGGACAGTACTGGATGTTGTCAATGCTGGTGGTGGTATTTTTCTATCAGTCACACACACAGTCAATATATAGGATTGTGTTCTGTGTGCACAGCTCAAAGGCATTGCTTAGGTGTCAGGGCAGGGAGCTTCCTGTGGCCCTGAACTCCCTCCACCCACGTCTGCCCCTTTCATCCACCTCTGCTGTTTCACAGTCTATGCTGGATCCACCAGCATTCTGCAGAATCCAGACCACAGAGTGGGCCTTCCAAACAGTTCCCATCCCCTGTCCCTGACAATCTTAGGGCCACAAGCTTCAGGATGCTACCCTCTCTGGGGGAGACCCCTGGTTAATTATCCCCCTCTGCCACACTCTCCTGCCTCCTTAAAGTCCACAGGAGACAGAGCTGAAGATAACCCCCAAAGTCTGGGGTCCCCATGGCAGCCCCAAGAAGTCGGTTCCTACATTACAGTCCAGGAGAAATGGTGTTGAGTCCAGCAAGATAAGTTTGTCCACCATCTCGGGGAAGATGCAGGAGAACTAGAAAGTGACAACAGAGGAACAAGTGAGTGGGTGGAGACACAGGCTTCCCCAGAGCTGAGTCTGCTGTCCCTTCAGTGTGCTTCTCCCAGACCCCGCTGCAGACCGCAGTAACCCTACATGAGACATGGAGAAACTACACGGAACCGTCCCCAGGACACAGTGCACATGTGAAGTTGCCTGTGGCTAAGGAGGTGCTGGCTAGCTTCCGCATCCACTGTGTGAAGGGGCTCTTCCTGTCCTACTCACACTGGTCTACCCACACCCATGCCCAGAAAGGTCCCAGGCCACCCCAGAACAGCCAGCTACTCACCATGCCGCCCACAGTGCCACCTGCCAGAACAGAGACAGTGCTGACATCTAAGTGACCTCTCCAGCTCCCCATCCTCCCCAGTCCTTTCTTATGGGCTGTCCCGTCCCCAGCTCCTCTCCCACATGGGCTTGGGACTCTGCATCTTCAGCTCGTGCTTCTCCCTGGGTCACCAAGGTCCCTCCATCTGAAAACACTTACAAGGACAGTCCACACCCCCCCTGAGACCAGAGGCACTGTCCCTAAGGTAAGCGGTTGAGGACTTCTTCCTTCTCAGAGGGCCAGGGAAGGTACCAGGTACCAGGTGTCAAGTTTTCCCCTGTCCTATATCCCTCCACAGAACTCAGGGTCAGTGTAAAGCTGACTCACCAAAACTGTGGCCCATGAAGGAGAACCGAGTCCATTTAAATGCTGAAAACACAAATTCAAACAGAAGGTTTGCATGGTCCAGCCTTACTCTAAACTTCTTCCTGTGTCCTGGCTTGGAACTCCCTCCAAGCACCTGTAGCACCCCACCCAGGAGACCAGCTGAGGGGCCTCAGCTCCACTGTGGGAAGCTCCTAGTGGAGGACACAAGCTCTGCTCAGGGGCTGGGAGAACTGGAGCCAGACCCCAGGCATCAATTCCCAACCCCCGCTGTCTGCAGACTCTGCATCCCACCTGCTAGGATGAGAGGGTGTGGCAGAGCATCCCCCAACACACACGACGCCTCATGGCACTCAGGGGCTCTCGCTCACCTGCTGCCACCCTTCGGACCTCACTCACAAAATTTTGGTGGTTATACAGGAGACCTGGCTTGTAATGGGAGGAGAGTCCATGTCCCCCGAAATCCATGGCCACATAATGAAAATCTGCAGAGAGAGGAGGAAGAGGAGGGGTCTGCATGGCAGCTTCCACCCCTCCCTGTCCCTCAACCCATAGCCCCACCTTGTGGAAGAAGAGGAATGAGCCTGTCAAAGGAGTTGGCATTGTCCAGCCAGCCATGCAGGCAGAGAACTGGAGGGTTCTTCTGGGAGCCCCAGACTTTGACAGCAATGTGGCCCCAAGGCACAGCCAGCTTCAACTCTGAGAACAGACCTGTGAGGCAGAACCAGTCATTTGTCCCCTGCATCCATGGACCCAGCCCTTCCTCACCCTCACCAGTGTATGCTCCAGCATGCATGGGCGTTGGTGCTACTGGCCTATGTCCTGGCTCTGGACAGACAGACTGCCAGGTACCCTGAGGAGGGAAAGACAATCGGGTTCCCTGGATGAGAGTGAGCTTTTTTTTTTAATGTTTGAAGGTCTTTATTTTTGTTTGTTTGTTTTGCTTTTTAAAGATTTATTCATTTATTATGTATACAATGTTCTGTCTGCATACGTCTCTGCAGGCCAGAAGAGGGCACCAGATCTCATTATAGATGGTTGTGAGCAATCATGCGGTTGGTGGGAATTGAACTCAGGACCTCTGGAAGAGCAGCCAGTGCTCTTAACCTCTGAGCCATCTCTCCAACGCTGAGTAGGCTTTTTGGAAGGAACTATGGGTGTTGGAACAGAACAGGAAGCACTGGGCTGGTGGGTGCTGGCTTGAACCCTGCCACTTGGGGCTGTGTGACCTTGGACTGGTTCCTTCAGACCTCTCCACCCTCAGTCCTTTTCTGTTAAACTGGGGTAAACAGATTACACTGCTCTTACCTAGGGGACCCTTTCTAAGAACCCCCATGGGTGCCTGAAACTTCAAACATCAATGAACTCCATTCAATAAATGTGATACATTCTTTTCGTGTGTGTGTGTGTGTGTGTGTGTGTGTGTGTGTGTGTGTGTGTGTTATAAGAGCTGTGGTACCACATGTCATCACAGTTCTTACAAGGTAGAAATAGGTAGGATCAGGTATTTGAGGTCAGCCTTGACTATAGGAGACCTTGTCTTATAAAACACAAATCGCCAAAACAAACAATGTATTTAAAATTTGTGCAGTGGCCGGGTGTTGGTGGCCTACGCCTTTAATCCCAGCACTCGGGAGGCAGAGGCAGGTGGATCGCTGTGAGTTCGAGGCCAGCCTGGTCTACAAAGTGAGTTCCAGGACAGCCTCCAAAGCTACAGAGAAACCCTGTCTCGAAAAAACCAAAAAAAAAAAAAAATTGTACAGTGTTTTCTGTCTCTAGAAATATTGCATGAGAACCAAGTAAAACAATGCACATTTGTTATCCTAGTCCTGAGGAGGCAGAGACAGGTGATTTGCAGTCAGCTCAGGACAAGTTGATAAAAGGAATTTCAGGCCGCTAAAGCTACATTCAATGAAATAATGAGAGGTCCTGGAGGGCAGTCTTCAAGATGGCTGGGGCTTTTATGACAACAGACTAGCATGCAACTCAAAAACGGGCCTTGCAGTAAATGTTTTGGACGTTCGGGAACTGAACCCTTGGAAATAGAAACTGGGGAGATTACCGTGGCCAGCATTTTCTGTCTTCAGAGGCTGGCCAGAAAAGTCACAGTAGTGGGACTACTGCCATTCTCAGTACACAGATCACAAAACATAGCCACACGGAGATACAAACGATGGGCAAACTCATCCAGAAAGTCAGAGGCAGACAGCATGATTCCCGGACTCCAGCTGGGCCTACTCAGGTCCGGTGTGTCCCAGAGATGACCTTCTCATGCTGCTGGCCCCAAAGTGCAAGCCCGAATAGCGGTAGGCACCGTCCTCTAATCTAAGGGCTATCCGAACTCAGTGGTCACGTGGCTCATTAGGATCCCACAGTTTGGCTCTGCTGAATCCCGGAGCTGATGACTGGACCTGGGCAGGCAGTGGGAAGGGCGGTGAGTGTCAGCTCCACCGGCTAGAGTGAGTGGGTGCATAGGGGATCTCGCTGAGCCTCCCCCCTTCCCACTCCGATCTACGCGGCCCTGCGGGGCATTTTCACCCATTGCTCTGTTCGCGCGGTTGTCGCTCCTCGTCCAGGAGGTCACAGGAACGGGAAGGACTCAGAAGCTCGAGCTCTGCCACCGATTTTCCTGCAGTCCCACCCACCCCCGCACGCCTCCTCCCAGTCGTAGCCCCAGTTCCGCTCCAACAAGCGCCATCTCTAGGCCCCGCCCATCACCCAGGCCCCGCCCTACCTGGGCTTAGAGAGTCACAGGGATTCTGGTGCTAGGAGCTCCAGCGTCCTGGCTCCTGGCTCAGGCTGAGCTAAGGAGGGTGTTCTGGTGGGGCTGTGCTGGAGAGAGCAGAGAAGGCTCTGAAGGACATGTAGGTGCAGGGCCGATCCCTGGGCAGGTCCACCTGACACCAGGAGTGAGACACGGCCCTGGTGTTCCCTTGTCAAGCAAAACCTCCTGAGGATCCCCTCAGCATCCCAGAAGTGGGGCAACTGTGTTTCCACAGTGTTTCATGTCACCCATGTCACCACTGAGTCTACGGCCCCTCAACAGAGCCTGGCACTGGCACTACCAAGCTTTGATAATTGAATGAATTAATGAATGTATTGTAATTGAGGGTTCTGTGGAATCTGCCCACAGGCAAGGAAAGATACAACCCTGAAACAAAATCCTAGGAACCCACAGCACAAAACACTACCCAAATGAGCACATGCAATCATTGAATCTTACAGTAAAAGAAGAAATCTGTACCTCTTGCACTTTTGAAATTTTCCAGGTCAACCTCTGGGAAAACAGGAGGTTATCCCAGGCACAGCGCAGCTCACTGTCCTAACCAGTGACCCACAGATCTGGACACTGAGGGAATCAGTGTGGTGAGTTCCCCACAGGAGTGACAGGACACACCTGTGGAAAGAGGACCACAGGCTGCAGGAGGTAAGTGGAGGCTGGGCGGAGCCGCCGTGTAGAGAACATTGAGACTGGAAGTAATGGGCCCACAGGACGTGAGCTTGGACTTTTCTGAGTGAGCTGACTCTGGGGAGGGTAGGAGCTGGGACAATGCTAACTTTGCTGTTCTATTTGTTCTTTGAGGAAGGGTTGGGACTTGCTATGTAGCCGAGAATGACTGTGAACTGAGCCTTCTGCCCCCCTCTGCTAGGTTTATGCAAAGCAGGGTGTCAGACCCAGGGTTAGTGCATGCCAGGCACACACACTAACAATGTCTACACCCCCATTCCATGACACCTTTTCTATACAGTACAAGCAGTGGTACCTATGAGTTGAGGAAATGCTTTCATTCCCCGTGGAAATGGATCTTTACTGAATTATGTAGGAGCACAGATTCTCCTGGTGCCCGCCAGGCAGGCTGGTGTCTTTGCCACAGACTTGTACTTGGGCAGCAGTCTCCAGCCTGCCTGACTTCTGGGTTGGCATCTCCTGTACCTTTGACCTCAAAACTGCCTGGGTTCAACCAGATCTTTGAACAGACATGGTCTCAGCTGGCTCCTGTCTGTCCTGCTGGTCCACGACCTCAGTCACCCTCCCTCCATCCAGCCTCATCCTCATCCTCACAGTCCATTATTTTTTTTCAAAAGATTTTATTTATTTATTGTGTATACAGTCTTCTGGTTACATGCCAGCAGAGGGCACCAGATCATATTCAAGGTGGCTATGAGCCACCATGTGGTTGCTGGGACTTGAACTCAGGACTCTGGAAGAGCAGTCAGTGCTCTTAACCTCTGAGCCATCTCTCCAGCCTCCTCACAGTCCACTATTATCCAGTCTTTTTCTCACCTACCTCTCCATGTCCATTCCTGTAATTCCCTTGGATTCAGTACTCATGGCCCTGTAAGACAAACTGCTTCCTGCTGTGCTCTTCTGTGGTGATATTTTGTTTGTGCTGTAAGAAATAAAGCCTGCCTGAATCAGAGTGCAGGGCAGCCAGGCTCTAGTTCTTACCTCTACTGAATCCTCAGAACAAAGGGCTGTTCCTGTTCCTAGGACTCCTCAGACTGAATGCCCTGAGCTCCTGTCTCCTCCCACCTTATATTCCTCTCTCTGCCCAGGCATATCACTCCGGCCTCAATCCCATAGTGCTGGGGTCAAAACTGTGAACTACTCTGTTTCTCCTTTAGACGGATTCAATCTCCTGTAGCCCAGAGTGACCTTGAACTAACAGAGATCTGTCTGCCTCTGTCTCTCACGTGCTGGGATTTAAGTGTGCCACCACTGCCTGGTCTCTATGGCCAACTGTGGCCAACTATTGTGGCTAGCTCTGCACTCTGATCTTCAGGCAATCTTTGTTAGATCACAGTGTATCACCACAAGGGGCTGGAAAAATGGCTCAGCAGTTAAAAGCACTGACTGCTCTTCCAGAGGACCCTGGTTCAACTCTCACACCACCCACACGGCAGCTCCCAACTGCCTGTAACTACAGTTCCAGGGGACCGTTTCAGGCAAAACACTAATGCACATAAATAAAATAAAAACATCACCACACCCTCCATTCCATCCCACTACTACCACAAGCTCCCACAACTCCCTCTGCTCTAGCTCTGATTTTACCTCTGTGTGAAAATCTGGGTTCTTCTCATGCCAGCTGGGGAGACGTGGATCTGTTTTTTGGGACAGTTTTTCTCTGTGTAGAACAGGCTGGCCTGGAACTCACAAGATCCCTCTATGTCTTCCGAGTGCTGGAATTAAAGGCATGCACCATCACCAGAGATCTGCTTCTGAAAAGTAGGATATGGTTGTTTTAAAACTATTTCCCCCTAACATTTACCAGAAGGCCTTTCACACAGGAGGGATTCAATCAATGGCTGAGGATAGGATTGGCTGAGAAAGGCTAGGGTCAGCCTACCCCAGGCTCTTCCTAGGGGCTCACATAAGCAGCAGAGAGTGAGTGTTTTTTAAGGTCTTATGTTCTTACCTGGTGCTTAAGCTTCCTGGGATTGGAACAGCAGGCATATCCAGAGAGGTGGAAGGGATCTCATAATTGCTCACATCCCCAGCTGAGAGAGACAAGAGTTCCCCAGGATTCCCTTCTTCATCAGCAAGAGGAAGCCCACCACCACTACCAAGTCTGTGAAATGGAAACCTAGGCATCTATTCATAGGGCACAAGTGTCTTGCTCTGAAGAAATTAAACCTGCAGGAATACTTCACTGTTTGGGTGAGCTATGGCATCAGAAAAGCAGTTATTCGGTGATAGGGATAGAATAGAATAATACCTAGCTCTACCCTTCTCCTACTGAGTAGCCCTGAATATTTTGTAGCAGAAAATGGAACTCAAGACTTTCAACTTAAGGTAGATGAATCAGGGTTTGGAAAAAAAAAGTCAAGAAAAAGCCACAGACTGGCTGTAGCACAGGTTTAAATAAATCCAGAGTCTATACAATACCCAAAATGTCTGTGTCTCAGTTGACAATGACTCACAAATCTCCCATGGACATCAACCACAGGATGGCAGAGGCAGTGGAATTAAGAAGGCCTTTTCATTTTCTTACTATTTATTTTTTTGACAGGGTTTCGCAAAGTCACTTTCTAGCCAAGACTGGCCTTGAAAATGGGGATCTTCAGATGTGGTACAGCTCCAGCTTTAAGAACCATTTTAACATAGCCATTTTGAAAATAGTATAATGGACAATTATGAATCCACACTTTGCTGCAGGATGTCTTTCTGTGTGCTGTGAATATGCACTGCTCTTATTGGATCTTAGTTTCACAGTCTCATGCTGTCAGCTCAGAGAGGAGTCTCCCAAAGCTGCCTGCAAGATGAAGCTGGCTGCCAGCCTCCAGGAGCTAAGCTGCACGGCGGTTCCCGAAGTCTCACACAAGCCTCATGATGTGTGGTGGAAATAACTTTTTCTCATGCAGACAGAAAAAAAAACAGGCTAAAAGGTAAACAGAAAAACCTTAAAACAGGTTCCAGTGTGTTTTATAATATGTGCAGGCTCAAGAGAGAAAGAATTTGGCTATAGACAGCCATAGAAATAAATATATAGTTAATATAATATAATAAGGTCTTTAATGAGAAAATAAAATGAATAAATAAGCAACACAGAAATGGGAAATACACAGGGAGTCCAGATCCTCTATACTATTGTGACCTCAAATTTTTTTGAATGCTGACAGGCAAACAACAGCTGCTGAGAGACATAAGATTACAAGAAAACTACTAAAATATGCCAACTTAAATATTTTTAAAATGCCTTAACTTTAAAACATAAGTAAAAAATATATTTGTAAAATGAAACTTAAAAGATGCATTGCTTTGGAGAAGTGGTTTTCCTTTTGTTTCCACAGGAAACAAGAAGTGGTGGATTCCTTCCAGATTAAGATGAACCAAATTAGATCAAGGGAGACCTCCTGAACCTTGACAGGTGAGATCTAACAACAAAGGTTATAATTTATCTTCCCAGATTTGGTCATTATCTCAGTTTTCTCAGGAACCCTATAAGTGCCTTTGCCCACAGGCAACAGGAAGCAGTCTGGAGAAAATGATGCTCACATCCCCAAGAGTTGGATGGTATGGATGGTATTTGGTTCCTTGGTAGGTCATGGATGTTTGGTATATAGGGAAATATAGGAATAAAGGAAAAAAGACAACTATTAATCTCAGATATTTTGCATTGGCATGCATTTTGATACAATGATAACAATTTCAAGTTAATTTTCCTACACTGTATGTATGTTTCCATTCTTGTTTAAAGGGTTTTTGTATATTGATGTGAATTTAAGGTTACTGTCCTTATATTACACACATCTATTTTTATTTTTGCCTAAAGTCATACCTACACAGCTTGCTTAATTATGCAATAAGAAGTATTAGTCCTTAAGAGATATTCAGAATAATTAAGAAATACAGGGTAATAGTCACCCATATCTATTGAGCTTAAGTTAGTTAGGCTTTCAAGGTAATACAGAGGTATATTTCAGATAGATAGGTAATCTTCAAATGCTTCAAAACCTACAGAATATGGCATTTCAAATGTTTTAATGACTTAGACTTTTCTTGACATGAGATGCATCTGCTCTTGGCAGGACCAATTACTTCAAAGAAGATATGGGCATCAAAGAAACTCATTATGGAGTTTACTGTCAACATGGCAAAGCTATCCATTTGGGCAAGAAACTGCTCTGGCCTGCACTGCTTGACAGTATGCTGAATAAACTGGACATGCAGCACCCACAGGAAAATGACCACTAAACATTGCCAAAACGTGGTGGGGTGGCCCTTCAGGTTCCTGCTTCACAGAAGAAACTGCCAGACATTCTGCAGGACACAGAGCAAAGTGGCTGATGAACTTTGCCAATAGAGGTGGGACAGTCCCTCAGATTTCCTGCTTCACTGAAAAGTCTGCCAGATGCTCAAGGCCTATAGGCTAAAGATGGATGCTCCAGTGTCACAGAAGGACTTTGGGTGGCTGTCCAGGCAGACAGAAGGCTCTGTCATCTCTAGAGTTTGGGAAGTTGTTTGCAATGTATTTCCTGTTTACTCCAGTAATATTACATACTTCTGGAGTGTTTGATGGAGTTGAAGACTGGATAATTATAATTATAGTTTCTTTAGTTTTGATAAATGATAAATTAGATATGAAACTGTAGACTCACAAAGATAGGGGAAATGATAGTGTTTTCTCTGATTTTGTGAAATACAAATAGACCAAATATTGTTAACTGTATTTTTGATTGATAACTGTTTTGTTTTGCAATTTTAGTGTGTTAAAGTTAAACCCTTCCTTTTTGATTAGACATAAAAAGGGAAATAATGTAGGTTGCTTTTCTGTAAGCTACAAATATGTGTGGCTTTCATTGGTCAATAAATAAAGCTGCTTTAGCCTATCACAAGGCAGGATAGAGCTAGGTGGGAAATCCAATCAGAGATACAGGAGAAGAAAGGGGGATCATGGGACATACCATCAGCCGCCCAAGGAACAACATGCCAGCTGACCAGTAACACTATGACCACATGGCAGTACTTAGATTAATAGAAATGGGTTAATTTAAATGTAGCAGTTAGCTAGTAATATACCTGAGTCATCAGGCAAACTTTTATAATTAATATCAAGCCTCTGAGTGGTTATTTGGGAAGTGGCAGGCAGGCAGGAGAAAAACATCCTTACAACACTTGAATAAAATCTTGAAAGTATTAGCAAAGAAAAACCTTTTAGAACTAAGAAAACAAAGCCAGGTGGTAATAGCACAGGCTTTTAATCTCAGCACTTGGGAGGCAGAGGCAGGCAGATCTCTGTGAGTTTGAGGACATCTTGGTCCACTAAGCAAGTTCCAGGACAGGCTGGAAACTACACTGCCTGTCTAGAAAAACACATGAAACAAACAAAAAACCAAAGGAACAACAACAACAAAAAGTACAGGCAAAGGATGGAAAGAGGAACAGAGCACTGAACTTGGAGGTGGAACACGAGAAACTGGGCTGAGATAAACTCAGCTGGTTAAGGTGCTCATCTGAAACAATGTACATAAATCGCCTTGGTGGCACACACGGTTATTCCCAGCACTCGGGGAAATGGAGGCAGGGGGATCAGTGTTCAGACCTCTGTAGGCTAAGTGAGACCTCTGCCTCAAAGAAAAAGGTTTGACACGGGGTCTCACTGTCACCTCACATGGTCCGGCACGCACAGGTATCCTTCTGTTTCAGCTGGGATTATAGCCATGCCCAGCGGGAAAAAGTATATCTGAACTCACTTCAATTTCTAAAAGTTTAAAATTCTAGGGACAGTCTCGCTAATGCACACCTGTAACCCCTCACTTTGGGGCAGAGGCAGACCGATCTCTTTGTGATTGAAGCCCACGTGGGTGGCCAGCGCCAGCTCTAGGACAGCCAGGGTTGTGTGCAAACCTGTTGGTGGTGGGGCTTTTTTTGTTTTTGTTTTTGTTTTTTGTTTCTGTGCTGTGTATAAAAAGTAGCCCCATTTGGCGGAAGTAGTTTGCCAGTTTTTTGTTTTTTAAGGGATTCCTAGCTGCTTGCTGTTTTTCCTCACACTACTGCATAGCCAGGGAGGTTTTAGAGAGTATGCTGTCTTTCTTTTGCTTTTTAAATTAAAACATTTTTTTTCTTCTTCACTGCTTCTGACCAGGGACCTTATTTTTAATTTTTGAATACTTTTCTTTTGTGTGTCTGAGCACCCCTTGTGTGTCTCATATCCCAGGAAAACAGAAAAGGATGCAGCTGGAACTGGTGTTCTGGGGGTTGTGAGCCACTATGTGGCAGCTTTGCGAGACCCTAATTAGTCCCAATAAAAAAACCCGGAGTCAGTATCCAGTAAAAGCTGAAAGATCAGAAGTGAAGGGGCAGGCACTGTCACCTCTTACCTCTCAGACTCCTCAGACCAAAAAGGGCCAAATTCCTGTCTCTGCCCAACCTCAACTTCCTGTCTCCTGTCTGTACAGACCTCCAGACCTCTATGGTTAATGGGTGGCTAGCTCCACCCTCTGATCTCCAGGCAAGCTGTATTTGCTATAACACAAACAAAATATCGCAGCATTTCCTTTTAGGTCTTAAATAAAAGAGAAAGTTATAACTAACATAGAAAAACTACATCCAAAAGTACAATAACTATGTATAGTATATACAGTCAAGAATTACATTCACAATGTCTAGTTCATTTACATTTGACAAATTCAGAGAGAATACTTGATTATCTACCTGATATTGGTGAGTCCAAAGCTTTGCCCCTAATTTAAGCTCTATCCTAATTTGCCTTACTAACCCAAAACTATCCTTTTACATCTCTCAACTTTATACACTTTACATCTCTTTTGTGACTTTCTTTTCTGAATTTGTTAGCAAGAACAAAATATAACTAAATTTTCTAGTCTTCAGCTCCCTCAGAACCCTGAGAAGGGAGTAATATCACCTGAGTAAGCCAGAAGTGCAGGAAAGCAGGATGGAACCCTTGCTGTGGGCCCCATCCTCTCTTTGGAGACTCAGAGATCTCTTTTAGGCACCATCATGCTTCACTGCAGAAAAGTAAGCATTTTAAATTTCATATACAGCAGATCTCAAAGAGGCTAAAGGCTCAATATTTGTTATGTACATCCAGAGTACAAAAACTTCATTCCTAGCTATCTGATAGAGACTCAAACCTGAAATCATGTACAGGAAGCTAGATGGAGCCTTCTTCTACAATTAGTAGGTATTCATATAGGACCATTAATATCATGACAAAAAGTTTTAAAACACATACATATATATATAGCATATATATTAATCTTATATATTTACAGATAATATTTGTTGGGGAAGTCCTGTGTATATGTCAATAAAGCACTGTTGGCCAATAGGGAAGTAAGATAGGTGGGACTAGGAGTAGAGGAGGACTCTGGGTAGGAGAAACACAGGAGAAATTCAGGAAGTCAAGATGTAACACCATGGGGTAGGAAGCCCGGAAACCTCTCCGGTAAGAGAAATACTTAGATTAACAATTATGGGGTAATTACTTAAGTCAGAGCTAGCCACTAAGAAACAAGCAAGGCCAACAGCTTCATAATTAATATAGCCTCCTGTGTGTTTATTTGGGACTGATGCGGCTCTGAAACCAGGTTGGTGGGAAGGCTTCCCTTTACAAATATTGATACCTTAAGAAAAGTGTTACAGAGTCAAAATAAAACCAAAGACTTGTGAGATTAGTGGCAATAAAGCTGTCCCTAAAGTTTTGTTTTTCTTCTGTCCCATACCAGGTGGCTCTTCTGACATGGCAGAGATTTTGGATTTTCCTTTAACAAGCATGATTAGATTTAGAGAAGGAGAGAGCCACACTGTAATTCAAAGCCAGCTTTGAATTTTAATTGGATTGGGACTACAAAAAGACCATTTGCATTATATGTCTGTAAAGAACAGCAGAAACAAATATTTGGGAAGATTTATGAACTTTTATCTTGTTGGGGATGTGATATATCAATAGGCCAATTCTTTTTCTTGAATGATTTTTTTCTTGTCTTCACATGTGTCATTTGTCCAGTGGTCTTCAGATGCCTTAGCTGGATTCCTTCATTCTCCCAAAAGACGAAAAGAAAACCCTGCCCTAACGCTAACTTTGGGAAGGCTTCCTTTTGGCAAGTTATATCTGCTCAAATGAAAAGCATTTGTTAGTCATATGAGTTAGTTCAGACTGAATGATGCACTACCACTGCTTCCAATCAAGAGCTCTCCCTCCCTACTTGGTTGTTCAGTGGTCCTAGCCTCATCTTTCCACCACGTCCTCCAATGTAGTTGAGGACCAGGCTCCCGTACTGCTGGAACCAAGTCTCTCCAGTCTTGTGGGATAATTCTGTTATGAGTTGACTATGAGTTTAACATCTGCTTCAAAAAGGTGAATGCATACCATATGAGACTATTGCTTCCTTAAATCTCTTCAAATCTAACATTTTCACAGGAGTCCATCCAGCTCTTGTGTAATCCTGGGATACCTGTCATTTTGCACTTCCAGTAAGGTGACTGGATATAGTAAGGTTGGTTGTTTGAAACCCTGGGCTTTTCCTATCTAACCTTATAATTTTTTTTTTGGTTTTACCAGACAGGGTTTCTCTGTATTGTTTTGGAGGCTGCCGGTCCAGCCCGGCCTCGAACTCACAGAGATCCGCCTGCCTCTGCCTCCCGAGTGCTGGGATTAAAGGCATGCGCCACCACCGCCCGGCTAACCTTATAATTTAATGCTGAGATTGGTTCTCCTTTACATTCCTTTGGCTGGGTCTGGATATCTCTATAATCTGTTTTATTAAGTTTTTCTAAGACATATCTTAGCACTCATTTTAACCAACTATTTTAGAGATAAGGCAAGAATAATCAAACTGATAATGTTTATAATTGACATTATGTAAATCCCATTTGTGTTAATTATCCTCTCATTTAATTGTCCCCTTTGTAAACCATCCATTATGAATCATACAGAGACCTAACTCTCTCCCCACTGCAATAGTATCTCCCCCCCTTTTTCCCTCCTTTTTTTAGGTTTCTTTGAGACAGGGTTTTTCTGTATAACACCCTTAACTGTTCTGGGACTTGCTTTGTAGACCAGGTTGGTCTTGAACTTACAGAGTCTTGCCTGCCTCTACCCCGAGTGCGACTCCACTGTCCAGTGTTTCCCATTTTTTAATGTGCGCCAAACTTTTTTTAAAACTAAATCTCCCTTCTAAGGATCCCAACTGTCTCACCAAACCTGCTGAAGTTGGCGATGAAGATGATGGTGAGGTAGGAGACTGTCCTGGTATTCAAGGCAGCTACCTAGTGTGGCAGCAGCCCAAGGAGGGGATGCAGGGAAAGCCCACAACCCACCAGGAGAGGGCGCTCCACACACAGGGAAATGTGGGGCAGAGGACAGAAGGCAGGAGCTGACTAAAGGCAGAGCTGGTAGGTGGGGAGGGGCTAGCATTGGCAGCATTGGGAGCCCAAGCACCTGTGGAGTTTACTGCAGATAGGTGCAACGGGAAAAACCCAGACTCATCCAGAAGGCCTGGGGGGAAAGAAGGACAATCTAGCCAGTGGGGTGGTGACTCCAGCCACATTCGGCTATGGCGTGTGCAGGTGGCTGCAGAGCCACAGGCAGGAGGATTTTTCATGAATTCATGCACCTCGTTGAGCACCTGATGAAGTGCGATCCTAGTTGTATTAATAATAAACATCCAGAGTGAGAGACGGGATAAAGCTGAAAGACCAGAGAAGAAAAGGACCAGCTACAGTCACCTCTTACCTCCCCCACTCCTCAGCACAAAAAAGGCAGAGATCCTGTCTCCACCCTGCCTTATCTATCCTGTCTGTCTATACAGACCTCCAGTCCTCTATGGTTAACGTGTGGCTAGTTCCACCCTCTGAAAACCAGGCAAGCTTTGTCAGAACACAGAGTATCACAATACATGGGCCTTCTGTAAGAGCAACAAAGCTTTTAACAGTCCAGCCATCTCTGGTCCCCACGGTCTACTTTCATCTAGTGCAAACAGAACTTGATGCTTTCCTGATGTGGAAGCCCTGTGTATATGTCAATAAAGCACTGTTGGCCAATAGGGAAGCAAGATAGGTGGGACTAGGAGTCCAGGAGGATTCTGGGTAGAAGAAACACAGAGAGTCAAGATGTAACTGGCATAGGGATAAGAAGCCCGGGAAGTTCTCTGGTAAGAGAAATACTTAGAATAACAATTATGGGATAAATACTTAAGTCAGTAGCCAGTAAGAAACAAGCAAGGCCAACAGCTTCATAATTAATACAGTGTCTTGTATGTTATTTGGGGACTACAACACGGCAGAGCCCAGGTGACTGGTGGGGAAAAACCAAGCGGCAGACAAGGAAAAGGCTTCTCTCTACACTTTCCCAGTGTAGTTTATGTTAAACCATGTTTCCTTGGTCCTCAGAGTCGATCAGTGACTATGAAGATTCCGTGTTCAATCCCGAGGCCCTTAGGGTCGAAGTAGACACGTTCATGGAGGCCTACGACAAGATGATAGTTGAGGTAGGGGCTCATAAGGCCCCCACTTATCTGTGTGTGGCCATGGGGAAGCAGCACCACAAGTATTGCGTGTTTAGTGTGGTGCCCGTGAGACAATGGTGGTGGAAGCCATTCCTTGGTTACCGTGCAGGGTGCAGGCTCCTATTTTTGCTTGCTGAAACCTGGACCGCCTGTCTGGGTGACAGGGACTCTAAATGGCCTGCAGGTGAAGGGAGTGTCATTGATGTGTCTGTTCTTCAACACTTACTGTGGGCACTCAGGACACAGACACTGTGTGTGCCCAAGGTGGTTACTGCAGGGGGCAGCACTGGGCCTCTAGGCAATCAATCGGACAACCTGCTGCTGCTGCAGAGCCCCGCCCAGCCACAGTCTCTTCCATGCAGGAGGAGACCAAGGCCAAGGAGGAGGAAGGAGTCCCTGATGAGGAGGGCTGGGTGAAGGTGACGCGCAGGGGCCGCAGGCCTGTGCTCCCTCGAACAGAAGCTGCCAGCCTGCGAGTTCTGGAGAGGGAGAAAAGGAAACGTGCCCGCAAGGAGCTGCTCAACTTCTATGCCTGGCAGCACCGAGAGACCAAGATGGAGCATAAGGGACACCTGAGGGCACCCCAGAGATCTGGGACAGGGAGCAGGGTGTCCTCAGGCACATCCTCTACAGGCTCAGGATCTGAGTCCCTGTCCACAGTGCCCCTACTGCTCCCCAGACAAAGATGGTATTTGCCCGGGGGCAGAAGCACAGGGGCAGGGACCTGCCAGCCCCCAACACAGTGCTGAGGGAAGGACTGGGGGTCAATGGAGGACCAGGGCGGCCTGCTTGAGTGTTCCTCGTGAGAGTACAAGCTCTTGCTGCTGTCAGCATACATGCTGCTCACTGGACACTTGTGTAGGTGTGAGGAGGACTGATCCTCTCCTGAGCATGGAGTGCACTCAGCAGCTGCCTTCACACCCCACCTTTGTTGGCACTGTCACCTGCCCCACTGTCTCCCACCCCTCACATGGTCCAGCCCTGAACCCCCAGCTGCACCCTAGAGATGCAGGAGCCACCTCTGACATAGGTCACTTGGTGACTACCTGCTGATTCTGAAGTCCCCTACCCCAAGGCTCCATCTGGGGAAAGGGGTCCTGGGAATGCTTCTTCTCAGGGAGCAGGAGAAGGGGTAGGAGTCCTGCTTTCTCTGGGCCTCTCTTGTCCCTGGTACATTTTCATCTCGGAACCTGGCCCATCATCATCCCACCTCAGCCCCTAGAGTGGCTGTAGCTAAGTGTGCAGTTCTGTTCCACTGCAGGATCCTAACTTACCCAGAGCACAGCAGGGGTAGAGGGGGATGGGGTGGGAGAGGGGGAACGTGCAGAGTTGCCCTGGGTCATGGGGGGGGGAGCCTGTTTAAGTGGGGCAGCTGGCAGTTACCACACAGGCACTCAGTGTGACTCGCCTATGTCCCTTCAACCCCCAGATCTGGCACAGCTGCGCAAGAAGTTTGAGGAGGACAAGCAGAGGATCGAACTGATGCGTGCCCAACGGAAATTCCGACCCTACTGAGCTGTTCTGGTCCCTGGAGAGCAGGCTTTGAACACAAGGACCAGCAGGACTGCTCCCTCACGGACTGTGCTTTGGGAAGCAGACACCAGGCCAAGAAGCTGCTGCTGTGTCCCCAGCTCCATCTCTGCACCTACAGGCTGGCAGTGCAAGGCACGGGAGGATGTGGTAAAGAGAGCTGCTCCTTCCTCCTAAGCCTGTAGAGACACCTGGGAAACCTGACTGACCTGCTCCCGCCCTTTGCCCTCTGTGCAGCCCCTGCCCGCAACAGAGCCATCTGCAATGCAGTTAACATGGGAGAGGATTTTATTGCCACACAGCCTGGGACCAGGACCAGCTCCAGGGACCCATGCCCAGTCCTGCTCCCTCAGGGTCACCAGCTCACCTGCCCCCTTCATGAAGTCAGATATCAAAGGTCAGAAACGTTTTACCCCCTTCCCCTAGCTCAGCCCCAGGATTCTCTGCTGCCTCTCTTGGGCTTTGAGCCCAGTGAGACCCATCCCACCTTTTGTGGGCTGAGGGTGCTGGACAGACAGTGTGAACAAGCTCCAAGACCAGAGCTACATCCTTGAAGTTGTCCTGGGTTGGCTCTGGAGGAAGGAGCTGACAACTCCAGCCACAAGGTGGTGGTCGTTCATGTGGACGTAGTGATTGCCTGGGACTTCCACATACTGGAACCGCTGGAGAAAGGGGGCAGGGGGTGAGATGGTGCCCACTCAGGAGTCTCTCCCTTAGCTGACTGCCTCCAAGTGGGTCAGGGACAACCTCTCTTCCCAGCAGCTTGGGGACTTGGAGGCTGTTCCAGGAATGTAGGCATCTGAGCTGTGAGACTATGGTGCTCAAGGGGGAGTCACAGTCAGGGTCCCTGCCAGTTTTGATGGACATGAAGCACTGTCATCTCCATGAAGGGCAGCTTCAGGACAGCTCCCACTGCAGAGCACCCTGAATAGGAGATCCCCCTTCCTGGTAGCATCATTGCACTGTGTGCAAAGGATACAGGCTTAGGCGATATAAGTGGATGATGACCAGAGAGGGCCCCGACCTACAGAGGATCCTGGTTCCAGCACAGGCCTCCCCCTGCGTGGTAGCCATCAAACTTGATAATGTGTGCGTTCCAGGATTCATGGAGGCAAGTGCAGGGCTGCTTCTAAGAGCGGGGCCCACAGTAAGCCTGGCCAGGGGTCAGGTTCCTGAATTTTATGTGTCCAAGCTGTGGGTACCGCCCATGGAGGCGGGAGTTGCCAACTCAGGAGATCCAAGTCAATTTCCTATGACATGGGGTTCAAAGCAGAAGACATGCCCAGCCTGTCAGCCTCTCCTGGCACGCCTCTTACCTCTTTGAGGACGGTTCTTAGTGTGTCCACCATTATGAGCAGGGGCTTCTTCTCATGGTTGGCTTGTCTCACATCGTAGTACCCATGTTTTGCTCTGGAAGCAGAAGTTGGATTGTCTCTTGGTGCTGAATCTTAACAGAGCCCTGTACCATGTCTGGGTTTCAGGACCTGAAGAGCCCAAGCCTGGGTTCCTCCCGTTTTCCTTCAGCTATGTCCCTGTGAGCCTAGACTGCCGCTGAGGTTCAGTCATTTAGTCCTGGTAGCAGGCTAGCACGAGCTGATGCTGCAGGGAGCAGCTTCCAGTACTGTGGGAGGTGGGGGCACTGACAGCTGAGCTGAGATCTGAACTCACTCTCAAGGCCAGGCTTTTCTTTCAAATAAGACTACTGAGGAATAGTGTACATGTCACACAACCATCCCCCTGCCTGTCTGAAGCACACTGCAGCCTAGGCTGGCCTCAAACTTGTCACAGCCTTGCCATGCTCTCCCTAGTCCTGAATTGCAGGTGTGAGGCAGCATGCCCAGCCAATTCCTTGTTTTTAAATGCACATCCGCCTTAATTTATGACAGTGTTAACATTTCCCTCAATTCCTTAACGAGTTGAAAATTTAATTTAACAAAAGTCATTAGGCTAGGCATTGTTGGTGCACACCTTTCATCCTAGCACTGGGGAGGCAGAGGCAGGGGAATCTCTATGAGTTCGTGGCCAGCCTGGTCTACAGAGAGAGTGCCAGGACAGGCTCCAAAGCTACACAGTGAAATCCAGTCTTGAACAACAACAACAACAAATACAAAAAGAAAAAGAAAGGCATTAGTTAAGCTTGTAAACATCCTAGCACTAGCCAACACTAGAGGATCAAATTTTCTCTGATTTTCCTGTTGTCCCACCACCAAGAATAAAAGAAAGGATAAGGATAGACCAACAGTGTATTGCTAGGCAAGGAACACATCCTAATTCAAATTTCCCAAATGTGAAGACAATCACATGGGTCTTCAGGCTTAATTTGGCTGATCCAGCTAGGGCCGTGTCCCCTCCTGTATCACTCCAGGTGCCTCCTTCCTGATGCTGCCCTCACACAGGACAATCTTCCCCATAGAGTGGGACTTAGCAAGCTCCCAACATTGCCTGTGCCCGACTATGATGTGCATTCTGCTTCCTCAGCATGAGAAACTGGAGTCATAAGCACAGCCCATGTTCACCTTCCCCAAAGACCTGCTGATCAGTGCTGCAGTCCTCACCCCTGACCCATGCTTCCCGCAGTCCTCACCCCTGCCCCTGCTCCCCTGCAATCCTCACCCCTGACCCATGCTTCCCGAAGTTCTCACCCTGCTCCCCTGCAGTCCCCACCCCTGCTCCTGCTCCCCTGCAGTCCCCACCCCTGTTCCTGCTCCCCTGGAGTCCCCACCCCTGCTCCTGGCCCCCTGCAGTCCCCACCCCTGCCCCTGCTCCCCTGCAGTCCCCACCCCTGCCCCTGCTCCCCTGCAGTCCCCACCCTGACCCTCCTCCCCCACAGTCCTCACCCCTGCTCCTGCTCCCCCGCAGTCCTCACCCCTGCTTCCAGGTTTCCTCTTGCTTTGCCTTCCCCCTCCCAGCACCTGATGACAGTGATGGCTCCTGAGAGAGGTGGAGTGGACTGTGGTGTGTCACTGGAAGAACTAACACCTTGTGCCGCACTCAGCAGTTCCTGGTCTCTGGGTTCTAGACTCACCTGATCAGCAACACATCGGCCTGCAGGCGGCTGATAAAGTGCACTAGCATCTCCTTGCTCAAGAAGTCAAAGCAAGTCTCTGGCTGCAGAAACAAAACCAGGGAAAACCCTTGCTACAAAGTCCCGTGTGCACCTGTAGTCAGAGACCTCATTTCAGGGCGCCTGAGTTCCAGTGAGGTCAGCTGGGCCACGCACCCAGGAGGCCAGTGTCCACCAAGTCACTTACTCATCAATCTTCTTAGTTCTGTCTCCCACCCCCATATCTCTTCTCCCCTCTGGTGGACTCCATTCACAGACCACGTTACAGCTGGGGGTGGCTGTTGACTTGAGGACACTTCAGGGACTATTTAGGACGAGGAGCCCCATGCAGACCCTTCCCTTTGGAGAGGCAGCTGTGGGCTCTGGATCTGCCTTGCATAGCTCATTCCCTTCATGAAACTGCTTCCACTTGAGAGAAATGTGTTTGGACCACAGCACAGGGTGAGTCCTCCATACTGTCTCCACCCCGTCCTCGCTGCTGTCCTTGCTGTTTAATATGGCTTTGCTCCAGTGCCCAAATGGAGACCTGCAGCCCCGTGCAGCTACTGATGGACACGGTAGGTCACGTGCATGGCAGGTGTGATATGCATGCTAGGATCAGGAGACTTCCTAGGAGACAGGATACAGTCAATACAGGTTAAGATGTCAGCACGGCTGGGCTGAGACCATAGGTCAGTGGCTGAGAGCCTGCCTGTTATACATTGGGCCCTGGTGAGTATCTGATACCCAGTCTATACACACTGGGAAACATTCACTCCTGGATAGGACAGATGTCTCAGTAGAGTCCTTGGGACAAGACCTGAACCTGATCCTCAGACTTCACGTTTAAAACAACTGGGCATGCTGAGACATTCCTATAGTTTCAGCCTCAAGATGGAGGGACAGTGGATCCTTGGAATGTGCTGGCCACCACCTTAGTGTATTTGGAAAGTCTAAGACCATCAAAAATGGATAATAAATAGATGTGAGCATTGTGGCTGGGGAACTATAGCTGAGGGTGACCTCTGACCTGCACATGTACATCATACACATGCTCACACAGACACACACAAGGTCACTCCTTGTGCTGCTCCTCAGATTAAGATCACCATGGGTACATTTTCAAAACAAAGTTTGCCACATCACCTATGAGGTCCCACAGTGTCTCAGTTCTGTTCTCAGAGCAGAGCAAGTGCTGGAGAGCTGTGCCACGCTGCCTCCCGGGGAGGGCAGGTCTGTGGCCTCACTGCCAAGAAGTGTGGTGGGCAGGGGTGGGGTGGGATCTAACCCTGGCCACTGCCAACAGCTAACAGAAGGTGGCATCAGACTCAGTCAGATGGGGACTTGGGCCTCAGCCTCTAATCTTCCTCCTTTTCCTCAGGAACTGGAATTTTCTGGCTCAAGGGTACAATCAGGCCTCAACCTTAAGTTAAAGTTGGTCCCAGGCAAGGCTTATGGGATGTTACCTCTGCTCTTGCCTGCAGATGTGAAACTCTTCTGAGTTTCTATGGCAGCTTATTTCTCCTCTGTGTGCTGACCCTGCTGATGGCCCCTGCCTGTCCCCTTTTGTCAGCCTCTTGTCCCCCTCAATGTGTCTTAACTTTTAATTTTATTTGTTTCCTTGTTTAGTTATTCATTTGTTTTGTGATTTTTCACACAGGGTTTCTTTGTGTAACAGTTCTGGTTGTCCTGAAACTCACTTTAGAGACGAGTCTGGCCTCAGACTCACTGAGATCCACCTGACTCTGCCTCCCAAGTGTTGGAACTAAAGGTATGTGACATATGACTGGGCTTACTTTCTTGTTTTCTTTCTTTCCTTCCTCCTTTCCTTCTTTCTTTCATCCTTCATTCTTTCCGTTTTTCTTTTTTGTGTAAAATTCCTTCAATTTTATTTCTTGACAGGCTTTTATTTTCAGTGATAGGATTAAGCTAACAGTAAGGTCAAATGGACAGCCAGCTCTGAGGCATTTTGCACAGGACACAGGATGTGAGACCTGGACCCAGGTCCTTGTGCCCTGCTGGTCCTGAGACTCACCTGGGTCAACCCAGAGGGGAGATCGGCTATGTTCTCTAACCTTCCTGCCCCACTGCTGGCTTCCTTCTCTCTACAACTGTCTCTGAGAGACTTCTTCCATGAGGGAGCGTGGAAATGATACACAGTCTTGAGACAAGGATCTGTATCTGTGTACGTGCACATGTATGAAAAGATAGTTGGGGACACTTGGGGAAAGTATGTCAATGCATGCACACATGGTCAAAGTCATAAAAGGGATCTGGGGACGTAGCCGTTGGAATAACACTTGCCTAGGGTGCACAAGTCTCAGGTTCAGTGGCCGGCACCCGCCTTCCCCGTGTGTGTGAGAGAGACAGATTGGGGATGACACCAGAACCTTTGTGCACCGTTGGTGGGAAGATGAAACAGAGGAGCCTCTGGAGACAACAGTTTAGCACCTTCTAAAGATCAGTCACAAGTTACCCTGGGCTCCAGCAAGTCTCTTGTGCCATATCCAAGATCTGGAAGCAAGGACTCAGACACTTGTACTCGTGTTACAGCAACACTGATCTGAATTGCCAAAACACGAATCCCAATGTCTATGGGCAGAGGGCTAGACATGGAAAATGTGGTGTGGGCTAGCAAGATGGCTGTGTATAAACGCATGCTGTAAATGACTGAGCTTGACCATCGCAGTCATGTGGAGGAAGGAGAGACTCCCACGAGTTGTCCTGACTCCCACACAAGCGTCCCCCTGACATTACATACATGCTCGGGCACACATACACATGCAGGCACACACACACACATGCACACACAAACACATGTGCACTCACACAAATAAAAATTATATACATTAAAAAACAAATGTCAAAAAGATGTTTAAAGAAAAAAACCTCATGAAGATTTGCGTGCCTCTGTCTCCACGTGCTGGGATTACAGTCCCCAGTATGGAACAGCTAGTTTTTGGTCTCACAAAGGTATAAACATGGACATGTGTTTCACATGGAAGGTTCTGGAAAGCATGATCCTGGGGAGAAGAATCCAAACTCAGAGGACAAACATAGGTATTTCATGAAAGGAAAATCAAACAGTCAACTTCACAGGGACAGTAAAGTAAATTAGAGTTTGCTGGAGAGACAAGTGAGGACTTAGTGTTTTAACAGGTTCAGTGTTTACTGAGGATGACAGAGGTTGGGCTATGGCTGTTGATGATGGTTACAAAACAATACACTTAATACTACCCAGCAGTGTACTTACAGGCATCTAAAATGGGGAATATATCTTCTGTGTCTATACTAAGCTATGCATATATTTTTAAAAGCATTTTCAAAAACAGACCACAGAAAATCTATGAAGGAAGCTGGAAGACAGTGGCACTTACCACAGACAGCCTCCGGTCCCTGTTGGACACCACACCTGGGGAAAGCACAAAGCATGGTGGTTTCAGTGTCACCTGTTACAGGAAGGGACTCACCTGGCTTCCTGGGGAAGTCCCGGTCTTTTCACCCAGGGCTCATGTCTTCATCTGGGTTGGTGAAAGCCACCCTGTCATGAAGAAGCCTTGCACTTCCGTCCTGGAATTCTTCTAGAGCAGAGCTTGGTCAAGGCTGTCTGACCACAGCACATGGGCGTCTCCTCAGACCCCAAGGGACAGGGAAGGACGATGAAGGAGACAGTCAGGCTCTCTCATCCCTCCCTCTCGTGTTTTTAGACAGGATCTCACTTTGTGACCCTTGATGGCCTAGAACTCGCTCAGTAGATCCGGCTGGCCTCAACTCACAGAGATCTGCCTGCCTCTGCCTCCAAGTGCTGGGACTAAAGGTGTGTGCCTCTACTCTAGGCTCCAACTCTCACCTCAGAGAAAGAAACTGTTCATTTGGTTTAAACACTAGAAAAATGAGAGTAATTGAGATCCTTGGTATCCTTGTCAGACTAGGTCCCTGCCATGGTTGATGTATAACTCAACTTATCTACAAAGGTTTAGCCTCACCTTCCCCTCAACAGCATCTATGATTCCAGGAGAACTGTGTGCAGGAGTGTGTGGGGGAGGGCAGGTCAGCCTCTGCTGTTACACGGAACTTCCAAGCCTTGGAAGTTTCCAGGTGCTGGCAGGGAATGGAAAAGCCAGCTCTGGGGACCTGCTCCAACAAGGGAAATGGCAAGGACTGCAGGTGTCAGGGTAGGGAGAGACCTGTCTGCAAGTCTGCTCAACTCCCTTTTCCCAGCTACCAAAGAAAAGTGCACAGCCACCAAAGGAAAGGTGAAGTCAGACCTGCACACCTTCTGCAGATGGTCTAAGTCCCCAGTGTGTTAAACACGTAAATGCAAATAGAAGCCTTGAGGAGTCTTAGAATCAAACAAGGAGATGATTCCAATTCCAGAATCCATAAAAGACACGTGTCCAGTTGCAATTCCACAATTCTGCACTCAAGGACAGAAACCACTCCAAGACAAGTCTAGAGAGAAGTGACAGCTAGAGGGCAGAGGTCCCAGCTCCGTGTCTGCAACACAGGGAAATTGTTAAAATGAGACAAAGCCAAGGACTGGACATGGAAGGGGTAGATGCTCACACTGCAGTCTGAGGCTTCCGACCTCCGCAGACCTCAAATAAATCTCCTTTCCTCTGTTCCTTCCTTCCTTCCTTCCTTCCTTCCTTCCTTCCTTCCTCCCTCCCTCCCTCCCTCCCTTCTTTCCTTCCTTCCTTCCTCTCTTCCTTCCCTTCGTTTTTTGAATAAAAGTTTCTGTATGTAACAGTCATGCGTATCCTGTAATTTACTTTGTAGACCAGGCTGGCCTTGAACTCACAGAGACCAGACTGCCTCTGGCTCCCGAGTGCTGGGATTAATGGAGTATGCCACCATTTCGCAGTGGTTTTAGTTTTTATAGAGCTAGTTAATTACTTATTATTTTTGATACAGGTTCCACCATGTCTCAAAAAGCAACAGAGTGAAGACAAAGGTGAAAAACAGCCTAAAGTGGGGGTGGGGGGTGTGGGAGTGTGGGGTGAGTGGGGGGACGTGGGGTTGGTTCAGTAGTTAAGAGCAATGACTGCACTTCCAGATGCCCTGGGTTCAATTCCCAGCTCTCATGTGGCAGCTCACAGCTGTCTATTCCTCCATTTGTAAGAGTTCCAACAGATACACATGCAGGCAAAACACTAATGCACACAAAATAAAAATAAATCATTAAAAAAAGAGAAAAAATAAGCTAAAATGATGACTGGGCTGGTCCTGTATCTGGGAAGGGTTAAGACAGGACACACACACACACACACACACACACACACACACACATAAAATGGAAAATGTTATTGAAAACAAGGCAAAAATCAAACAGACCTTGATTCTTGAACAGTCAAGGGCAACCCCTGAGAGAGAAGGCCAGCTGCTGCTCTGCCTGGATATGGCTACTTCCTGCTTTCTTCCTACCTAGGAGGCTCAGCCATCTGAGGTGCAGAGATAATTCACAAATCTTCCCACTGCCGGCTTCCTGTCTGCTCTGGGACTCACCAAAGTCACATACAGATCAGAGACTCGCAGAGAGGCCAACTGACCCCAAACATGGTCCTTGGAGTCTCACAGACAGGGATGAGTGTGCTGTTGGTCTCCATGCTCACAGACAGGGATAAGTGTGTTGTTAGTCTCCATGCTCACAGACAGGGATGAGTGTGCTGTTAGTCTCCATGCTCACAGACAGGGATGAGTGTGCTGTTAGTCTCACATGCTCACAGACAGGGATGAGTGTGTTGTTAGTCTCCATGCTCACAGACAGGGATGAGTGTGTTGTTAGTCTCCACATCTCACAGACAGGGATGAGTGTGCTGTTAGTCTCCATGCTCACAGACAGGGATGACCCTGCTGTTAGTCTCCATGCTCACAGACAGGGATGAGTGTGCTGTTAGTCTCCATGCTCACAGACAGGGATGAGTGTGCTGTTAGTCTCCATGCTCACAGACAGGGATGAGTGTGCTGTTAGTCTCCATGCTCACAGACAGGGATGAGTGTGCTGTTAGTCTCCATGCTCACAGACAGGGATGAGTGTGCTGTTAGTCTCCATGCTCACAGACAGGGATGAGTGTGCTGTTAGTCTCCATGCTCACAGACAGGGATGAGTGTGCTGTTAGTCTCCATGCTCACAGACAGGGATGAGTGTGCTGTTAGTCTCCACATCTCACAGACAGGGATGAGTGTGCTGTTAGTCTCCATGCTCACAGACAGGGATGAGTGTGCTGTTAGTCTCCATGCTCACAGACAGGGATGAGTGTGCTGTTAGTCTCCATGCTCATGGACAGGGATGAGTGTGTTGTTAGTCTCCATGCTCATGGACAGGGATGAGTGTGTTGTTAGTCTCCATGCTCACAGACAGGGATGACCCTGCTGTTAGTCTCCATGCTCACAGACAGGGATGAGTGTGTTGTTAGTCTCTATGCTCACAGACAGGGATGTCTGTGTCTTTAGGTCCCTGCCATTTCTCAAGGCAGCTAGAAAAAAGCACTGCTTTCCACAAAGCCTTTCTCTTTCACACATAGGCAGCTGACTCGGCTCCCCTGCCAAGTGTTTCTGTGAAACTGCTCAAGCCAGACAGCTCTGCTTCTGACTGAATGCTGCAGAGTTTATGACAGAAATTTCATCATGGGGGGAGGGCAGGGATTGCCTGGCCAGGCAGTGGTGTGGCCTGTCCCTGTGTCCTTAGGGGTTTGTCCTGACACAGCTGGGCTCTCCCTCTTTGCAGAACACCTTCAGCTGTAATATGTGATGCTTTTGTTGGGTGTTTCAGTCAAGGTCTTACTCTGTACCCTAGGCTTGCCCAACAGCACTATCTTTCAACCTCAGCCTCCCAAGTGCTAGGGTTTCGGACTGGCATGCTACCACACCTGGCTTGAAGCAGGCATGGGCTATGGGTTGGAATCCTGTGTAAGGCTGTGTGACTAATGGCTCTCTCTGGGTCATGTTACACCTGCCTGGTTAAATCAGCTTTAGCTTAATGTCCTGCCTCTGTTGGGAACTCCCTTTGGTCAGAAGTGATGCCTACAACCTCTTCCTCACCTACATGAACCAGATCATAATCGAGAGAGAGAGAAAGAGAGAGAGAGAGAGAGAGACAGACAGACAGACAGACAGACAGACAGACAGACAGAGGGAGAGGGACAGTTGGGGCTAGAGGCCCAGAACAGTGCTTTCCTAACACTGTGTCCGGAGAGCCTGCAGGATCTGAATCTACCTTCTCCTGAGCTTATTCTGCCACAGAGGGGTGCTCCCACAGCAGTGCTCCCACCCCTTGCCTGCTCCCCAGCAAAGGGCTCACCTTCTCAGCAATGCCCACTGCCTCCTTAGAGACCATTCAGCATCTGGGCCCACATTTCAGGCAACAAGGGGCCCAGTCAGACTCCCTGGTCTGGCTGGGATAAAGCCTCCCTTGGATTAGCCCTCTTCTGTACAGGGAACCCCTGGGTTGGCCGTCTTTGTGGGGCACAAAAGCCTAGGCTCTCAGTCTTCATAAGGGTTTGCAGGGAGGGGAGACAGGCTCAGGACTAAAACCAAATAAACCAGAAATGTAGTCTGCACCTGAACACAACGTGCAGCCCAGGAGGCCTCTTTCAGCACTTGGAATTCCGTTCACACAGGACAGGGGCTCCCACATGACCAGCTGTCTCAGCCAGGGGGTCTGTTGGCTCCAGTGCACAGCACTCTCTAGTATCTTCCTCTTGCTCAACAGGATTTCCCAACTTGTCCAACCCACATGCGCTGGGTAGGTGGAGGGAGACCTACTTCTTTTGTTTCTGCAGAAATTAATTTTCTGAACCTCAATTGATCCTGACAGCCTGTGAGAGCAAAAATCTACCGACCTTGTCTGTTTCCTAACTCTGGGGGAGTCCCATTGTGACGCAGCTGGCACCAACAGGAACTGAACCCTGGGTTTTGTTCCCCTTTGGGGCCTTTCCTGTCCCATCACACCGCCTCACACAAGCTTTCACCTCACCTGAGAGAGTCTCCAAGCCCCTCCCCAGGGCACTCACATTCATTCATTGTTTCCTTGTGAGTGTGGTTAATGTGAGCTTGACAGGCTTTACAATCATCATGGAAACAATCCTTGCCCATGTCCCTGAGGAAGTTTCTAGATTAGTCTGATGTGGGGAGGTCTATCCTGACTCTGGGCAACACTATCCTGTGGCCTTCGTTCCAGGAGCTGAAAACCAGCATTAATCTCTTTCTGCTTCCTCGCTGTGCTCACAATATGACCAGCTGCCCCCTGCTCCTGCTCCAATATACATCCAGTCATGATGGACAGTCCCCTCTGACTGAGAGCCAAAACCAACCCCTGCTCCTCCAAGCTGTCACACTCTCTCTGCTTCAGAAACAGACAAGTGTCTGAAACTTTTTTATCATCTGTTTTCCTTCTAAAATTCACTTTTTCTGCTCAGTCTCCTTCTGCCCAGGCCTAGGAGCTGTCATTTCCACCAAGGGCATTTGTAAACGCTGCCCTCTGGGCTTGGGCCACCTCTACAGACTGCAGCTTCATTGAGACTGGGACCGTGTGGCTCAAGCCTCACTCACTGTCTTGATGGAGAACGCAGCAGCTCTCAGAACCTTAGAGAAGCTCTTGACGAAACGTGGAAGAAGAAATCCAGAAGAGACTATCGTGTGAGAGGCTGCCAGAGCCACAGCACCTCCTCCCCACAGGCCCAGCAGGGCGTGGCCATGGCAGCCACCAACCTTCGTGCCAGTGCCTGCCAACCTCCTCACAGTGTGGTTTTCTGCAATGGTTATTTGCAGCCTCAGTTTCCCCTGCTCTCTCAGGGCTGTGTGTGAGGCAACGGAAGGGTCAGGGAAACGCTTCAGCCACACAGTATCACTTGTCACTTGCAAGCCCCCAGGTCATCCCTCAGTAATAACAGCGGTGAGTCCTTACCCGTGGCCATCTTCCTGGTTCCTCTCTGCAGCAGGAGTTCCCCACACTCTTTATTCAAGTGGCTATTTTTATTCAGGAGCCTGGGAGACAGAAAGACGTGGAAGGAACCATGCCTTGATCAAGCCCAGAGGTTGGACACAAGGGAAATCAGGCAGCTGGATATGGTGTGCTTAATTCCAGGGCTAAGGAGGCTGAGGCAGATGGAATTGAATTCAAGGCCAGTCGTGGCTACATTATGAGTTCAAGGCCAGCATGAATGATAGTAAATCCCTGGAAAATGAACAAACAGCAACAAGATGGACTGGGGATGTGGTTCAGGGGTAAAGAGCTTGAGGCTTAGGTTCAGACTCCAGGAAGGAAAGGAGGAGGAGGAAGGGGAGATGGAGGGAAGGGAGACTTCCCATGAACTCTGTGTATGTCTTTCTGAACCTGAGGGGTGTTTGTAGCATCAGCGTGTCTGCCTGATAGTGTGTGTGTGTGTGTGTGTGTGTGTGTGTGTGTGTGTGTGTGTGTGTGTGTGTGCGTGTCCACTCCTCTGGACAGCAACAACAAGAGTGAAGCCCTGTGCTACCGTGCACACTGCCAGATGCAGTGAATACAAATGTGAGCAGGGCTTTCCATCTGGGCCATGGGTGGGGAATTTAGAGGCCGACAATGACTCAGGGCAGTGTGGTTGCTGTGTGGTGGAAGCCACAGACAGGTCGAGAATGAGGATGGAGAAAACCGCAGCTAATTGGTAAGCAGCCTAAGGTTGGTAGAACAAGAGGGCTGAGGTGAGCCAATATAGCATGAACTTCGGGAAAAGAAAGAGTCACCCCCTCTAAAGCATGAGTAAAGGGGGTGGTGGCATGGAGGGGCTTCTGAGAGTGCCCTGGAGGCCACACCAGGGGGAAGGACACCTGGGGGAGGGGTGGGGCCCTGACATTGAGAGGAGGGGAAGGAAGCAGCAGCAGCAGGAGGAAGAGGCTGTACATCCCCTGACTTGGAGGGTGTCCATCCAGGGCAACCAGTCCCAGCCCTCCTCGCTCCTGCCCTTGCTGCCAGCACTCACCTCTGCATCATCTCCTCCATGCTGGACACCCTCAAGGAATCCTGGGAAGCTTCCCCCTGAAACATGTGCTCTATGTTCCTCCGTTTGTAGGTCACGATGTTATCTGTTTCCTAAGGATCAGCCAGAGCTGGTGAATAGGAATGCCCCAGAGAGGAGTCCCAGCCCCTTCCCGGGTCCTGCCCACTGCCCTCGGTGCCCCTCTGAGGGGGAACAGCCCATGCTAGTCATCCTCTCCCATGCAGCACAGGCTTGCCTGACAGCTAGAGGGACCAGGTGATGGGGGAGGCGGCCTCTCTGTTAGCTGCCTAG
Source organism: Mesocricetus auratus (assembly GCF_017639785.1). Lineage (NCBI taxonomy): Eukaryota > Metazoa > Chordata > Mammalia > Rodentia > Cricetidae > Mesocricetus > Mesocricetus auratus. The sequence continues at coordinate 82,055,852 of NW_024429194.1, forward strand.
TGCTTTGTAGAGTGTGACACTGGGTTTCCACTGAGGGCAGGCTATTTCACTGACTTCAGTCAAGGCTAGCATTGTGAATGACAAGAAGTGGGAACAGGCAGGCCGTGTGGATGGGTTTGAAATTCCATCTGCCATACCTCATGTCCCCAGTGGCAAGTTCAGGCCTTTGGGGACTCACTGCCACGCAGTACCACAGCAGAGGATGTCCCAAGGTTCTATACTTGTTGCATCAGTGGACATTGCAGACAACAAAAGGCAAAGATTACCATGGTCTGGGTATTGGGTTCCACACTAACACGTTAGTCAATGGTTCATGCAATGGAAAATTACTGAGTGCTCACAATGTGCAGGGACCGGACATTGGGATAAAAACGATTTTCCAGCCAGTCAGTGCTAGCACACCTTTAATCCCAGAACTTGGGAGGCAGAGGCAGGAGGATCTCTATGTTTTCAAGGCAGGTCTGGTCTATAGAGCTAGCTTCAAGAAAAACAAGGCTACAATGAAAAAAACCAGTCTCAAAAACTTAGCACAGAACAAACAAAAAATTAGGAGGTTGGAGCAGGGAGATTACTAGAAGTTCATGGCCACTCGATTACAGAATGAGTTCCTGTCTCAAAAAAGAAAGAATGAGTTCTTGTCCTCCAGGAGGGTTTGGCCATGCTGTAAATGAGAAGATGGAAATTGACACAGTGGAGTCCTCTGGAACAAACTAACTTCCTTAGTCACACAGTAGGGAAAGGGCAGAGCCTAGTCTCAGATACAGGGACAGTACTGGATGTTGTCAATGCTGGTGGTGGTATTTTTCTATCAGTCACACGCACAGTCAATATATAGGATTGTGTTCTGTGTGCACAGCTCAAAGGCATTGCTTAGGTGTCAGGGCAGGGAGCTTCCTGTGGCCCTGAACTCCCTCCACCCACATCTGCCCCCTTCATCCACCTCTGCTGTTTCACAGTCTATGCTGGATCCACCAGCATTCTGCAGAATCCAGACCACAGAGTGGGCCTTCCAAACAGTTCCCATCCCCTGTCCCTGAGAATCTTAGGGTCACAAGCCTCAGGATACTGCCCTCTCTGGGGGAGACCCCTGGTTAATTATCCCCCTCTGCCACACTCTCCTGCCTCCTTAAAGTCCACAGGAGACAGAGCTGAAGATAACCCCCAAAGTCTGGGGTCCCCATGACAGCCTCTTTGAAGTCGTTTCCTACATTACAATCCAGAACACATGGCATCGAATCCAGCAAGATAAGTTTGTCCACCATCTCGGGGAAGATGCAGGAGAACTAGAAAGTGACAACAGAGGAACAAGTGAGTGGGTGGAGACACAGGCTTCCCCAGAGCTGAGTCTGCTGTCCCTTCAGTGTGCTTCTCCCAGACCCCGCTGCAGACCGCAGTAACCCTACATGAGACATGGGGAAACTACACGGAACCGTCCCCAGGACACAGTGCACATGTGAAGTTGCCTGTGGCTAAGGAGGTGCTGGCTAGCTTCCGCATCCACTGTGTGAAGGGGCTCTTCCTGTCCTACTCACACTGGTCTACCCACACCCACGCCCAGAAAGGTCCCAGGCCACCCCAGAACAGCCAGCTACTCACCATGCCGCCCACAGTGCCACCTGCCAGAACAGAGACAGTGCTGACATCTAAGTGACCTCTCCAGCTCCCCATCCTCCCCAGTCCTTTCTTATGGGCTGTCCCGTCCCCAGCTCCTCTCCCACATGGGCTTGGGACTCTGCATCTTCAGCTCGTGCTTCTCCCTGGGTCACCAAGGTCCCTCCATCTGAAAACACTTACAAGGACAGTCCACACCCCCCCTGAGACCAGAGGCACAGTCCCTAAGGTAAGCGGTTGAGGACTTCTTCCTTCTCAGAGGGCCAGGGAAAGGTACCAGGTACCAGGTGTCAAGTTTTCCCCCTGTCCTATATCCCTCCACAGAACTCAGGGTCAGTGTAAAGCTGACTCACCAAAACTGTGGCCCATGAAGGAGAACCGAGTCCATTTAAATGCTGAAAACACAAATTCAAACAGAAGGTTTGCATGGTCCAGCCTTACTCTAAACTTCTTCCTGTGTCCTGGCTTGGAACTCCCTCCAAGCACCTGTAGCACCCCACCCAGGAGACCAGCTGAGGGGCCTCAGTTCCACTGTGGGAAGCTCCTAGTGGAGGACACAAGCTCTGCTCAGGGGCTGGGAGAACTGGAGCCAGACCCCAGGCATCAATTCCCAACCCCCGCTGTCTGCAGACTCTGCATCCCACCTGCTAGGATGAGAGGGTGTGGCAGAGCATCCCCCAACACACACGACGCCTCATGGCACTCAGGGGCTCTCGCTCACCTGCTGCCACCCTTCGGACCTCACTCACAAAATTTTGGTGGTTATACAGGAGACCTGGCTTGTAATGGGAGGAGAGTCCATGTCCCCCGAAATCCATGGCCACATAATGAAAATCTGCAGAGAGAGAGGAAGAGGAGGGGTCTGCATGGCAGCTTCCACCCCTCCCTGTCCCTCAACCCATAGCCCCACCTTGTGGAAGAAGAGGAATGAGCCTGTCAAAGGAGTTGGCATTGTCCAGCCAGCCATGCAGGCAGAGAACTGGAGGGTTCTTCTGGGAGCCCCAGACTTTGACAGCAATGTGGCCCCAAGGCACAGCCAGCTTCAACTCTGAGAACAGACCTGTGAGGCAGAACCAGTCATTTGTCCCCTGCATCCATGGACCCAGCCCTTCCTCACCCTCACCAGTGTATGCTCCAGCATGCATGGGCGTTGGTGCTACTGGCCTATGTCCTGGCTCTGGACAGACAGACTGCCAGATACCCTGAGGAGGGAAAAGCAACCAGGTTCCCTGGGTGAGTGAGAGCTGAGTAGGCTTTTTGGAAGGAACTATTGGTGTTGGAACAGAACAGGAAGCACTGGGTTGGTGGGTGCTGGCTTGAACGCTGCCACTTGGGGCTGTGTGACTTTGGACTGGTTCCTTCAGACCTCTCCATCCTCAGTCCTTTTCTGTTAAACTGGGGTAAACAGATTACACTGCTCTTACCTAGGAGACCCTTTCTAAGAACCCCCATGGGTGCCTGAAACTTCAAACATCAATGAACCCCATACAATGAATGCTATCTATGCTTTTTCATCTATATGTATATATGTACACACACACACACACACACACACACACACACACACACACGTCAATTGCCAACATCGTGACTGGGAAACAAGGAGACATAGAAGATGGTCATAGTTATCAGAGAGGATTTAAGGCAGACAGCATGATTCCTGGAGTCCCGCTAGGCCTACTCAGGTCCGGTGTGTCCCAGAGCTGACCTTCTCATGCTGCTGGCCCCAAAGTGCAACCCCGAATAGCAATAGACACTGTCCTCCAATCTAAGGGCTTATCCAAACACAGCAGCCATGTGGCTTATTACCATCCCACAGTCTGACTCTGCTGCACCCTGGTGCTGATGATGGGGCCTGGACAGGCAGTGCGGAGGGAGTGAGTGGGTTCATGGGGGGATTTCGCTGGGACTCCCCCTTCCCACTCTGATGGAAGAGATCATCAGGGGTAGTTTTACCCATTGCTGTGACCGTGTGGCTGGCACTCCTCGTCCAGAAGGTCGTAGGAAAGGGAAGGACTCAGAAACTAGATCTCTGCTCACTGACTTTTCTTCCAGGTCTGTCCCAGCCCTGCAAGTGTCATCCTAAAAAGGCCCTTCCTGGTCACAGTTCAGCCCCCAGAAGCACCACCTATAGCCACCGCCCAACACATTGGTCCCGCCCCACCTAAGCCCCGCCTGCCTTTGGTCTCTGGCCTGGGAGATCCACAGGGATTCTGCCACTGCCTCCTCCTGGCTCAGACTGAGCTGGGAAGGTGGGTGATCTGGTAGGGCTGTGTTGGAGAGAGCAGGACACGTAGGCCGCAGGACCAATCCCTGGGCGGGCCCCATGGTACTAGGTGTTAAACAAGTACCCAGTGGCCCCATGGCGATCAAAGCATCCTGAAGGTCCCCCTCTGCATCCCACAGAAGTTGGCCGAGTGCGTTTCACAGTGTTTCATGTCACCTGTGTCCCCACTGTGTCTGCAGTCCCTCAACAGTGCCAGGCACTAACAACGTTTGATAATTGAATGAATAAATGAGTGTATTGTAATGGAGGGGTCTGTGGAAACTGCCTCCAGGGAAGGAAACGTTCTTAACAGTTTCAGTCCAGAAAAAAATGAAAAACCCAGAGTCAGGCTTTGGACACGGTACACTCAGAATGCTGGAAAAGGCAGATGGGGACTGGCGGCCAGCCTGGGATACACTTTGAGACTCAGCCCAGACAAACCCACCCTGAAACAAAACTATAGGAACCCAACCACAAAACACTCCCCAAATGAGCACATGCAAGCATTGAATCTTTCAGTAAAAGAAGAAATCTGCACCTCTTGCACTTTTGAAATTTTCCAGGTCAACCTCTGGAGGAACGGGAGGTGATCCCAGGCACAGAGCAGCTCACTGTCCTAACCAGTGACCCACAGATCTGGACACTGAGGGCAATCAGTGTGGTGAGTTCCCCACTGGCGTGACAGGACACACCTGTGGAAAGAGGACCACAGGCTGCAGGAGGTAAGTGGAGGCTGGGCGGAGCCGCCGTGTAGAGAACGTTGAGACTGGAAGTAATGGGCCCACAGGACTTGAGCTTGGACTTTTCTGAGTGAGCTGACTCTGGGGAAGGTAGGAGCTGGGACAATGCTAACTTTGCTATTCTATTTGTTCTTTGAGGCAGGGTTGGGACGTGCTATGTAGCCGAGAATGACTGTGAACTGAGCCTTCTGCCTCCCTCCCTCAATACTTGGGTTACAAGTTTGATTGTTTTATGCATGCCAGGCACACACACTAACACTGTCTACACCCCCATTCCATGACACCTTTTCTATACAGTACAAGCAGTGGTACCTATGAGTTGAGGAAATGCTTTCATTACCCGTGGAAATGGATCTTTACTGAATTATGTAGGAGCACAGACACTCCAGCCTGCCTGACTTCTGGGTTGGCATCTCCTGTACCTTTGACCTCAAAACTGCCTGGGTTCAACCAGATCCTTGAACAGACATGGTCTCAGCTGGCTCCTGTCTGTCCTGCTGGTCCACGACCTCAGTCACCCTCCCTCCATCCAGCCTCATCCTCATCCTCACAGTCCATTATTTCCAGTCTTTTTCTCACCTACCTCTCCATGTCCATTCCTGTGATCCCCTTGGATTCGGTACCAATGGCCCTGTAAGACAAACTGCTTCCTGCTGTGCCCTTCTGTGGTGATATTTTGTTTGTGATGTAAGAAAGAAAGCCTGCCTGAATCAGAGTGCAGGGTAGCCAGGCTCTAGTTCTCACCTTTAACAAATCCTCAGAACAAAGGGCTGTTCCTGTTCCTAGGACTCCTCAGACTGACTGCTGTCCCAATGAAACCTCAGACTGAATGCCCTGAGCTCCTGTCTCCTCCCACCTTGTGTTCTCTGCCCAGCCCCTAGTGCTGGGATTAAAGGCTTGTGATCCTGGGCTGGAGGGATTGTTCATTAGTTAAGAGTACTGACTGCTCTTCCAACGGACCTGGATTCAGTTCCCAATAACACATGGCATTTTGCAGCTGTGTAACTTCAGTTCTGGGGCATGTCACACTTCCATGCAGACATACAAGTAAGAAAATCCCAATGTATCATAAATAAGTAAATATGCAATTTTTTTAATGTGTGTGATCCCAGGTGCTGGGATCAAAGGTATTAGCTCTGTTTCTCTTTTAGACTGATTGGATCTCTTGTAGCCCAGGATGGTCCTGAACTCACAGAAATCTTTCTGCCTCTGTCTACTGAGTGCTGGGATTAAAGGTGTTTGCTACTACTCTCTCACCTCTATGGCCACCTAGTGTGGCTAGCTGCCATCTGATCTTCAGGAAAGCTTTATTTGTTAGATCACAAAAAACATCACCACGCCCTCCATTCTACCCCACTACTACCACAAGCTCCCACAATTCCTCTGCCCTAGCTCTGATTTTACCTCTGTGTGAAAATCCGGGTGCTTCTCATGCTGGCTGGGGAGATGTGGATCTGTTTTTTGGGACAGCTTTTCTCTATGTAGAACAGGCTGGCCTGGAACTCACAAGAACCATCTATGTCTTCCGAGTGCTGAATTAAAGACATGCACTACAACCACAGGTCGGCTTCTGAAAAGTAGGATATGATTGTTTTACAACTGTTCCCCCCTAACATTTACCAGAAGGCCTTGTACACAGGAGGGATTCAATCAATGACTGACGATTGGATTGGCTGAGAAAAGCTAGGGTCAGCCTACCCCAGGCTCTCCCTAGGGGCTCATATAAGCAACAGAGAGGGTGGGGCCAATGTGAGTGTTTTTTAAGGTCTTATGTTCTTACCTGGTGCTTAAGCTTCCTAGGATTGGAACAGCAGGCATATCCAGAGAGGTGGAAGGGATCTCATAAATGCTCACATCCCCAGCTGAGAGAGACAAGAGTTCCCCAGGATTCCCTTCTTCATCAGAGGAAGCCTCCCCCCCGCCCCCCGCCCCCACCACAAGTCTGTGAAATGGAAACCTAGGCATCTATTCATAGGGCACAAGTGTCTTGCTCTGAAGAAATTAAACCTGCAGGAATACTTCACTGTTTGGGTGAGCTATGGCATCAGAAAAGTAGTTATTCGGTGATAGGGATAGAATAGAATTGTCCCTAGCTCTACCCTTCTCCTACTGAGTAGCCCTGAATATTTTGTAGCAGAAAATGGAACTCAAGACTTTCAACTTAAGGTAGATGAATCAGGGTTTAAAAAAAGACAAACCCACAAAAAGGCGCTGGTTATCTGTATCACAGGTTTAAATAAATCCAAAATCTATATGACACCCATAATGTCCATGTCTCGTTTGATAATAACTCACAAGAACCATCAAATCTCCCATGGACAACAATCCAAGATATGATGGAATTGATAAGATTTTGTAATTTTCTACCATTTATTTTTTCACAGGGTTTTACATATTACTATCTAGCCAAGGCTGGCCTTGAACATATAATCTGATCCTCCATGCCCAACCTGAGAATAGTGATTTACAGATTTGGTTCAGCTTCCAACTTTAATAGAGATTTTTATAGTAGCCATCATAAAAATACTATAATGGACAACTGAATCCACACTCTGTTATATGCTTCTGGTAATGTTATGGCCACATGACAATCAATATTTAGATTAATAGAAATTGGTCAGTTTAAATGTAAGAGATTGCTAGTAGTAACGCTGAGACATCAGCCAAACATTTATAATTTATATTAAGCCTCTGAGTGGTTATTTGGGAACTGGTGGGTGGGAGAGAAACCCCCCCTTTACAAATGGCAACCAAGTGGGTAGTGTATCCACGTAAGTCCTGAGAAAGCTTAAAAAAAGGTTCAGAACACACAGAAACAGAGCTGCACTGGGCTTCTGAGTCTCACAGTCGCATGCCCGCAGTGCAGAGATGTGTCTCACAAGAGCTACCTGCAGAGTGCAGCTTGCCACCAGCCACCATGAGCTAAGCTACACTGTGGGCTCACACAGTCTCACACAGGCCTAGGTACAGAGAGGCTAAGCAGCTGTGTCCTGTGTGGTGAATTTAGCTGTTGCTCCTACAAACAAAAAAGACTAAATAGATATACAGTAAAAAGAGGTCCAAACAGAGAAACCTCTAACCAGTTTTCAGTGTGTTTCATAACGTGGGTATGCTTAAGAAAGAAAGAATACAGGGGCCTGGAGAGATGGCTCAGAGGTTAAGAGCACTGACTGCTCTTCCAGAGGTCTTGAGTTCAATTCCCAGCAACCACATGGTGGCTGACAACCATCTACAATTCAATCTGGTGTAATGTAATAAATAAATTAAAAAAAGAAAGAATACAGGTATAGACAACCATAGAAAGAAGAAATTAAAAATAATATAATGCGGTCTTTAAAGAGAGAAATAAAAAAATCCACATAGAGATGGGAAATCCACAGGGAGTAGAGACTCTGCGTAGTATTTATTGCATTGATGTTGAATTTTGTTAATTTGGACAAGCAAGCAACAACTGTTCAGAGACATGGGGTTAAAAGAGACACGACTGAAATATACCGACTTAAATATTTTAAAAATGCATTAACTTAAACAAAAATGCCTTAACTTTAAAACAGAAGTCAAGAAATATATTCGTAAAATGGAACTTAAAAGAAACATTGCTTTGGAGAAGCAGTTTTGCTCTTGTTGCCAATGGAAAAAAAAAAGGAAGTAAGAGGATGTGGATTTATTCCAGGTTAAGATGGACCAGTTTTGATCAAAGGACGCCTCCTAAAACTTAACAGGTAGTGTCTATCAACAAAGGTGATAACTTGTCTTCTCAGGATTTGGCCATTATCCGACATTTTCTCACGGATTCTTAAGATACTCCATCCATAGACAGTGGGAAGCAGCTTGGAGAAAGCAACATTCACATCCTGGATGGTCTTTAGTTATTTGGTGAGTTATGGACGTTTGTTATATTTAGGGGAATATAGGAATAAATAGGATAAAAAGACAACTGTTAACCTCAGAAGTTTTGCATTAGTATGGATTTTGGTATAAAATGATAAAAAATGTAAAGTTAATGTGTTACATTGTATATATGTTTCAATTCTTTTTTTCTCTCATTATTCTTTAAAATTTTTTATTTAAGTTAGAAACAAGCTTGTTTCACATGTCAATCCTAGCTCCCTCTCCCTCTCCTCCTTCCCTGCCCTCCCCTTCAGGTCCCCCAGCCCCCCACCCAATATCCATTCCGATCCCCAGAGAGGGTGAGGCCCTTCATGGTGTATCTCCAGTGACTGTCATTTCATCCAGGGCAGGGCCTAGGCCCTCCCACAAGAGTCCTGGCTGAGAAAGCATCCTTCATTGTGGGATGGGCACTCAGTCTATTTGTACACCAGAGATAAATACTACCCAAGGCCCCATAGATTACCTAGGCCTTCTCACTGACACCCACATTCAGGGGGTCTGGGTCAGTCCCATGCTTTCCACACAGCCATCAATCTGGGGTCTAAGAGTTCCCCCTTGTTCAGATCAACTGTTTCTGTGGGTTAAACCAGCCCAGTCTTAACTCCTTTGCCCATCAGTTCTCCCTTTCTGTCACTGGATTCCAGGAGTTCAGTTCAGTGTTTGTGGGTTTCTGCCTCTTCTTTCATCAGTCGCTGGATGAAGGTTCTGTTTCCTAGACTCTTTGGCAGTGGGAATGTATGCTGGCACTCCCCTGATTCATGTCTAAAATCCACAAATGATTGAGTACATACCATGTTTCTCTTTTTGTGACTGGGTTACCTCACTCAGTATGTTTTCTTCTAGCACCATCCATTTGCCTATGAATTTCAAGATTCCATTGTTTTTTCCTCTGAGTAATAATCAATTGTGTAAATGTACCACATTTTCTCTACCCACTCTTCAGCTGAGGGGCATCTAGGTTGCTTCCAGGTTCTGGCTATTGCAAATAATGCTACTATGAACATAGTGGAACAGACATCCTTGCTGTATGAATGGGCATCTTTTGGATATATGCCTAACAGTGGAATTACTGAGTCTTGTGGTAGACTCCATTTTCCTGAGGAATCTCCATACTGATTTCCAAAGAGGCTGTACAAGTTTGCACTCCCACCAGCAATGGAGGAGTGTTCCCCTTTCTCCACAACACCTGTGTCTTGTTGACTGTGTCTTTTGCCTTACAAAAGCTTCTCAGTTTCAGGAGGTTCCATTTATTAATTGTCGAACTCAGTGTCTGTGCTACTGGTGTTATGTTCAGGAAGCAGTCTTCTACATGTCAGCCTCCAGTTATGCCAGCACCATTTGTTGAAGATGCTTTCTTTTTTCCATTGTATAATTTTAGATTCTTTTTCAAAGAATGTATGGGTTAATGTCGGGGTGTTAAATTTGATTCCATTTGTCTATCTGTCTATTTTTGTGCCAATACCAAGCTATTTTCAGGACTATAGCTCTGTAATCGAGCTTGAAGTCAGGGATGGTGATGCCTCCGGATGTTGCCTTGTTGAACAGGGTTGTTTTGGCTATCCTGGTTTTTTTGTTTCTCCATATAAAGTTGATTATTGTTCTTTCAAGCTCTGTGAAGAACTGTGCTGGGATTTTAATGGGGATTGAGTTAAATCTGTATATTGCTTTTGGTAAGATTGCCATTTTTACTATGTTGATACTACCTATCCAAGAGCATGGGAGATATTTCCATCTTCTGGTGTCTTCTTTAATTTCTTTCTTTAATGACTCAAACTTCTTGCGATACAGGTGTTTCACTTGTTTGGTTAGCATTACCCCAAGGTATTTTATGTTGTTTGTGGCTATTGTAAAGGGCAATGTTTCTCTGAGTTCTTTCTCAGCCCTTTTTATTGTCTGTATATAGTAGGGCTAATGATTTTCTTGAGTTGACCTTGTATCCTGTCACTTTGCTGAAAGTATTTATCAGCTGCAGGAGTTCTCTGGTGGAGTTTTTTGGGTCACTTATGTAAACTATCTTATCTGCAAATAGTGAGAGTTTCACCTCTTCCTTTCCAATTTGTATCCCCTTGATCTCCTTTTGTTGTATTGCTCTAGCTAGAACTTCAAGTTCAATATTGAAGAGATATGGAGAGAATGGACAGCCTTGTCTTGTTCCTGATCTTAAAGGAATCACGTTGAGATTCTGTACATTTAGTTTGATGTTGGCTGTTGGTTTGCTGTATATAGCTTTTATTATGTTAAGGTAAGTTCCTGTTATCCTGGATCTCTCCAAGACCTTTATCACAAAGGGGTGTTGGATTTTGTCAAAGACTTTTTCCGGCATCCAGTGAGATGATCAAGTGATTTTTGTTTTTCAGCTTATTGATATGGTGTATTACATTGATGGATTTTCATATGTTGAGCTAACCCTGCATGCCTCGGATGAAGCCTACTTGATCATGGTGGATGAGTTTTCTGATGTGTTCTTGGATTCGATTTGCCAGTATTTTATTGAGTATTTTTGCATCAATGTTCATGAGGGATATTGGTCTGAAGTTCTCTTTTTTAGTTGAGTCTTTGTGTGGCTTGGGTATCAAGGATATTGAAGCCTCATAAAAAGAGTTTGGCAAAGACCCTTCTGCTTCCATTGCATGGAATACTTTGAGGAGAATTAGTATAAGCTGATCTTTGAATTTCTGGTAGACTTCTGCACTGAGGCCATCTGGCTCTCAGCTTTTTTTTGGTTGGGAGACTTTTGATGACTGTTTCTATTTCCATAGGGGTTATAAGTCTATTTAAATTGCTTATCTGTTCTTGATTTAATTTTGGCAGGTGATATCTATCCAGAAAGTTGTCCATTTCCTTTAAATTTTCAAATTTTGTGGAGTACAGGCTTTCAAAGTATGACCTGATGATTCTCTGGATTTCCTCAGTGTCTGTTGTTATCTCCCCTTCTCATTTCTGATTTTGTTAATTTGCATGTTCACATTCTGCTGTTTGGTGAATTTGGATAAAGGTTTGTCTATCTTGTTGATTTTCTCGAAGAACAGACTCTTATTTAAACTGATTTTTGTATTGTTTTCCTAGTTTCTACTTTATTGAGTTCAGCCCTCAATTTGATTATTTCCTGGTGTCTACTCCTCCTGGGTGAGTTTGCTTCTTTTTGTTCTAGAGCTTTCAGCTGTGCTGTTAATTCTCTAGTGTGACTATTCTCCAGTTTCTTCATGTGGGCACTTAGTGCTATGAACTTTCCTCTTAGCACTATTTTCAAAGTGTCCCATAAATTTGGGTATGTTGTGTCTTCATTCTCATTGAATTCTAGGAAGTCTTTAATTTCTTTTTTTATTTCTTCTGTGACCCAGGAGTGGTGCATTTGCGCATTATTCAATTTCCATGAGTTTGTAGGATTTCTGCAATCTGTGTTGTTGTTGAATTCTAACTTTAAAACATGGTGGTCTGATAAGTTACATGGAGTTATTTCAATTTTTTGTAACTGTTGATGTTTGATATGTTGCCAAGTATGTGGTCGACTTTTGAGAAGGTTCCATGTGGCACTGAGAAGAAGATATAGTCTTTTGTGTTTGGATGGAATGTTCTATAGATGTCAGTCAAAGCCAATTGGGTCATAACTTTTATTAGTTCCTTTGTTTCTTTGTTAAGTTTCTGTCTGGTAGTCCTGTCTATTGGTGAGAGTGGGGTGTTGAAGTCTCCCACTATAAGTGTGTGAGGTTTTATGTGTGGTTTGAGTTTTAGTAATATCTCTTTTATGAACGTGGATGCCCTTGCATTTGGGGCATAGATGTTCAGAATCAAGACTTCATCTTGGTGGATTTCTCCTGTGATGAATATGAAATGACCTTCTTCATCTCTTTTGATTGATTTCAATTTAAAGTCTAGTTTGTTAGCTATTAGGATTGCTACCCCTGTTTGTTTCTTGGATCCATTTGATTGGAAAATCATTTCCCAAACCTTAACTCTGAGGCAACATCTGTATCTTTTACTGCCCCTCTGAGAAGGAAGAAGTCCTCAACCGCTTACCTTAGGGACTGTGCCTCTGGTCTCAGGGGGGGTGTGGACTGTCCTTGTAAGTGTTTTCAGATGGAGGGACCTTGGTGGCCCAGGGAGAAGCACGAGCTGAAGATGCAGAGTCCCAAGCCCATGTGGGAGAGGCTCTGGGGACGGGACAGCCCATAAGAAAGGACTGGGGAGGATGGGGACCTGGAGAGGTCACTTAGATGTCAGCACTGTCTCTGTTCTGGCAGGTGGCACTGTGGGCGGCATGGTGAGTAGCTGGCTGTTCTGGGGTGGCCTGGGACCTTTCTGGGCATGGGTGTGGATAGACCAGTGTGAGTAGGACAGGAAGAGCCCCTTCACACAGTGGATGCGGAAGCTAGCCAGCACCTCCTTAGCCACAGGCAACTTCACATGTGCACTGTGTCCTGGGGACGGTTCCGTGTAGTTTCCCCATGTCTCATGTAGGGTTACTGCGGTCTGCAGCGGGGTCTGGGAGAAGCACACTGAAGGGACAGCAGACTCAGCTCTGGGGAAGCCTGTGTCTCCACCCACTCACTTGTTCCTCTGTTGTCACTTTCTAGTTCTCCTGCATCTTCCCCGAGATGGTGGACAAACTTATCTTGCTGGATTCGATGCCATGTGTTCTGGATTGTAATGTAGGAAACGACTTCAAAGAGGCTGTCATGGGGACCCCAGACTTTGGGGGTTACCTTCAGCTCTGTCTCCTGTGGACGTTAAGGAGGCAGGAGAGTGTGGCAGAGGGGGATAATTAACCAGGGGTCTCCCCCAGAGAGGGCAGCATCCTGAAGCTTGTGACCCTAAGATTCTCAGGGACAGGGGATGGGAACTGTTTGGAAGGCCCACTCTGTGGTCTGGATTCTGCAGAATGCTGGTGGATCCAGCATAGACTGTGAAAGAGCAGAGGTGGATGAAGGGGGCAGATGTGGGTGGAGGGAGTTCAGGGCCACAGGAAGCTCCCTGCCCTGACACCTAAGCAATGCCTTTGAGCTGTGCACACAGAACACAATCCTATATATTGACTGTGCGTGTGACTGATAGAAAAATACCACCGCCAGCATTGACAACATCCAGTACTGTCCCTGTATCTGAGACTAGGCTCTGTCCTTTCCCTACTGTTTGACTAAGGAAGTTAGTTTGCTCCAGAGAACTCCACTGTGTTGTCAATTTCCATCTTCCCATTTTCTCATTTAAAGCACGGCCAAACCTTCCTGGAGGACAAGAACTCATCCTTTCCTTTTTGAGACAGGTGCTCATTCTGTAATAAAGGCTGGCCATGAACTCCTTGAAATCTTCCTGCCCAAACTCCTAAGAACTGGAATTAATGACCTTGTGTTCTTTTTTTTCCTTTTTTAAATTGCTCTCTTGGAATGAGGTCTGTAGAACAGACTGGCCTCAAACTCATAGAGATTCTGTTGCATCTGCCTCCCAAATTAAAGGTGTGTTACCATTGGCGGGCTGGAAATAGTTTTTTATCCCAATGTCTCCAGTCCTTGCATATTGGAAGCACCCAGAAATGTTCCATTGCATGAACCATTAATTTGTGGATTACTGTGGAACACAATACTCAGGCTATAATAAACTTTGTCCTTTGGTGTCTGCAATGTCCCACTGATGAAACAAGTATAGAGTCTTGGGACATCCTTCTGGGTGGTGCAAGGTGGCAGTGAGTGGCCAAAAGCCTGAACCTGCCATTGGGGACATGAGCCATGGCAGATGGAAGTTCAAACCCATCCACCTCTCCAGCTGTTCCCACTGCTTGCCATTAGCCATAGCAGCATTGACTGAAGTCAGGGAAACAGCCTGAGCTCAGTGGAAACCTAATGTCACATTCTAGAAAGCACAACCCTCTGGTTGTCCCATGCAAGCCTGTGCTGAATGAAACAGCACAATGAAGAGAATAGCTACCAGGGGCTGCTCCCCATTAGAGGGGTACCCAGCAAACCCGGCAGGACCAGGGAAGCGTCTGAGACCCTTCTCTGGGGCATCCCTATTCACCAGCTCTGACTGAATTCTTAGGAAACAGAGAACATCGTGGCCTACAAACGGAGGAACATAGAGCACATGTTTCAGGGGGAAGCTTCCCAGGATTCCTTGAGGGTGTCCAGCATGGAGGAGATGATGCAGAGGTGAGTGCTGGCAGCAAGGGCAGGAGCGAGGAGGGCTGGGACTGGTTGCCCTGGATGGACACCCTCCAAGTCAGGGGATGTACAGCCTCTTCCTCCTGCTGCTGCTGCTTCCTTCCCCTCCTCTCAATGTCAGGGCCCCACCCCTCCCCCAGGTGTCCTTCCCCCTGGTGTGGCCTCCAGGGCACTCTCAGAAGCCCCTCCATGCCACCACCCCCTTTACTCATGCTTTAGAGGGGGTGACTCTTTCTTTTCCCGAAGTTCATGCTATATTGGCTCACCTCAGCCCTCTTGTTCTACCAACCTTAGGCTGCTTACCAATTAGCTGCGGTTTTCTCCATCCTCATTCTCGACCTGTCTGTGGCTTCCACCACACAGCAACCACACTGCCCTGAGTCATTGTCGGCCTCTAAATTCCCCACCCATGGCCCAGATGGAAAGCCCTGCTCACATTTGTATTCACTGCATCTGGCAGTGTGCACGGTAGCACAGGGCTTCACTCTTGTTGTTGCTGTCCAGAGGAGTGGACACGCTCACACACACACACACACACACACACACACACACACACACACACACTATCAGGCAGACACGCTGATGCTACAAACACCCCTCAGGTTCAGAAAGACATACACAGAGTTCATGGGAAGTCTCCCTTCCCTCCATCTCCCCTTCCTCCTCCTCCTTTCCTTCTTGGAGTCTGAACCTAAGCCTCAAGCTCTTTACCCCTGAACCACATCCCCAGTCCATCTTGTTGCTGTTTGTTTATTTTCCAGGGATTTACTATCATTCATGCTGGCCTTGAACTCATAATGTAGCCACGACTGGCCTTGAATTCAATTCCATCTGCCTCAGCCTCCTTAGCCCTGGAATTAAGCACAGCATTCCCAGCTGCCTGATTTCCCTTGTGTCCAACCTCTGGGCTTGATCAAGGCATGGTTCCTTCCACGTCTTTCTGTCTCCCAGGCTCCTGAATAAAAATAGCCACTTGAATAAAGAGTGTGGGGAACTCCTGCTGCAGAGAGGAACCAGGAAGATGGCCATGGGTAAGGACTCACCGCTGTTATTACTGAGGGATGACCTGGGGGCTTGCAAGTGACAAGTGATACTGTGTGGCTGAAGTGTTTCCCTGACCCTTCCGTTGCCTCACACACAGCCCTGACAGAGCAGGGGAAACTGAGGCTGCAAATAACCATTGCAGAAAACCACACTGCGTGGAGGTTGGCAGGCACTGGCACTAAGGTTGGTGGCTGCCATGGCCACGCCCTGCTGGGCCTGTGGGGAGGAGGTGCTGTGGCTCTGGCAGCCTCTCACACGATAGTCTCTTCTGGATTTCTCCTTCCATGTATTGTCAAGAGCTTCTCTAAGGTTCTCAGAGCTGTGTTCTCCATCAAGACAGTGAGTGAGGCTTGAGCCACACGGTCCCAGTCTCAATGAAGCTGCAGTCTGTAGAGGTGGCCCAAGCCCAGAGGGCAGCGTTTACAAATGCCCTTGGTGGAAATGACAGCTCCTAGGCCTGGGCACGAAATGACAAAAAAGCATTAGACACTTGTCTGTTTCTGAAGCAGAGAGAGTGTGACAGCTTGGAGGAGCAGGGGTTGGTTTTGGCTCTCAGTCACAGGGGACTGTCCATCATGACTGGATGTATATTGGAGCAGGAGCAGGGGGCAGCTGGTCATATTGTGAGCACAGCGAGGAAGCAGAAAGAGATTAATGCTGGTTTTCAGCTCCTGGAACGAAGGCCACAGGATAGTGTTGCCCAGAGTCAGGGTAGACCTCCCCACATCAGTCTAATCTAGAAACTTCCTCAGAGACATGGGCAAGGTTTGTTTCCATGATGATTGTAAAGCCTGTCAAGCTCACATTAACCACACTCACAAGGAAACAATGAATGAATGTGAGTGCCCTGGGGAGGGGCTTGGAGACTCTCTCAGGTGAGGTGAAAGCTTGTGTGAGGCGGTGTGATGGGACAGGAAAGGCCCCAAAGGGGAACAAAACCCAGGGTTCAGTTCCTGTTGGTGCCAGCTGCGTCACAATGGGACTCCCCCAGAGTTAGGAAACAGACAAGGTCGGTAGATTTTTGCTCTCACAGGCTGTCAGGATCAATTGAGGTTCAGAAAATTAATTTCTGCAGAAACAAAAGAAGTAGGTCTCCCTCCACCTACCCAGCGCATGTGGGTTGGACAAGTTGGGAAATCCTGTTGAGCAAGAGGAAGATACTAGAGAGTGCTGTGCCCTGGAGCCAACAGACCCCCTGGCTGAGACAGCTGGTCATGTGGGAGCCCCTGTCCTGTGTGAACGGAATTCCAAGTGCTGAAAGAGGCCTCCTGGGCTTCACGTTGTTTGTGTGTGTAAGGGTACAGACACAGTGAGGCCCACAGCAGGCAGCCCCAGGGTGTTCAGGTGCAGACTACATTTCTGGTTTATTTGGTTTTAGTCCTGAGCCTGTCTCCCCTCCCTGCAAACCCATATGAAGACTGAGAGCCTAGGCTTTTGTGCCCCACAAAGACGGCCAACCCAGGGGTTCCCTGTACAGAAGAGGGCTAATCCAAGGGAGGCTTTATCCCAGCCAGACCAGGGAGTCTGACTGGGCCCCTTGCTGCCTGAAATGTGGGCCCAGATGCTGAATGGTCTCTAAGGAGGCAGTGGGCATTGCTGAGAAGGTGAACCCTTTGCTGGGGAGCAGGCAAGGGATGGGAGCACTGCTGTGGGAGCACCCCTCTGTGGCAGAATTAGCTCAGGAGAAGGTAGATTGAGATCCTGCAGGCTCTCCGGACACAGTGTTAGGAAAGCATTGTTCTGGGCCTCTAGCTCCAACTCTCTCTTTCTCCCTAACTACCTCTGTGTTCCCCTCTCTCTTTTCCCCTCCTTCTCTCCATTCTCGTCCATTCTCACTCAGATAAACAAAGAGAAGGGGCTCCTGAACCTTCTGGATCCAGGAGGCAGGTTATCTAATCTGGTAGGAGCAGTCTCTGTGGGAGCTATGTCAGGCTGTGTATACCAGGGGCAGAGCACACACTGTCCAAATCCACCGTGAGACCAGGAGAAGACTTTGCCGTTTCCCTCTGAGCCTTAGGGGGCTTTGGCGGGGGCACTGTACCCTTCCTCCATGGGTCTGAGGCTCTGGGTCCTTGACATGGTCATGCCCGTGTCCACAGCACCCAGTTACTCAGGACCTCATTGACTCTGGGTTCCCTCTGCTCCCTATGAGTGTGTGTGTGTGTGTGTGTGTGTGTGTGTGTGTGTGTGTGTGTGTCCTCTCAACCCTTCCCTGACATACCACCAAATGAACAGTTTCTCTCTCTGAGGTGAGAGCTGGAGCTTAGAGTAGAGGCGCACACCTTTAGTCCAAGCACTTGGAGGCAGAGGTAGGCAGATCTCTGTGAGTTGAGGCCAGCCTGGTCTACAGAGTGAGTTCCTGGCCATCAAGGGTCACAAAGTGAGATCCTGTCTAAAAACAAGAGAGGGAAGGATGAGAGAGCCTGACTGTCTCCTTCATCGTCCTTCTCTGTCCCTTGGGGTCTGAGGAGACGCCCATGTGCTGTGGTCAGACAGCCTTGACCAAGCTCTGCTCTAGAAGAATTCCAGGACGGAAGTGCAAGGCTTCTTCATGACAGGGTGGCTTTCACCAGCCCAGATGAAGACATGAGCCCTGGGCGAAAAGACCGGGACTTCCCCAGGAAGCCAGGTGAGTCCCTTCCTGTAACAGGTGACACTGAAACCACCATGCTTTGTGCTTTCCCCAGGTGTGGTGTCCAACAGGGACCGGAGGCTGTCTGTGATAAGTGCCACTGTCTTCCAGCTTCCTTCATAGATTTTCTGTGGTCTGTTTTTGAAAATGCTTTTAAAATTATATGCATGGCTGGGCATTGGTGACACATGGCTTAATCCCAGCACTTGAGAGGCAAAAGCAGGCTAGAGTTTGAGACCAGACGGGTCTACCGAGTGAGTTACAGGACAGGCTCCAAAACAATACAGAGAAACCCTGTCTCAAAAAATTAAAAAAATAAAACAAAATTATATGCATAGCATAGTATAGACACACAAGATATATTCGCTCT
Organism: Mesocricetus auratus; assembly: GCF_017639785.1. Taxonomy (NCBI): domain Eukaryota; kingdom Metazoa; phylum Chordata; class Mammalia; order Rodentia; family Cricetidae; genus Mesocricetus; species Mesocricetus auratus. The sequence goes on from NW_024429194.1 coordinate 82,074,558, forward strand.
TTTAGATGTCTGTAAGTACACTGATGGGGTAGCATTAAATATATTGTTTTTTGTACCGCTCACCAACACCAATAGTCCAACCTCTGTCATCCTCAGTAAACACTGAACCTGTTAAAGCACTAAGTCCTCACCTGTGTCTCCAGCAACCCCTAATTTACTTTTCTGTTCCTGTGAAGTTGACTGTTTGATTCAACTTTCATGAGATGCCTATGCTTGTCCTTCTGTGCCTGGCTTCTTCTGCTCCCCAGCACCATGCTTTCCAGATCCTTCCAAGTGAAACACACATCCGTGTTCATAACTTTGTGATACCAAAAACAAACTGTTCCATCCTGGGGACTGTAATCCTGGTACGCAGCAACAGAGGCAGGCAACTCTCCATGAGTTTTTTCTTCTTTTATCATCTTACTGACATCTATTTTTTAATGTATATAATTTTTATTTGTGTGTGTGCACATGTGTGTGCAAGTGTGTACACACACGTGTGTAAGGTCAGGGGGACGCTTGTGTGGGACTCAGGACAACTCGTGGGAGTCTCTCCTTCCTCCACATGACGGTGATGGTCAATCTCAGTCATTTACAGCATGCGTTTATACACAGCCATCTTGCTAGCCCACACCACATTTTCCATGTCTAGCCCTCTGCCCATAGACATTGGGATTCGTGTTTTGGCAATTCAGATCAGTGTTGCTGTAACACGAGTACAAGTGTCTGAGTCCTTGCTTCCAGATCTTGGATATGGCACAAGAGACTTGCTGGAGCCCAGGGTAACTTGTGACTGATCTTTAGAAGGTGCTAAACTGTTGTCTCCAGAGGCTCCTCTGTTTCATCTTCCCACCAACGGTGCACAAAGGTTCTGGTGTCATCCCCAATCTGTCTCTCTCACACACACGGGGAAGGCGGGTGCCGGCAATTGAACGTGAGACCTTGTGCACCCTAGGCAAGTGTTATTCCAACGGCTACATCCCCAGATCCCTTTCTCCCTTTTATGACTTTGACCATGTGTGCATGCATCAACATACTTTCCCCAAGTGTCCCCAAGTATCTTTTCATACGTGTGCATGTACAGAGATACAGACCCTTGTCTCAGGATTGTGTATCATTTCCCTCATGGAAGAAGTCTCTCAGAGACAGTTGTAGAGAGAAGGAAGCCAGCAGCGGGGCAGGAGGGTTAGAGAACACAGTGGTCTCCCCTCTGGGTTGACCCAGGTGAGTCTCAGGACCAGCAGGGCACAAGGACCTGGGTCCAGGTCTCACATCCTGTGTCCTCTGCAAAATGCCTCAGAGCTCAAAGTTCATTGGAATTTACTGTTGTCTTAATCTTATTACTCAAAAAGAAAGAAAGAAAGAAAGAAAGAAAGAAAGAAAGAAAGAAAGAAAGAAAGAAAGAAAGAAAGGGTGTGTGTGTGTCAGGAAATAAAATAAAGAAGTTTAAAATAAAAAAGAAAGACCGACCATAGTGTTGCACCCCCTTTAAACCCAGCACTTGGGAGGCAGAGTCAGGTGGATCTCCAAAGTGAGATCCAGAACAGCCAGGACTGTTACACAAAGAAACCCTGTGTGAAAAATCACAAAACAAATGAATAACTAAACAAGGAAACAAATAAAATTAAAAGTTAAGACACATTGAGGGGTGCTGACAAGAGGGGACAGGCAGGGGCCATCAGCAAGGTCAGCTCACAGAGGAGAAATAAGCTGCCATAGAAACTCACAAGAGTTTCACATCTGCAGGCAAGAGCAGAGGTAACATCGCCTAAGCCTTGCCTGGGACCAACTTTAAATTAAGGTTGAGGCCTGATTGTACCCTTGAGCCAGACAATTCCAGTTTCCCTGAGGAAAAGGAGGAAGATTAGAGGCTAAGGCCCAAGTCCCCATCTGACTGAGTCTGATGCCACCTTCTGTTAGCTGTTGGCAGTGGCCAGGGTTAGATCCCACCCCACCCCTGCCCACCACACTTCTTGGCAGTGAGGCCACAGACCTGCCCTCCCCGGGAGGCAGCGTGGCACAGCTCTCCAGCACTTGCTCTGCTCTGAGAACAGAACTGAGACACTGTGGGACCTCATAGGTGATGTGGCAATCTTTGTTTTGAAAATGTACCCATGGTGATCTTAATCTGAGGAGCAGCACAAGGAGTGACCTTGTGTGTGTCTGTGTGAGCATGTGTATGATGTACATGTGCAGGTCAGAGGTCACCCTCGGCTATAGTTCCCCAGCCACAATGCTCACATCTATTTATTATCTATTTTTTGAGCTGGTCTTAGACTTTCCAAATAGACTAAGCTGGTGGCCAGCACACTCCAAGGATCCATTGCCCCTCCATCTTGAGGCTGAAACTATAGGAATGTCTCAGCATGCCCAGTTGTTTTAAACATGAAGTCTGAGGATCAGGTTCAGGTCTTGTCCCAAGGACTCTACTGAGACATCTGTCCTATCCAGGAGTGAATGTTTCCCAGTGTGTATAGACTGGGTATCAGAGACTCACCAGGGCAGGCTCTCAGCCACTGACCTACGGTCTCAGCCCAGCCGTGCTGACATCTTTATTTTCCTGCATTGACTGTATCCTCTCTCCTAGGAAGTCTCCTGATCCTAGCATGCATATCACACCTGCCATGCACGTGATCTACAGTGTGCATCAGTAGCTGCATGGGGCTGCAGGCCTCCATTTTGGGCACTGCAGCATAGCCTTATTAAACAGCAAGGACGGCAGCAAGGACGGGGTGGAGACAGTATGGAGGACTCACCCTGTGCTGTGGTCCAAACACATTTCTCTCAAGTGGAAGCTGTTTCATGAAGGGAATGAGCTATGCAAGGCAGATCCAGAGCCCACAGCTGCCTCTCCAAAGGGAAGGGTCTGCATGGGGCTCCTCGTCCTAAACAGTCCCTGAAGTGTCCTCAAGTCAACAGCCACCCCCAGCTGTAACGTGGTCTGTGAATGGAGTCCACCAGAAGGGAGAAGAGATATGGGGGTGGGAGACAGAACTAAGAAGCCTTGATGAGTAAGCGACTTGGTGGACACTGGCCTCCTGGGTGGGTGGCCCAGCTGACCTCACTGGAACTCAGGCGCCCTGAAATGAGGACTCTGACTACAGGTGCACACGGGACTTGGCAGCATGGGTTTTCCCTTGGTTTTGTTTCTGCAGCCAGAGCACAGCTTTGACTTCGTGAGCAAGGAGATGCTAGTGCACTTTATCAGCCGCCTGCAGGCTGATGTGTTGCTGATCAGGTGAGTCTAGAACCCAGAGACCAGGAACTGCTGAGTGCGGCACAAGGTGTTAGTTCTCCCAGTGACACACCACAGTCCACTCCACCTCTCTCAGGAGCCATCACTGTCAGCAGGTGCTGGGAGGGGGAAGGCAACGCAAGAGGAAACCTGGAAGCAGGGGTGAGGACTGCGGGGGAGCAGGAGCAGGGGTGGGGACTGCAGGGGAGAAGGGGCCGGGGTGGGGACTGCAGGGGAGCAGGAGCAGGGGTGGGGACTGCAGGGGAGCAGGAGCAGGGGTGGGGGCTGCAGGGGAGCAGGGGCAGGGGTGAGGACTGCGGGAAGCATGGGTCAGGGGTGAGGACTGCAGCACTGATCAGCAGGTCTTTGGGGAAGGTGAACATGGGCTGTGCTTATGACTCCAGTTTCTCATGCTGAGGAAGCAGAATGCACATCATAGTCGGGCACAGGCAATGTTGGGAGCTTGCTAAGTCCCACTCTATGGGGAAGATTGTCCTGTGTGAGGGCAGCATCAGGAAGGAGGCACCTGCAGTGATGCTGGAGGCGACAGGCAAATAGCCCCATCAGCCAAGTTAACCCTGAAGACCAATGGGTGAAAGACATGAGTGTCTTCACATTCACGAATTTTTTGTTTATTGAGATAGGGTTCTCTGTGTAGCCCTGGCTGTCCTGGAACTCAGTCACTAGACCAGGCTAGCCTCCAGATTCACAGTGATCTGCCTGTGTCTGTTTCCTGAGTGCTGGGATTAAGGAAGGCAACTCCACCTCTAGGTTCATTCAGAATTTTGAATTTGGAATTTTCCCAGGCTAACAACATGCTGTTGGTCTAGCCTGATCATTTCCTTTTGGTTGGTGATGGTGGCAGCGGCAACAGCAGGGAAATCTGAGGAAATTTTAGCCTTTGGCATGGGTTGTTCCTAGGATATTTGGAAGGTGGATTCATTTTTTTAAGTGAAATGTTCAAGTCATTATAGATTGGGAGAATATTAACACTTTATAAATTATGGCTACCGGCAACTTCAGAACAAGGAATTGGCTGGGCATGGAGGCTCACACCTGCAAATCTGGACTAGGGAGAGCATGGCAAGTTTGAGGCCAGCCTAGGCTGCAGTGTGCTTCAGACAGGCAGGGGGATGGTTGTGTGACATGTACACTATTCCTTAGTAGTCTTATTTGAAAGAAAAGCCTGGCCTTGAGAGTGAGTTCAGATCTCAGCTCAGCTGTCAGTGCCCCCACCTCCCACAGTACTGGAAGCTGCTCCCTGCAGCATCAGCTCGTGCTAGCCTGCTACCAGGACTAAATGACTGAACCTCAGCGGCAGTCTAGGCTCACAAGGACATAGCTGAAGGAAAACGGGAGGAACCCAGGCTTGGGCTCTTCAGGTCCTGAAACCCAGACATGGTACAGGGCTCTGTTAAGATTTAATACTGAGGACACCCCAATTTCTGCTTCCAGAGCAAATATGATATAGATTAGACTCAAGTTAATGAGACCTCTTTCTTTGTTGTGGTGACACTCGCCTTTAATCCCAGCACTCAGGAGGCAGAAGCAGGCGGATCTCTGTGGGGCAGAGGCTAGCCTGGTCTACAGGACAGCCTACAAAACCAACACAGAGAAACCCTGTCTTGAAATCCTACTCCCAAAAAAGCTGAAGAGCTCTTGATTGGAAGCAGTGATAGCACACCACACAGTGGGACCATTCAGTCTGAACTAACGCATGTAACTAACAAATGCTTTTCATTTAAGCAGATACAACTTGCCAAAAGGAAGCCTCCCCAAAGTTAGCATTAGGACAGGGTTTTCTTTTTGTCTTTTAGGAGGATGAAGGAATCCATTTAAGGAATCTGAAGACCACAAATGAGACATGTGAAGACAAGAGCAAATCATCCAGAAAAAAAAATGTCCCAAGAAAAAGAATAAATTGGCCTATTGATATAATCACATCCCAAAAAGATAAAATTTCATAAATCTTCGCAAATGTTTGTTTCTGCTGTTCTTTACAGACATATAATGCAAAAGGTCTTTTGGACTCCCACTCCAACTAAAATTAAAGGATTTGGAGTATGGTTCTCTCCTTCTCTAAATCTAAGCATGCTTGTTAAAGGAAAATCCAAAATCTCTGTCTCATGTCAGAAGAGCCATCTGATATGGGACAGAAGAAAAACAAACTTTAGGGATGACTTTATTGCTACTAATCTCATAATTAATTCTTTTTTTTGGTGTTGCATTTTTTGACTCTGTAACACTTTTCTTTTTATCTTTTATTTCTTTTTTCCCTTTTCTTATTTAAGTGAGAAGCAAACTTGTTTCACATGTCAATCCCAACTCCCTCCCCACCAGGCCCCCAGTTCCCCACCCAATCTCCACCCCGATTGCCAGTGAGGGTGTGGCCCTCCATGGTGGATCTCCAGAGTCTGTCATTTCATCCAGGTATGAAACACTTTTCTTAATGTATTATTATCTCATAGTTTATAAGATTTATATACATACTTTATATAGGCATGTTTTAAACTTTTTGTCATGATATTAATGGTCCTATATAATACCTACTAATTGTAGACAAAGGCTCCATCTAGCTTCCTGTACATGATTTCAGGTTTGAGTCTCTATCAGGTAACTAGGAATGAAGTTTTTGTACTCTGGATGCACATAAAAAATATTACACCTTTAAGCTCTTTGAGATCTGCTGTATATGAGATTTAAAATGTTTAGTTTTCTGCAGTGAAGTATGACTGTGCCTAACAGAGATCTCTGAGTCTCCAAAGAGAGGATGGGGCCCACAGCAACGACTCCATCCTGCTTTCCTGCACTTCCGGCTTTCTCAGATGATATTACTCCCTTCCCAGGGTTCTGAGGGAGCTGAAGACTAGAAAATTAGATGGAAATTCACACCATGGAGTCCTCTGGAGCAAACTAACTTCCTTAAGGTAACACAGTAGGGAAAGGACAGAGCCTAGTCTCAGATACAGGGACAGTACTGGATGTTGTCAATGCTGGCGGTGGTATTTTTCTATCAGTCACACGCACAGTCAATATATAGGATTGTGTTCTGTGTGCACAGCTCAAAGGAATTGCTTAGGTGTCAGGGCAGGGAGCTTCCTGTGGCCCCGAACTCCCTCCACCTACGTCTGCCCCCTTCATTCACCTCTGCTCTTTCACAGTCTATGCTGGATCCACCAGCATTCTGCAGAATCCAGACCACAGAGTGGGCCTTCCCTGTCCCTGGCAATCTTAGGGCCACAAGCTTCAGGATGCTGCCCTCTCTGGGGGAGACCCCTGGTTAATTATCCCCCTCTGCCACACTCTCCTGCCTCCTTAACGTCCACAGGAGACAGAGCTGAAGGTAACCCCCAAAGTCTGGGGTCCCCATGACAGCCTCTTTGAAGTCGTTTCCTACATTACAGTCCAGGAGAAATGGTGTTGAATCCAGCAAGATAAGTTTGTCCACCATCTCGGGGAAGATGCAGGAGAACTAGAAAGTGACAACAGAGGAACAAGTGAGTGGGTGGAGACACAGGCTTCCCCAGAGCTGAGTCTGCTGTCCCTTCAGTGTGCTTCTCCCAGACCCCGCTGCAGACCGCAGTAACCCTACATGAGACATGGGGAAACTACACGGAACCATCCCCAGGACACAGTGCACATGTGAAGTTGCCTGTGGCTAAGGAGGTGCTGGCTAGCTTCTGCATCCACTGTGTGAAGGGGCTCTTCCTGTCCTACTCACACTGGTCTACCCACACCCACGCCCAGAAAGGTCCCAGGCCACCCCAGAACAGCCAGCTACTCACCATGCCGCCCACAGTGCCACCTGCCAGAACAGAGACAGTGCTGACATCTAAGTGACCTCTCCAGGTCCCCATCCTCCCCAGTCCTTTCTTATGGGCTGTCCCGTCCCCAGAGCCTCTCCCACATGGGCTTGGGACTCTGCATCTTCAGCTCGTGCTTCTCCCTGGGCCACCAAGGTCCCTCCATCTGAAAACACTTACAAGGACAGTCCACACCCCCCCTGAGACCAGAGGCACTGTCCCTAAGGTAAGCGGTTGAGGACTTCTTCCTTCTCAGAGGGGCAGGGAAAGGTACCAGGTGTCAAGTTTTCCCCCTGTCCTATATCCCTCCACAGAACTCAGGGTCAGTGTAAAGCTGACTCACCAAAACTGTGGCCCAGGAGGGAGAACTGAGTCCATTTAAATGCTGAAAACACAAATTCAAACAGAAGGTTTGCATGGTCCAGCCTTACTCTAAACTTCTTCCTGTGTCCTGGCTTGGAACTCCCTCCAAGCACCTGTAGCACCCCACCCAGGAGACCAGCTGAGGGGCCTCAGCTCCACTGTGGGAAGCTCCTAGTGGAGGACACAAGCTCTGCTCAGGGGCTGGGAGAACTGGAGCCAGACCCCAGGCATCAATTCCCAACCCCCGCTGTCTGCAGACTCTGCATCCCACCTGCTAGGATGAGAGGGTGTGGCAGAGCATCCCCCAACACACACGACGCCTCATGGCACTCAGGGGCTCTCGCTCACCTGCTGCCACCCTTCGGACCTCACTCACAAAATTTTGGTGGTTATACAGGAGACCTGGCTTGTAATGGGAGGAGAGTCCATGTCCCCCGAAATCCATGGCCACATAATGAAAATCTGCAGCAGAGAGAGGAAGAGGAGGGGTCTGCATGGCAGCTTCCACCCCTCCCTGTCCCTCAACCCATAGCCCCACCTTGTGGAAGAAGAGGAATGAGCCTGTCAAAGGAGTTGGCATTGTCCAGCCAGCCATGCAGGCAGAGAACTGGAGGGTTCTTCTGGGAGCCCCAGACTTTGACAGCAATGTGGCCCCAAGGCACAGCCAGCTTCAACTCTGAGAACAGACCTGTGAGGCAGAACCAGTCATTTGTCCCCTGCATCCATGGACCCAGCCCTTCCTCACCCTCACCAGTGTATGCTCCAGCATGCATGGGCGTTGGTGCTACTGGCCTATGTCCTGGCTCTGGACAGACAGACTGCCAGGTACCCTGAGGAAGGAAAGACAATCGGGTTCCCTGGGTGAGTGAGAGCTGAGTAGGCTTTTTGGATGGAACGCTTGGTGTTGGAACTAAACAGAATGGACTGGGTTGGTGGCTATTAATTAGAACCCTGCCACTTGGGGCTGTGTGACCTTGGACTGGTTCCTTCAGACCTCTCCATCCTCAGTCCTTTTCTGTTAAACTGGGGTAAACAGATTACACTGCTCTTACCTAGGAGACCCTTTCTAAGAACCCCCATGGGTGCCTGAAACTTCAAACATCAATGGACTCCATATGATGACTGTGACCAATGCTATATCTCCATATAGTTTATACAAGCCAACTGCCCACATCATGACTGAAACACACGGAGATACAAACGATGGGCAAACTCATCCAGAAAGACAGAGGCAGACAGCACGATTCCCGGACTCCAGCTGGGCCTACTCAGGTCCGGTGTGTCCCAGAGTTGACCTTCTCATGCTGCTGGCCCCAAAGTGCAAGCCCGAATAGCGGTAGGCACCGTCCTCTAATCTAAGGGCTATCCGAACTCAGTGGTCACGTGGCTCATTAGGATCCCACAGTTTGGTTCTGCTGAATCCAGGAGCTGATGACTGGACCTGGGCAGGCAGTGGGAAGGGTGGTGAGTGTCAGCTCCACCGGCTAGAGTGAGTGGGTGCATGGGGGATCTCGCTTGGCCTCCCCCCTTCCCACTCCGATCTACGCGGCCCTGCGGGGCATTTTCACCCATTGCAAGCATTGAATCTTACAGTAAAAGAAGAAATCCACACCTCTTGCACTTTTGAAATTTTCCAGGTCAACCTCTGGAGGAATGGGAGGTGATCCCAGGCACAGAGAGGCTCACTGTCCTAAACAGTGACCCACAGATCCAGACACTGAGGGCAATCAGTGTGGTGAGTTCCCCACAGGAGTGACAGGACACACCTGTGGAAACAGGACCACAGGCTGCAGGAGGTAAGTGGAGGCTGGGCAGAGCCGATGTGTAGAGAACGTTGAGACTGGAAGTAATGGGCCCACAGGACTTGAGCTTGGACTTTTCTGAGTGAGCTGACTCTGGGGAGGTTAGGAGCTGGGACAATGCTAACTTTGCTGGTCTATTTGTTCTTTGAGGCAGGGTTGGGACGTGCTATGTAGCCGAGAATGACTGTGAACTGAGCCTTCTGCCTCCCTCCCTCAATACTTGGATTACAAGTTTGATTGTTTTATGCATGCCAGGCACACACACACACTGGCATTGTCTACACCCCCAGCCCCATGAGAGTTTTCTATGCAGTACAAGCAGTGGTACCTATGAGTTGAGGAAATGCTTTCATTCCCCGTGGAAATGGATCTTTACTGAATAATGTAGGAGCACAGATTCTCCTGGTGCCCACCAGGCAGGCTGGTGTCTTTGCCACAGACTTGTACTTGGGCAGCAGTCTCCAGTCTGCCTGACCTCTGGGTTGCCATCTCCTGTATCTTTGACCTCAAAACTGCCTGGGTTCAACCAGATCCTTGAACAGACATGGTCTCAGCTGGCTCCTGTCTGTCCTGCTGGTCTAGGACCTCAGTCACCCTCCCTCCATCCAGCCTCATCCTCATCCTCACAGTCCATCATTATCCAGTCCTTTTTCTTGCCTGCCTCCCCATGTCCATTCCTGTGATCCCCTTGGATTCGGTACTTGCGGGCCTGGAAGACAAACGGCTTCCTGTGATGCCCTCCATTCCGTTACACCACTACCACAAGCTCCCACCAGTCCCTCTACCCTCTCTGCTTTTACCTCTATGTGAGAATCCGGGTGCTTTTGGATGCCGGCTGGGGAGAGGTGGATGACATTAGGGGCCCTTCTTTCCTCCTGTACATGAGACCCCTGTGCTGTCTACTGTACCAGGCTTTTCCTTTGTCCCCCCACCAGCACACAAATCATGACAGATGCCCGGCTTCTGATCCTAGGTGTGCCCCTCGTTCTGTCCTCTTCTGCCTCCCATTCTTCCCTTCTCCCTCTGCCTGCCAGCCCTATCCTTTCTCCTAACCAGTTTTTGGCCATTCGGCTTTTTATTAGACCAATCAGGTGCCTTAGGCAGGCGAGGTGAAACGAATGGAACGCATCTTTACATAATTAAAGGCAGCATAAACAGAAGCAACACAGCTTTCCACATTTAAAGTAATATTGCACAGCATGAACAAATGCAACACAGCTTTACATAGTTAAACAAAGGCAGCATAAACAGAAGCAACACAGCTTTCCACATTTAAAGTAATATTGCATAGCATGAACAAATGGAATGTATCTTTACATAGTTAAACAAAGGCAGCATAAACAGAAGCAACACAGCTTTCCACATTTAAAGTGATATTGCACAGCATGAACAAATGGAACGCATCTTTGCCTAGTTAAAATAATATCCCCCCCCACAGTCCATTCTCTGCACCTGACCCTTGCTGTCTATTCCTCTGAGCCTGTTTCGTTCCTCCAGAATTCTGTCTACCTTTCCCCTGCAAGTTCTATCTCTTTTCAAGGCTTGGTTTCAAAAGTCAGCTTCCCCAGAGCCAGGCCGTGGTGGCGCACGCCTTTAATCCCAGCACTCGAGAGGCAGAGGCAGGCCGATCTCTGTGAGTTCGAGGCCAGGCTGGACCGACAGCCTCCAAAACAATACAGAGAAACCCTGTCTCGTAAATACCAAAAAAAAAAAAAAAAAAAAAGTCAGCTTCCCCATAAGCCCTCTTCAGTCCTCCCAGATGGAAATGCCACCTTGCCTCTGTTTATACTGTTGCTACCTGCCTGTCTAGCTGTCTCTGTCTCTCTGGATGCATGTTGCCTTCTTTTTCTTTTCTTTTTTCTGTTTTCTGTTTGTTTGGTTTGGTTTGGGGGGCCTTGGGGGACCTTTTGTTTATTTTTTGAGACAGGGTTTCTCTGTGTAGCCCTGACTGTCCTGAAAATGGATCTGTAGACCAGGCTGGTCTCAAACTCTCAGAGCTTCACCTCTGCCTACCAAGTGCTAGGATTAAAGGTGTACCACCACCTCACTTTCGTTTCTTAAAGGTAGGATATGGTTGTTTTAAAACTATTTCCCCCTAACATTTACCAGAGGGCCTTGCACACAGGAGGGATTCAATCAATGACTGATGATTGGATTGGCTGAGAAAGGCTAGGGTCAGGCTACCCCAGGTTCTCCCTAGGGGCTCACACAAGCACCTGCAACAGTTCGGAGAGGGCGGGGTGAATGTGAGCATTCTCTAAGGTCTTATGTTCTTACCTGGTGCTTAAGCTTCCTGAGATTGGAACAGCAGGCACTTCTAGAAATGTGGAAGGGATCTCAAAAATGCTCACATCCCCAGCTGAGAGAGACAAGAGTTCCCCAGGATTCCCTTCTTCATCGCCAAGAAGAAGCCCCCCTCCTCCTGCCAAGTCTGTGAAATGGAAACCACCCCTGACACTAAACACAGCATGGGATCCTGGAACAGAAAAAAAACACTGGAGGAAGAACCAGAGGAGTCTACATGAAGCCTAGAGTGTAGCTAACAGCAGCAGACCAATGTTTATTTCTGGCTTGCCGTGGCTTGTAACAGGCTAACTGGGGGGGGGGGGTATAAAGGAAGTTCAGGACTCTCGTTGCAGTTTTTTTCCTGTAAATCTAAAATTATACCAAAATTTAAGTTTACTTCTGCAAAAAGAAATTCAGACTAGAGTTTTGCATAGTGACACAAGTCTCTAATCTCAGAGGTTGAGGGGCCCAGCTAGGAAGGCCAGTGTAGGTTACACAGGAAGACTCTGTTTCAAAACAACAACAAACTTAACCAGGCATGGTGGCACAAGTCTGTAACCCCAGCACTCAGCAAGCAGAGGCAGGAGGATGTCTGTCAGTTCCATGCCAGCCAGGACTAAATAGTGAGACCCTATCTCAAGAAACAAGACAACTCAAAAAATTCAAATGAGAAGACTTTTTAAAAAATTATTCTTATTTATTTGTTTATTTGAGACAGGGTTTGGTCAGAAAGGGCTGTTGTATTATGGGGGTTGTTTGCTGAGAGGAGATACAGACGTGTGTTTCCACGTCTGAGCTATCTCAGGCCATCCATCTTCACTCTCGGCATCCCTGAATTTAGAATCACAATGGAAATAGAGTCTTGGGCTTGTCTGTGAGGGATTTTCTAAAATGAGATTGTTTTAGGTAGGAGACCCCCGCCTTACCTATGGCAGCACCATGCTATGGGCTGAAGTTCCAGGCAGAGTGAAAAGGAGACAGACAGACCGCTGGGCACCAGCATCCATTCCTCTCTGCATCCCACTGTGGGATGGACTGTGTGCTCTATCTGTGAGCCAATCCACTCTCTTCTGCAGTAGTTACTGTTCTGCTGTGATGCAGCACCCAGGCCAAAGGGTTAAGGGTCTAGTCTGCTGGTTTCAGAGGGACAGAGTCCATCACAGTGGGGAATGCATGGTTGGCGGATCATGAAGCTGGCCAGTCACATTTTCAACCATGGATCAAGAAGCAGTGAGAGGTCTGGAGAGATGGCTCAGAGGTTAAGAGCACTGGCTGCTCTTCAGAGGTCCTAGCAACCCACATGGTGACTCACAACCATCTGTAATGAGATCTGGGGCCCTCTTCTGGAGTGCAGGGATACATAATAAATAAAATTTTAAAAACCCTCACCCCCAAAAGAAATATTAAAAAAAGAAGCAGAGAGAGAGAGAGGGAGAGAGAGAGAGAGAGAGAGAGAGAGAGAGAGAGAGAGAGAGAGAGGGGATGGGGCAGGTCTGTAAATCTTCAAAGCCTACCCCATGCTGTGCCTCTCCCAGCAAGGCTCTACACCCTAATACTTCCATAACACCCTAATCAGTGCCACCAACCAGAGAGCAAGAGTCCAAACACCTGAGCCTGTGGAGAGCATTTCTCACTTAAAACACCACAGTTCTGGCCCAGTGGTGGCGCACACCTTCAATCCAAGCACTCGGAAGGCAGAGGCAGGCAGATTTCTGTGAGTTTGAGGCCAGTCCGGTCTACAGAGCAAGTTACAGGACAGCCAGGACTACTCTGACTCAAAAACCAAACCAAACAAACAAATAACAAAAAAACAAAAAACACCATAGTTCCAAAGTCTGACCCAAATAGAGTCTTAGGTCGGAGGGGACTGAGACTCTTAGATGCACAAATAGAAACAAATTCACCTTACTCCATCTTTTTCTGCATTCTTCACATGGTTGTTTGTCTGCTGCTGGCAGGGACTCAGGGCACTCAGTTCAGCCCCTGAGCAGCATATATGACTCCCAGGTAGGATCATTTTTTATGACTTTGTCTCTAAATATATTGACTCTTCTGTCATCTTGGGTCACTACTGAGTCCATTCAATGCATTTTTTTAAGTCTCAGGTATGGCACCAGTTCTAGAATGAGCTTTTGGGATGGGACTGTAATCCCCGTACTCAGAAGGCAGGGTGAGGAAGGAAGATTGTGAGTTCAAGGCCAGCCAAAGTCCATGTAGCTAGAACCTGTCTCAAAACAAACCTTATAGAGAATTTGGGCGCTAAATTATTTTGGGTCACACTTTCTCTGAAATAGGACATAAGAAAACCACATGAACAGTGAAGGAAATGACAGAAACTCTTAGCAAAGAAACAGAAGCAAAACAGAAACAAATATGTCTTAGGGTTTCTGTTGCTGTGAAGAGACCATGACCACGACAACTCTTATAAAGAAAAACATCTACTTGGGGTTGGCTTACAGCTCAGAGGTTTAGTCCATTGTCATCATGGTAAGCAGCAGGCAGGCAGACGTGGTGCTAGAGCTGAGAGTACTTACATCTTGATCCAAAGGCCACAGGAAGTGAACTGAGACACTGGGCATGGCTTGAGCATATATGAATCCTCAAAGCCTGCCTGGTGAGTTCAGGTCCAGCCTGGAGAATGTATTCTGTAGTCTAGGCTGGCCCATTCACTGTGTAGCCCAGGCTGGTCTCAGATATTCAGGAACCCTCTGTCTCAGTCTGGTGAATTTCTTTGCTCTTGATTAAACTTTTCTCTTTCTTTGAATACTGAAAGGTTTAGGGATTTTTTTCTTGATTATTGTGAATGATACTACTTGGGCTTTTATTAACCTCTCAAATACGACTGATTTGCCTATTCCCCCATTCCTCCCTTCACTGCTGTTCAGTTCTCTTTATTCCTTCATTGGTTAGATTGTTTGGATCTCCAGTGTTTACTTGTGTGAGTTCTTTGTATGTTTTGCATATTAATCTTCAGGTGAATAGCCTGCAAAGATTTTTCACCATTGCCTTATTTCTCAGCCTAACCGATAAATAAATGTTAAGGAAAAAAAGTTCCTAAGGTAAATGGCCCCATCTCTTCACAGACCCGATCTCACCTGAAGAAAGTTGGGGGAGGTCGGCTGTTCTGGATGAAAAGATTTAGTGGTGCTGCCTGGTACTTGATGGCTCGATGCTCAGAAACAAACAACAACAAACCAGAGATAAACTTTGTAAGAAGCAGGGAAAATTTGAGTCCAGGATGTAGCTCTATAGAGTTCTTGCCTAGCATTCATGAAGCCTTGAGTTTTGGTCCTCAGAACCACATAAACCAGGGGCTGGGGCACCAAATACCTCTAATCCCAGCATCTGGAATGCAAAGGAAGGAGCATCAGATGTTCAAGGTCATCCTCGGCTCCGCAGGGACCTTAAGGCCAGCCTGGCATACGTGGGACCCCACCTCTGAAATAGGACATAAGAAAATCACATGAACAGTGAAGGAAATGACAGAAACTCTTATTTATAATGGCCTATGCCTTCATTCCCAGCATTGGGAGGCAGATGCAGGTAGATCTCTGGGAGTTTTAGGCTAGCCTAGTCTATCTAGTGAGTTCCAGGCCAGCCAGGGATGCATGGTAAGACCCTGTCTCAAGAAAACAAAAACAAACAACAGCAACAACAAGTTCCAATAAAAGCTAGGAGCTTAGTGGTAGAGCCTGCTCAGCACCTCAAGGCACTGGGCTCAATTCCCAGCATTGTTCCAAAAACTGAAAAGGAGAGGGAAACTCAGGCACAGTGTAGGAAGCTGAGGCAGGGGGATTGTTAAAGGCCAAGATCTGGAGGGCAGCCTGAACAACACAGCGAGGCAATGTCCCTCACCCCAAGAAAACTCCAAACAAACAAAAAACCAGGCCGGAGAGATGGTTCGATGGTTCAGCAGTTAAAAGCACTGACTGTTCTTCCAGAGGACCTGGGTTCAATTCCCAGCATCTTCATAGAGCAGTGGTTCTCACGTTATGGTGACCCCAAACATAAAATCATTTCATTACTGCCTCATAAGTATAGTTTTGCTAGGGTCATTTGACCCCCCAGGAGGCAATCCACAGGTTGAGAGAGCACTTGACATAAAGGCTCAAAACATTCTGTAATTCCAGAGGGCCTCCAAAGCCCTCTTCTGGCCTCCATGGGAACTGTACTCAATGTGCACCAACACAGGCATATACACATAATTAAAAACAAAATAGTGAAACAAGAGCTGGAGAGATGGTCTGGTGGCTAAAACCATTGACTGTTTTTGTAGAGGACCTGGGTTCGTTTTCTAGCACCAACATGGTGGCTCACAACCATTTGTAACTCCGGTTCCAGGGGATCCAATGCCCTCTTCTGGCATCAGAGACCAGCGGGCACACACATGGTACCCAGATATCCATGCAGGCCAAACATAATAAATTTAAAGCCAATCAAACAGGCAAACTGGACTCATTTCTGTAACTCCTCTCGTTGCTCCTAGTTCCTGCACCAACCTCACACAATAATAGCACAAACCTCACACCAATCTTTGTGCTGATGGATGTGCCTCGTGCTCCCTGCCCTCCAGTAATCCTCTGTGGGGGGCATCCTGCATCCTGCGCACCCATCTCCTCAGCCACCCAGCTCGGCTTGCATTTTGTACGGCTCATTAGGTAGCTGACTAGAATCTCCAGCTCCCACCATCTAATGGGGGAGGTGGGTTTTTCTTCTCTTCCCAATCATGTTCAGAAAAGGAACCACTCAGACATGTCACTGCGTTTTTTTCACAGAACACTCATCCAGGCATGGCTGATGGCTGGCGGCGTTCGTTCCCTGGCCCCACACTCAGTGATCTTGGGGATGCCCGTTTCCCAGCCTCCCGCAACGGGAGTGGGTTCATCCTGTGCTTGGAGCGTGCCGGTGAGGCGATGGGCGATTCTGACCCTGACGCATTAGTCTCCCATCCAGGAGAGGGACCTCTAGCTGGCCCCAGTGTTGTCAGAAAGCCAGCCCTGCTTCTTGAGAGCCCATGCATGGACTCCGGCAAGGCCTCAGCCTCCTGGCTCTAACTCGGGCACCTTAGCAGGCCTCTGCATCTCAGTAATTTCTAGCACCCACTTGCTCGGATGCCCCTGTCTCAGACCGAATTCCCCGACCTTGTGGGATTGGCGACACCGGCCCTCAGCAGTCACCTAGAGCCCTCCCTTCCCAAGGCTTTCTGGGCATCTAAGGAGCTTATGGCCAACGGGTTACCACCTGTGTGTTGGTTGCTTTACTTTTGAATGTCAGCTCTCCCAGGGCAGGGGCTGTGTTTTCTTCACAGTTGTACCTCCAGCCCAAGATCACGTCTGGAGCATAGCAGGTGCTCAGTAAATATTTGTTGAATGAATAAATGCATGGCTTCTCTGAACGTGTCACACCTCTTCACACTCCCGTGCCTGGGCAGATGGTATTTCTTCAGCCTGGAAGCTGACTGAGCTTTTTTTGTTTTTTGGATTTTTTTTATTTTAGAATACAGAACTTATCTTTGATGTGTGTGCCTAATTCACAGAACTCCTTTTTTGAGGGGGGAGGGGAGCTGTCTCCTTCCATCCACATAGTCACAAGAATAGACCCCAAGGAGCCTCGTTTATATTTTGTGGCTGTCACCGGGCAATACCAGTCACCAGGGTTGGCTATTTGACCCTTGAATCAAAGTCTCTGTCCCAGGAATTAAGAGTTAATTTTTATATTCCAATTCTAACCTGCCTGGGGAAAAAAGTCACTCACCCCTCTTTTTCAAAAGAAGCTGTGCTATGACTATTACCTGCTTTTACAAGCTACACAGCAAAAGAATAATAAGTCAAGCATACAGGAAGGGGGAGCGAGGAAAAGCCGGGCTCAGGGCCCCTAGGGGAACAATCCACGCCCCTTCCTTCAGCTACTACAGAACACTCTCGTAGCTCTGCCGGGACTGCCCTTCACTGGAGGGAGTTATGTTTTTTGGGCTTTTGAGTTTCTCTGAGTAACAGTTCTGGCTGTCCTGAATCTAGCTCTGTAGACCAGGCTGGCCGTGAACTCACAGATATTCGCCTACGCCTACCTGAGTGCTGGGATCGAAGGCGTGCACCACCGCCGTCCAGCCTATCGGCAGGGAGTCTTGCTCTGGGTTAAGCATGTTCTCCCCAGAGCAGCTCACCGCAATGACCAATGGGTACAATGGTACAAAACGCAGCCCCTGCTCTTGGCTCAGGACAACGCGAAGGATGACCCTAAGTCCAGAGCTCCCTGCAGTCTGGGAAGCTGAAGAACACCAGCCGCGTTCCCACACACCTGCATCCTCCTCTACCTCAAAGGAGCCCAAAAAGCCTCCATGCCCATCTCACGGACACACTCTCCGAGAGCTGAACCTCAGACCAAAAGCGGAGCCTTGCTCCAAGGGGGCTGAGGAAGCAACAGCCTGAGGCCTCAACTCACCAGTTACGGCTCCCAGGGCAGCCTCTGCCCTTGCTGGTCCTGGATAAATTAACCTTTACTAAAGAAGGGCAACTTGAGTGAGGACCAAGATAAATTAAACTCCCCCGGCTGCCTCCAGCTCCATAGCAGTCCACTATGCTAGGGTTGAGACACAAGGGCCCCCGCCTATGCCGGAGGCACTCCTGGAGGGGCTTACTGCGGCTCGAACCCGCAGTTAGCGATCCCTGTGCTGCTTTAACACAGACAGCTGCTCAAATGTTTCCACCTGGCACCTGGCACTTGTTCTTCTGAGCCAGGGCACAGCCAGTTTCCATGTAGAGCCTGGAAAAGCCTCAGGCTGGAGGCATCACAGTTGCTCGGGGGTCCTCAGGAGCGCCCCAGAAATATATCTCATCCGGGGCTCTCTGCTACTATTTAGAAAGCCAGATGAGTTCCCAAAGCAGCTGCCACCCAACTGCTGGGGGGGGACCTCAGGGCCTGTCCCCCCAAGAGGGCCCGGTGCTTCTAGCTGCTAATTTGCCAGTGTCTTCCAGTGGTTTCACCCTCATTTGGAGGTGTTGGGTCTGGGTCCGGGGTGGAGCAATGATGGGGGACAGACCACCAAAGTCTATTAAACCATAAGAAAGCTTTATTCCAGAAAAAGTTTTTAAAAAAATGACCTTGGGGCACAAAAAGCTCACTAGTTAACTGGGACCACAGCCAGAGATCAGTCTTCTGAAACTGCAATGGGGGCTGGTTTGGGGCCTCCTCTTACAGTAAAATCAAGCACCAGGTGTGGTCAAAGAGATGTTACAACCTTGAGGTCAGGCCTTAAGTCACATGACATTTTAAATTTTACAACGTTTGGTTATTGGATGTTAGGATGTTAATGTAGGATGCTTGCAAAAGCCTGTGGTTGAAACAGACACTTTTCCCTGTCCCTGAAAGAATGCAAGGCAGAGAGTAGAGTCACGTAGAGGACAGTTAAAGATTAAGGGAATACAACTAGAGGGTCCCATAGAGGCAATGGTTAGAAGCTAACCTTTGTCTGCTGGGAAGCCGGGAGGTGGGAGACAATTGTTAAAAGTTTATCTCTGTATACAGGCCGAAAGCGGTTGTTAAAGGTTAACAGTGGTTGCAGCTTTTTCTTTTTCAAAATGTGTTTAAGCTTACAATTTTATATTTCTATAGTCCTGGACCCTTCAGAGAGAAAGGCCGAGAAGGGCTCTGCTTTCTCTACATGAGTAAACAGCTTCGCACATCTGCGCTGGCAAGGTTTTCCAGATGTGCACCGGCTGTTTGGAGTCAGAGAATCTAAGGAACGTGTTTTGTTTTCAAGCTTCTGGTGTGGACCTGTGGGCTGCAGCGTCAAAGTGCGGAAGCCAGACAGGTGGTTAAGGCAGGGCTCTTATGAACAAATTAGTGCTTAAAAATAGTCTTAATTGTGTGTACTGGGGAGGCAGGCGGTGCTTTTGAGTGCCAGAGCCTGTGGAGGCCATAAGCTTTGGATCCTCTGGGTCTGGAGAATCTGGTTCCTGATCGCTGTGTAAGTGCCAGGAACTGGCTGGGGTCCCCTGAAAAAGCAGTACCTGCTCCTAACCATGGAGCCCCCCTTCCTCTCCACGCAGCAAGGGAAGATGACTCCAGGAGCAACAATGCCACATCACTGTCTCCCAGTCCATCTCTCAGGCCTCTGGGGAGAGGGGCTCGGGCTGGCAGACTGGCATGCGTATATGCCAATCACACGAAATGGATGGGGTTGCTCAAAGCAATTGGAACAAGGAGGAGGAAAGAGCCCAGCTCCTAGTCAGTTACCAGAACACAGAAAACCTCTGCCATGTCAACCACAAAGTATGCAAGCAAAAGCTGAAAACAACCCCTCCCCCCAAAGCAGTATTATCATGTTATTACTACCTTCAGCCTCTTATTCACTTGTGTTTTTCTTTTTTTCTGTGTGTGTGTGTGAGAGAGAGAGTGTGTGTGTGAGTGTGTGTGTGTGTCTGTGTTCGTGTTCCAGCTTGGGCTACATGAGCCCCCTGTCTTACAGAAAAAAGAAAACATGCTGGGTAGTGGCACACTCCTTTAGTCCTAGCACTAGGAGGCAGAAGCAGGCAGATCTCTGAGTTCAGTTCAAGGCCAACCTGGTCAATATGAGTTCCAGGACTACACAGAGATACCCTGTTTTGAAGAAGAGAGAGAGAGAGAGAGAGAGAGAGAGAGAGAGAGAGAGAGAGAGAGAGAGGGTACCTAGGACTAGGTGCACACCATTGATACCAACAGCATTTGGAGCTAGGATCTCTATAAGTTTGAGGCCAGCCTGGGCTACATAATCACCTCCGGGCTAGCCAAGGCTACATAATAAGACCCTGTTTCTGAGGCAGACAGACGCTAAGATGACCTGGTGCCACGCGCTTTTCTGTGTAGCTTCTATACATTTGCTTCCAGCAGAGTTCTGTGTTGCTGATGGTGAGTGTGAATTGTCAACATCATAGAACACAGAGATCCTAGGGAGACAGCCTCTGGGCACGCCTGCAGGAGATTATCCGGATGGACTGAATTGAGAAAGGAAGCTCCCTGGATGTGGGTGGTACCTATCTCCTGGCTGTGACCTGTGCTCTTTGACCATGCAGCCTCTAGCTCCCTTCCTGTTGCCACGCCTTCCCCGCCGTGACAAACTGTATCCCTCTGGAACCATGAGCTAAATCCAACCCTCTCCTTTAAGTGACTTTTATCAGGGTCCCTCAACACAGCAAAATAGCCGGGCCGCCAGGCTTTTCTCCTGATTCTTGGGCTTAGGAAGCCTTGTCTCTTGTCTCCCCGTAGCCTGGGAAACGGGGACCTGTCTGCCTCTGTCTTCCCACTTGTGAGATGCTGACAAGAATAGGTTCAAGGACAAGAAACCGAACCAAGAGCTGAAAGAGCTTTCTACTCGTTACGACGGTTTGTGTCACATTGTTTTAGAATGGCTGGGGCTGGGTTGGGGTGAGGGGCAGAGCACAGCCTAGCAGATGAAGGCCCCTGGTTCTACCCCCACCCCACTAAGGCCCCCACCCCCACCTCATACAAGGCAAAATATACAGAAGCTGGATTTTTTAACATAAAAAGGCTTTATTTGCAGGACAGCAAGAATTTATTTGTTTTCTTTTTTATGGTTTTTCAAGACAGGGTTTCTCTGTGTAACATTCCTGGCTGTCCTCGAACTCATTGAGATTTGCCTACCTCTGCCTCTCTAGCGCTAGGATTAAAGGCCTGTGCCACCCACCAAGCTCAGAATGAGTATAAGTCCCTGGAACCACATGAGTGGTGAGACCTCTCCCCCAGGGTCTCTAACTGCCAGGTTCCACTCACAGAATACTCTAACTTTCCTCACTGCTGGACTCCAGCCCACTCTACAGAGTAAAAAACCCAATCTTTGGCCATGAAATCCCACCAATCTCTACCCTGAAAAGTTCCATCCCCTTCCCAAGAGAGATCTTTTTTGCAAAAGAAACACCAGGGGGAACCACAACTTCCCCTGTAGTCTCCAGGATATAGTTCTGAAAACTATTGATATCTACGTACAACAGGCCACCTGCAAGTAACAAGACAATGCCATAGAAACCACAGAATGTTCCCTCTCAGCACTGACCAATGAGAATAATGGGTACACAGGTATTACATGCCAAAAACGTGACTTTGAAGATTTTCTTGATTGTTCCCCAAATGTCAACCAATCAGAAACCAACCCGTACCTACTGATGTAATCCTGTAACTTTTGTCTTTAAAACCTAGCAGTAGACAGGGAACTTCACTCCCTCTGGGGACTGCTGCGACAGCTAGTCAGATGGGGGTCCCTGTCATGGTTGGATGAACAATTAAAACCTTGCTTTTGCAGTTCAGTGGGTCTGTCTTCCCGGTATTCTCTGGGGACTTTGCAACTTGGGCATAAGAGGAGAGAGGACAGAGAGAGGGGAGACACACACACACACAGAGAGAGAGAGAGAGCACATGTGGAGGGGCAGAGGATAACTTGTGGGAGTTGGTTCTCAACTTTTAGGAGTTAGTTTTCTCCTTGCACTGTAGGTTCGAGGGACTGCACTCCAACTGTCAGGGTTACCTGATGTCTTAGTTAGGGTTTCTGTGGCTGGGAAGAGACACCGTAAGGCAGATTTCAGTTTCAGGGGCTCAGTGCATTATCATCATGGCAGGGAGGGAGCGTGGTGGCTGGGAGTGGCGGTGTGCCAGGAGGCTTGGAGCTGGCTACCTGTTGATCAGAGAGAAATGAACTGTGCCTTTGGGTGCATCATGAGCGTCTGTGAGACCTCAAAGCCCACTTCTGCAGTGACGTACTTCCCCCAGCAAGACCACACGTACTCCACTCCTCCCAACAGTGCCCCTCACTTTGGGGGCCGTCTTCTTTCAACCACCACACAAGGCAAGTGCCTTTACCCTCTGAGTCAGCTTGTCGGCCTCGGGGGGAGTTTTTAAAGTATGAGAAACCGGTGCTCCCTCAGGAACATGGTGCTGGAAGCAGCATTAGTCCCTCACACAGTAGTGAAGATGCCTCTGCTGTGTGACAAAGGTGCCACAGAGCCTCAAGGCCACCTAGGAGGAGGGAGGAAGAGGACGACAGGATTGCCAGGCTTTGAATTCCCGTCATCCTCAAAGCAGTGTCTGCTTCAAGGGGAGCAACAGTGCCATCTTCAGTACAGAGAGGGAATGACATCCCTGCAAGGAACCACTGTGCCATCTCCCACCACCACCAAGCTCATCCCCACCAGAGCCACACCTACACAGTTCCACGTCACCTACACATGGCACAATCATGCTTGCTCAGGTGCAGGAGCCACAGGAGCAGCATACACATGGCGACAGTACCAGCATAGGCCCCGAGTCCTTAGCTTGTTAAGTGAATTCCCCAAAGGTTCCCATGCTTTTGCTTGGCAGAGCAAAAGGAAACAAGACATTGCTAATGTACCTCATCATCTTTCTGGAACAGAGGATGCTCCTAGCATGATTCCAAGTAAGAGCGCATAGGTGCTCTTGTGGAGCCCAGGGCAACTTGGTACACACCTGCCACTTGGCTGCCATGCCAAGGCTCGGTGGAGACCAACCAGAAAGCGGGCCTGGCTCCAGGAGAGATCACAAGCTGGGACCACCTGGGCACTACCCAGGAATGGACCATCCCGGGGGGGGGGGGAGTACCTAACGTTTTCCAAAGGAAATACCTAATGTTCCAGCCACTTGATGTCCCTTAGCCTAAGCTCACACCCATCCTCTTTCACCAGACACCCCTAGACAAATGTCGGTCAATCAGGATCTTGAACCCTAAAATTCCCCTCACCCCCAGCCTCTACTATGACAAAAACCTACCCCACCTGGCTTGGACCCTCTCTGCTCTCAACCACTGTGTCAGACAGACAGAGAGTCCAAGCTGGAGCTTGAATGAAGACTCCTTGCTTTTACATACGGGATCAGTCTCCTTTTTGGTTTTGGGGGATTCCATGATCTAGGCATAACACTCTCTCCCTCCCCACAGGGTTTCTCTATGTAGCCTTGGCTGGCCTGGAACTCACTGTGTAGACTAGGCTGAGCTCAACACACACAGAGACCTGTCTGGCTGTCTGGGATAAAGGTGTAGAAGAGGCCAGTGCCTCCTGAGGTTCTAAGAGCACCTGAATGGTGGGACCAGCACTGAGTGTCCCTGGGGGCAGACTCTAGCATTCAGGGAGCACAGTGGCTTCCCTCTGCCCCAACCTCCTTTGTGCCGCACTGAAAGTCAGGCAGATGCTGCTGGGACAAACAGGACCATCTGGTGGAGAGACCCTGGTGGGTGATTCTTACTATCCTCAAGATAAGTGCAGATTCTGTTAGATTTTCTAAGATAAGCACACTGTAGGGAGAAGCAGGCTGGAAGGGGGTACCTTCAGGATGGTAACTGCATTTGATCCTCTCTCAAACTGGGCTGCAGGATGAATCGGTGAAAATACTTTAGTGTTATCAGAGGCTGGCGGAGGAGCTGCCTAAGTGCAGAGCTGCAACTAAGACTTTCTGAGCTAGTAGCTTTGTTTGCTAGAGAAACTCCAGGGCAAAGGATCAGTGAGGGTGGGAGTGGGTGAGGGATAGGGGTGGGTGAGTGGGTAGGGGTGAGTGAAGGGGTAGGGATGGGTGAAGGGGTAGGGGTGGGTGAAAGGGTAGGGGTTGGGATTCAGTAGTCTGAGAAATCTTAGCCAAGAGCAGGCATCTGGAAATGACGGTCCTGGGTTGGTCAGCATCCTTTGCCCAACTTCATATCACCTGAATCCCGAGGGCTTGTAACTTACTTTAGCAATAGGATCTTGGCGGTGGTGTCGAGGCTTGGACAGGGTCACACTGGATTAGTGTGTGGCCCTTAAGCCAGGAGAAGACGCTCAGAGAGGAGAGTCCTGAAAGATGAAAGCAGGGATCAGCGGTGCTGCCACAAGCCAAGGATCACAGAATCTGGTCTGCTCAGCTGCTGTCAAGAGCATTGCGGACCGAGGGGTAGGGCATAAACATTATTTATTGATCCTGCTCTTGGAGCTGCGCAGGTGAGGATCAAGTATTGGCAGATGTGTGTGGTGACAGCCTGCCTGCCTCCTAGCTTTAGGGGTGGCTGCTTTCCCATTGGACCTTCATGTGTGGAAGAGAGGCTGGGAGGGTGGGAAGGAGAGTCTCCTATTTGTCTTCAGGTAATGGCACTAACATCCTTGAGACCTCATTAGAACTCAGTTACTCCCAAAGTTTCTGAGTTTGTTTTTTGTTTGTTTGTTTGTTTTTCAAGACTGACTGTCCTGGCACTCGCTCTGTAGACCAGGCTGACCTCAAACTCACAGAGATCCTCCTGCCTCTGCCTCCCAAGTGCTGGGATTAAAGGTGTGCACCACTACCTGACTCTGATTCTTACACCATCGTATGGGGTTCTAAGATGAATTTTGGAGGAGGCTAGGAACATAGTAGTGTGTGTGTGTGTATGTGTGTATACTGTGTGTGCATATGTGTGTATAGTGTGTGTGTGTGTATGTATATGGTGTGTGTACGGTGTGTGTGTATGTGTGCATAGTGTGTGTATGTGTATGTATGTGTGCATAGTGTGTGTATGTGTGTATGTGTATGTGTGTGTATGTGTGTGTAGTGTGTGTGTGTAGTGTGTGTATGTGGTCTGTATGTGTGGTGTGTGTGAGTGTGTGTGTATGTGTGTGTATGGTGTGTGTGAGTGTCTGTGTGTGTATGGTGTATGTGTGTGTGGTGTGTGCGTGTGTATGTGTATGTGTGTGTATGTGTATGTGTGTGTATAGTGTATATGTGGGTATGTGGGTATAGTATGTGTATTTGTGTGTAGTGTATGTATGTAGTGTGTATGTGTGTGTAGTGTGTGTGTGTGAGTGTCTGTGTCTGTGTGTATGTGTATGGTGTGTGTGTGAGTGTCTCTGTGTGTGTATGTGTGTATGTGTGTAGTGTGTGTGTGTATGGTGTGTGTGTGTGAGTGTCTGTGTGTGTGTAGTGTATGTGTATGTGTGTGTGTGTGGTGTGTGTATGTGTATGTGTATGCAGTGTGTGTGTATTTGTGTGTAGTGTGTTTATGTGGTGTGTGAGTGTGTGTGTATGGTGTGTGTGTGAGTGTCTGTGTGTGTGAATGTGTGTGTGATGTGTGTGTGATGTGTGTGTGTATGTGTGTGTAGTGTGTGTGTATGTGTGTGTGGTGTGTGAGTGTCTCTGTGTGTGTGTAGTGTGTGTGTATGTGTGTGTGGTGTGTGTGAGTGTCTGTGTGTGAGTGTGTCTGTGTGTGAGTGTGTATGTGTGTGAGTGTGAGTGTGTAGTGTGTGTGAGTGTGTGTATGTGTGTGTGTGGTGTGTGTGAGTGTCTGTGTGTGAGTGTGTCTGTGTGTGAGTGTGTATGTGTGTGTGAGTGTGTATGTGTGTGTGAGTGTCTGTGTGTGAGTGTGTAGGTGACAATTTGCAGCACTTGTTTCTCTCCTCCCAGCAGCTCAGGTCATTAGGCCACTGAGTCACCTCAGCAGCCCGTAAGTGAATTTGGGAGAGACGAACATTCCTTCTGTAGTCGTGGAGAAGCATCATCAAGGGAGGAGGGTGCCTTCCTTGGTCTGGTGCTGATCCCTCCCTGACTTCTGACTTCTGCCCTCGGGAGGGAGTTTTCCTCTTACCTCCTGGTGTGCAGGAGACCTGGGAGAGCAGCAGGGCCTAAGCCCTGATCCCTGCCTTTCTCTGCTCTTCCACCCCCATGGGGGCTTCGCAGCCTCCCCAGGTGGCGGCTGACTCGTTCCCTGGCATTCCTCCTCGTGCTCTGTCTAAAGTGTCTCAGTCTGAAATGTCCAGAGAAAGCCTCACATCGCAGTCAGTGTCTCACAGGAAACCTCCCCGTCATGAGCAGGCAGCACTGGAGGCCGGGACACAAGCTTAGGGACATCTTGTGTTGAGCCTGTGGGTGGCAGTGTTTGTTTCATTGTGACTCAGTAAAAATACCCATGATCATCTCAAGTCTCATTCGTTGATCTCTTTGACTCCGGGTAGCTTGAAAACAAATCCAGGTGAATTGGCTCATTTAGCATAAAGGTGACCTTATTTATGAATAGCTGTTGCCTGTGTTCTACAGCCAGATTTCAAACAGCACTGTTAGAGCCCTGCCTCGCACAGAGCTGAGCATGAGAACCGAAGACGGGGAGAGAGGAACACAATGCCTGTCTGATTCTCCGGTCTCACTCCCTCCCAGCCTCAGGGTGACCAGCCCTCCCAGCCAGAGAAGTGAAATCTAAAAGCTGCATCTCTAGAGCTGGGGGATGGAAGGGATCAGGTTTGGGGTGACCTGGAAGGCCACACACTTAGACTCACAGAGAGGTTTGAGCTGAATTGTGTATGTAATTGGGTTTATGTTTTTACGCCATCCCTTACTTGTTTTCTTGTATGTGTAAGTGTGTGGTGTATGTACTCACACAGAGGTCAGAGGAAGACACCAGGGTATTCTACTCTGTTTATTTTGTTTGTGTCCTTGGTTTTGGTTTTTCAGGACAGGTTTTCTCCATGTAACAGCCCTGACTGTCCTGGAACTCACACTGTAGATCAGGCTGACCTTGATGTCACTGAGATCCACCAGCCTCTGCCTCCTGAGTGCTGGGATTAAAGGTGTGCGCCACCTGACTTACTCTGTCCATTTCTACCTTGTTCTTTTGAGAGATGGCCTCTCACTGACAGCCAGCAAGCCTCTGCAGTCCGCCTGTCTCCACCTCCACCCTGCTCCTAGCCCTGGGGTTACAGGCATGAGCATAGCCACACCTGGCTTTTTACATGCTTACTGCAGATTTGAACTCAGGTCCCTATGCTTGTGGAATAAGCCCTCCTATCCACCGAGCTATATCACCCCAGCCAAGTCTGTGTGTGTGTGTGTGTGTGTGTGTGTGTGTGTGTGTGACTTTTACTGATTGATTTGTTCACATGTGTGTTGTATTTGCAGGCAGATTGCTGTCTCCAGCGACAATTCAAGGAACATTTTTAAGCAACTACCACTGTGGCCAGGACTTGACCTACAGCTTTCCTGTCATCTCTGGCCAATCAAAGTGAGCTAAATATGCATCCCTACCAAACCAGTCCTGCAGTCACCAGCACTGGACCTGGCTACCCCTGAAGCTTTCCCTTCCTTCCACTCCAAAACACCCTCCCTTTACTTCTACCTGCCTTCCTCTCTACCAAAAAGCAAATGATGAACTCAGAGATCCTCTCTCTGCTTCCTGGCCGTGTGAGGTGAGCAGCTCTGTTTCACCCTATCCTCCAAGTCATGATGGATGGAAACTTCTGAGCCAAAATGAATAAGTCCATCCTCCCTGAAAAGGAAAGAAAACAGCAGCAGCAGCAAAGCCAGCGATAGTGATATTCTTGTTATAGTGAGGAATTAATAATTAGCAATAGCCAGAATGAAGAGTCTTGCTTTCACATTAGCTGAAGGATAGCACCCGCACCCAGCCAGCTTTTGCCTTAATTTGGAAAACTGAGCAGATTCCCAGCATGCTTCAGGATGGAGGTGGGAGATAAATACTGGACAGCAAAGAGATACTTCAGGCTTCAGGTGCCGCTAGGCAAGAGGGGCCCTGGGGACAAAGAAAGAAAGATATGGCTCTATGGGGTGGTGTAGCTATGAGTGGGGAAGAATGAAACACTCTGGAAAATTCCAACTGGTCCCCATGGACTAACAGAAATGAAGGCACGTAAGTCAGCAATGGCCACGCTTAGGATGCTTTCATTATAATTTAAATGGAAGCAGAGGTAGGCTGATGTCTGTTAGTTCAAGGCCAACCTGGTCTACAAAGTGAGTTCCTGCCAGGGCTGTTACACAGAGAAACCCTGTTTCAGAAAAAAAATTCCCATAGTCACTCTCAAATAAGCACACCGAGGCTTATATTAATTGCAAGTGCTAGTCCAATAGCTCAGGCTTGTTACTAGCTAGCTCTCGCGTTTTAAGTTAACCCATGTTCCTTATTTACACTTTGCCATGTGGTGGTACCTTTACTAGCATGGCACGTTCATCTCCTGCTCCCTCTGCATCTGGCTGGCAACTGCCCCCAAGTCTGTCCTTCATCCCAGCATCCTGAGTTTGGTCATTCTACCTAATCTTCCTGCCTGGCTGTCGGCCGATCAGCTTTTTATTAAACCAATCTGAGTGCCATATATTCACACGGTGTAAAGGAATATTCCACAGCACGTGTGCCATTGTCTTTTGTTCTCATTGTGGTTTACTGGAGAAACTTGGCCAGTATAGCCCAAGCTGGCCCAGAAACTACTGTGTAGCCCAGGCTGTACATGAACCTGAGTCACCATGTTGGGGGTTATATGCCATTCTTTTTTTAAGATTTAGGTTTGTGGGGCTGGGGAGGTAGTTCTGCAGTCAAGAGCACTGGCTGCTCTTTCAGAAGATCGGGGTTCTGTTCCCAGTCCCCACAGGGGGACTCACTACTGGCTATTAACTCCAGTTCCAGGATATCCTCGCCCTCTTGTGGTCTCTGGTGGTACTGCATGAATATGACACACAGGCATACATGCCTGGCACTCATACACATAAAAAAATACATCTAAATACATTTTTAAAGATTTATTTTTGTCCAATCATTAAAATAACCTTTTTGCATCCAGGTGGTTTTGTATTTGACCCATGCCTTTAATCCCGGATTTCAGAGGCAGAGGCAGGTGGATCTCTGAGTTGGAGACCAGCCTGGTTTACAGAGTGAACTCCAGGACAACCAAGGCTACACAGGGAAACCCTGTTTCAAAATAAAATAAAACAAAGCAAAATAACCATTTAGTCAGGTGTAATTGTGCATGTCCATGGAATACTAACACTTGAGAGGCAGAGGCAGGAGGATTGCTAAAAGAGACTAGCCTGGTCAATATAGTGAATTCCAGGTGTAGTAAGAAAGACTTTACCATAAAAGAGGAAAAAAATGGCCATTCCTTCAATTTAGCTTCAAGGCCCAACCCCACCCCACCCGATTCACCCTCTGTGCCTCTGCTACGTCATCTGTAATTAACTGGCTGTCCTCACCATCGCTGGGGCGCGAGGGTTAAATAAGTCAAGTCCTGAGAGGTCTACCTCAAGGCTCCCTAGCCATCCATCAACTGACCAGCCCATCGGTAGAGACAGGAGTGGGGTGCCCAGTGACGAGCCGTGGTGGGTGCAGTGTGCTGGAACTTAGGGGGCTGCACACATCGCCAGGGGCTGCTCTGCGAGGAGGAGGAGGGGCGGCAGCAGCAAATGTGTTTGCGGGTGGGCAGAGAAAGCTGAACTTGAAAACAAATAAGATGAGCTGGGGAGGGCGCGGAGCGCACTTGTGATTCCAGCCCTGGGGAGGTGGAGGCAGAAGAGTCAGGAGTTCAAATTCACCCTCAGCTACATGGGTTCACGGTCAGCTTGAGCTACATGAGACATCTACTGAAAAACAAACAAAAACTAAAAAAAAATAAAAATGGGGCTGGAGAGATGGCTCAGCAGTTAAACAGCACTTGCTCCTGCAGAAGACTGGGTTTGATTCCCAGCACTCACATGGGGGCTCACAAAACCATCTGGGATGCCGGTCCCGATGGATCAGACACCCTCTTTGATCTCCATGGGCACCAGTTTCATGCATGGTACACAGACATACATGTGAGCAAAACATTCATACTTGCAAAATAAAATAAGTCTAAAAGAAAATAAAAGAGCCAAGTGTTTAAAGAAGACAGGAAAGGAAAGAGAAGAGAAGAAATCACCGAGCTGCCCTGGGGTCCAGCCTGGTCAGTGGAAGGGGCTCTATAAACGAACACATTGGTGCAATGCCAGATCTGCAGACTGAACCCCACTTTGACCTTGAGCGCTGTAGCCAGATCTGCAGACTGAACCCCACTTTGACCTTGAGCGCTGTAGCCAGATCTGCAGACTGAACCCCACTTTGATCTTGAGCACTGTAGCCTGGGCATCTTGGAGGAGGCCTTTTGGGTTGTGGCCATCACGGAAGGCCTAGCTTGAGGCCAAGCCCACCTCTCGTGGCGGTACTTCTCTGTTGTGTGCAGAGTAAGCAGGGACAGCCATGAGCCGTCCAAGGTACTCACACCTGGAGCACCATCCTCTCTCCCAGGCCATTCCTTATTTTGCTGCCTAATGTGCCTCCTAGTGTGGACCTGAGGATGCTCTCCCCTCCTCCACCTGGGTGCCCAGAATCCCTCCTGCCAGCTCCTGGACCAAAAACCACCCCTTCCCTTTCCTCTGCCTCATGGAGGATGGTGACCACCCAAGGATGTACAGCTTCTGTGCCCAGACACAACCGAGGCTGGATGTTGCACGCATATGATAGTGGTGGACTTTTGTATTGTGTGTCTGTGTGTGTGCATGCGCACTCGAACACACACACGTGTGTGTACATGTATGCGGAGACCAGAGGTTGACACTGGCTGTCTTCCTCGGTGTCTCTCTATTTTCATGTGGCAGGATCTCTCATTGAACCGGCAGCTCATCCATTCAGCTCAGTGAGGCTTGCTGGCCAATGGACTCCAGAGAGACTCCTCCCCCCACCTCCACCTCCCTAGCACTGGGAACCGGCCTCTTTTTTTTTTTTTTAATAAGTTCTAGGGGTCCAAAGCACTTTATCAGCTGAGCCATCTCCCCAGTCCCACCCACTTGCAGACATTTGAAATGGAGCCTGTTGCTATCCTGAACAACACCAGGGTCCTCCTAGTGACAGGAAAGGCAGGAACAGTGAATCTTACTGTTTGCATAGGACAGAGAGGCCATTTCCAGCTCAGGAAACAGCCTAGCCACAAGGCGTGGAAGTAATAGTGCCTAACGGGCCTGGAGGGATTGGCTGGCTGGCTGGCTGGCTGGCTGGCTGGCTGGCTGGGAGCACAGAGGGGGAGGGGTCTGCAGAGAGGATGTGCGATTCGATCTCACCTGTAAATAGACGGTGTGCTATCAAATGAGGCGTGAAGCCAGCTCGTAAATGTGAGCTATTGTCGGTTTTGAATCCGCTCTGGCTGCATTGTGTGGTTTTTGTTAATTCCTTGCCTGCACAGGGCGCTCTTGCCAGAGATCTGTCGATATTGTCGTCTTTGCAAAGATCCAGCTGTGGCTCCGTTGATTCTCTCTTGGTTTTAACTTTGACGAATCTGTTTTCTCTGATTTCCCTCCTTCTGATTTCGATTTGGTTGCCAGTTGTTAGTTATCTTCTGTTCTACCATGGGTGCTGAAGGTGTCATTTCTATGTGCTCCTTTAGTACGTCCTTCCAGGTTCATCTTGTGATGACCTCTCTGTCCGAGTCCTAAATAGTTTCTCGTTCTCTCTCTCATGAGATCTTCCCTAACTTTTTTTTTTAAAGATAGGGTCTCATGTAGTCCCAGCTAGCCTAAAACTTGCCATGTAGCCAAGGCTGGCTGTCCTTGGACTCGTGTGTGTGTGTGTGTGTGTGTGTGTGTGCGCGGCGCGCGCGTGTGCACACACACACGCGTGAGAGAGAGAGAGAGAGATGCACATTTGAAGGACAGAGGACTGCCTTAGGTATCAGTCCTTGCCTTCCACCCTTTGGGCTGAGATCGTAGTTGTTGGTATACACTCCAGGCTTAGCTGGCCCAAGAGCTTCCAGGGACTCCCTGGCCCTCATCTCACACTCGGAGCACTGAGAGTACAGGCACACACAACTGCGCTTGTGTTTACGTGGGTTCTGGGGATTGGAACTCAGGTCCTTACACTGTGTGGCAGGTGTTTCTTCTCCTTCAGCCATTCCCTGGCTTTGAACTCTCAATTCTCCTGCTTACACCTCCCAAAGTTCTGGAACTACAGATGTGTGCTGCCTCACCAGCTCACCCTTAACTTAATATACTAGGTAATTCATGAATTTCAATTTCAAAACGTGGGCTTAAAACAGTTTTCTGATCTATTGCTAATTGCACTGCCCTGTGGCCAAGTATCAGGTACCGTGTTTAGAGCCGTGCTGTGACCTGCTGTTATGCCCAATTGTTAAGACTTCCTGTGTCCTGATTGTAGACAGTAGCCTGTTGCTGTCCACTGATCTTACTGTGTCTATGTTAAGCTGCTCCGTGGAGAGTGTGCTCTGTGACTTTCTGTGATGGCATCTGTGGTAGCCATGGACCGTGCTCTACTCAGGGCCTCTTCAAAAGGCTCCTGTTGAGGGAGGCACAGTTGGCTGACAGCCACCAACTGCCACACCTCCAGATCACTTCAGCATTCAGGTCAAAACCACATTCCTGTCCCTCCAGTCCTGGTGGCTCCCAGCCAGTAACTAGTCATCAGGGAGTCCTGGAGTTGGGCCATTTCTAACTGCCACCAGACTCCTCTGAATCGGCAGCTGTTGTTTGGCCTGGGTACTGCCTTCTGCGAGCCTTGCAGAAGGTCTCTTCCCTTCCTCTCTCCTTCCCTGTGTCTTTTCACAGACGATTCCAATGCTTCTGCAGTCTCCCACAGCCCCTTCCCTCTGCCCTTCAGAGCCCCCTCCAGTGTCTGATGATCTAATTATGTCTTGGTATTTGATTCTTAGATTGTATGGTAGTCACACCTCCTGTCATTGTGGCATAAACTATATTCTAAAAGATGGTGTGTGTGTGTGCACACACATGTGTGGGTGTGTATGTGTGAGTGTTGTGTGTGTGCACGTGTGTGTAGGTGTGTGCGTATGCATGCCTGTGTGTATGGGCAAGTATGTATGTATCTGTATACGTGTTTATGTGTGCAGGTGTGTGTGTGTGTGTGTGTGTGTGTGTGTGTGTGTGTGTGTGTGTGTGTAGTGACAGTCCTCTCCTTCCACCATGTTAGTCCCAGGGACTGAACTCAAGGCTTCCAGCTTAACTGGAGAAGCCTTCACCGGCTGACGGTTTGCTGGCTCTCCAAGGTGTTGCCAGGGAAGAGCTATTGATTTTGGCTCCCATTTCAGAGGGCTCCCGCCATCGTTCTTGGCTTCATTAGTTCTAGACCCACTAAAAGGCAGACCATTATGTCAGTCGGGGCATGGAGAGAAGGCTGTTCACCTCACTGCTGACAGGAAACAGAACGAGGAAGCTGAATTTCAAAAGGACCGCCTTCCTCTAGCGAAGCCTCACTTCCCAAAGCGCCAGCAGCTGAGGACCTAGTGCTCAGCGCATGAGCCCACAGGGAACACTTCACCTGCAAATCACGAGAGAATCCAAGCAAGCAACCAACGTTTCTCAGTTTCTCGGTTTCCTCTAATTCTGACAACCCTTGTGGGTTTTGTTCTTTCCTGTGTATTCCCATTTTCTTTTCTAAGATAATTCCTGACATGATATTTTTGTGTTTTGAGACAGGCTTTCTCTGTGTAACCCTGGCTGTCCTGGAACTCACTCTGTAGACCAGGTAGACCCTGAACTCAGATTCATCTACTTCTGCTTCCTGAGTGCTGGGATTAAAAGCATGCACCAAACATTATTTTTATGTGTGTAGAAGTTCAGACTTACAATAACCTGGTTGAATCATTCCTATTATTCTGCATAATAATCCTTTTTACTTCATCATTTGTTTGATTGTTTTCGAGACAGGGTTTCTCTGTGTAGCCCTGGCTGTCCTGGAACTCTCTCTGTAGATCAGGCTGGCCTCAGACTCAGAGATCCACCTGCCTCTGCCTCCTGAGAGCTGCCTGGCTTTCCTCTTTCCTTTTTTTTTTCTTTTATAGGTTTATTTATTTATTATGTATACAATGTTCTGTCTCTGTGTATGCCTACACAGAAGAGGGCACTAGATCTCATTACAATGGTTGTGAGCCACCATCTGGTACCTCTGGAAGAGCAGCTAGTGCTCCTAATCTCTGAGTCATTTCTCCAGCCCCCAACTCTTTACTTCTAACAGTACTAAAATATCAACGTTCCTGAACATTATATGTGCATTGTGTCTTTGAAACATTCTTAGTAAAGTCATTATTTTGAAGTATTCCACTGCAAACTGTTTTGTGTTTCTGAGATTTATTTATATAGGTATACAAATATGCAGATTTATTCACATAGGTACACAAAATACATATTTGTTTATAAAGCTGCTATTTATTTTGTTTACTGTTCCATGATAATTGCTACATATATGCCACTGAGAGGTATTTAGCCTGTGTTCAGCTTTCCCTGGCCACAAGGAATGCTACTGTGAGTATTCTTTTTTTTTGTAAGAATTTATTTATTTATTTTAATTTTGTGTGTGTGCCTGACATATATGCAATATGTGTGTGCAGTGCCCATGAGGCCACAAGAGGGCGCTGCTCCTCAGGAGCTGGAGTTACAGACATTTGAGAGTATGCAGAGGCCAGAGGTCAATACACTGCATCTTCCTCAATCCCTTTACTCCTTATTTTCTTTATTTATTTGTGTTTGCCTGCATGTGTGTCTTTGTGAGGGTGTCAGATCCCCTGGAACAGGAGTTACAGAGAGTTGTGAGCTGCCATGTGGGTGCTGGGAACTGAACCCAGGTCCTCTGAAAGAGCAACCAGTGCTCTTAACCACTGAACCATGTCTCCAGCCCCAACTCCTTGCCTTTTGAGAAAAGGTCTCTTACTGAACCTGGAGTTCACAATCTACTGACCTGGCATCCACCTGCCTCAGCATGCCAAGT
Source organism: Mesocricetus auratus (assembly GCF_017639785.1). Lineage (NCBI taxonomy): Eukaryota > Metazoa > Chordata > Mammalia > Rodentia > Cricetidae > Mesocricetus > Mesocricetus auratus. The sequence goes on from NW_024429194.1 coordinate 82,109,541, forward strand.
ACAGGATTACAAACAGGAGCCACTGCGTCTGGAATTTTGTGTGTGCTGGGGAACTGAACTCAGGTCCTCATGCTTGTATGGTAAGCACCTTTACCAACTGAGCCTCCTCAGCCCTAAAAGTTTTAATGCACATCTTAGTATCATTTTTAGGTCTTTAATTTATTGGTGTTTGTATGCTGTCTGCAGTAAGAATCCAACTTTATTTTTTTTTGAAACAGGGTATCACTATGTGGTATGAGCTGGCCTTGAACTCACTGTGTTGTTAGTCCTGGTTGGTGTGGTGCTCAGTGTGATCTTCCTCCCTCAGCTTCCTAAGTGCTAGAACTAAAATCATGTGCTACCATACCTGTGTCTAGAGATCCAATTTCATTTGTTCCCATACTGAAAACCAAGCCGGCTGCCCTGGTTAGCTTGTATTGTCCAGAAGACCCAATCCAGTGATACATAGGAGAGGGAAATTGCCCAAATCATATTGGTCTGTAGCCACATCTGTGAAGCATTTTCAGTTGCTAATTGATGTAGGAGAGTGCAGGCCACTGTGGGCCCTGCCATCCCTATGCAGGAAGGGGGTGAATAAGGAATAGAGGGAACCAGCCTGGGAAGCCCTGTTCCTCTGTGGTATCCGCTTTCATCTGGATGCCACGTGGTGGAGTGGAAGCCCTGAGGAGACCAGGAGAGGGAATGTGTTATGGGATTTCAACCCAGGTAGCAATGACTTTTGGGGCACCAAGTCCTAGAGTATGGTTTCGCCTACCTATGTGACAGCGCAAAAGCTGAGTGATGCAGAGCATCTCAAGCACTTTTGGGTGGTCGGAGTGGGGCAGACAGCAGAGAGGTGGCTTATGGTTGGCGCTCTTCACCCCTGGACAGAATGACTGGACAAAGGCAGCTGGATCAGCGGAGGCATCTAATTGGTTCTGTGTCAGTGAGTGTTTGTCCCTACGGTGTACCTAAATAAATTCTTGAGACCCCTTAACAGACTCTCATAGCTTCGTGTAACCGGAGTG